>NC_084886.1:8145153-8745153 GCF_958979055.1 Alnus glutinosa | reverse complement strand
TAGGTCATAGCATTTTTCTAGCCTTATCATAAATTGGAGCATTATTCTGAATCTTTTTTGCATTGTGACTTGTACAGGTGAATTTCAAGGGCCTGCCCTAGTAGCCATTTTGGAAGGGGTCAGCTTGAGTAGAGAGGAAGTAAGTGGCCTCCAGCTCCTCCCTCCATGGAGACTTCGGGGCGATACTCTTAACTATGGTTTGGGACTGCTTAGCTGTTATTTCGTCTGTGATCTCCTATCAATTATTTCTGGTGGCTACTTTTACATGTTTGATCCTCGTGGTCTGGCATTAGCTCTACCTTCAGCTTGTGCTCCTGCAGCAAAAATGTTTTCACTGACTGGTATCTTGCTCGACACCATTCATATATTAGTGATTCACTACTTTGCTTACCATGTTACTTTTTCATAGTTGACCCCACAAGGGCCATATTCTCAAATATCTGTCACTTTTTTACAAGTGACATTTTTGTGGCTGTACTTAGAGTGTGTTATGTTGATGTATAGCTTTGGTTGGGAACGCTACTATGGGAGCATATTATAGTGTTTTGTGGGGGAGTAGTTGAGTCTGAGAATCTTGGAGTAGCTGGCTTTTCTGATACCAGATGGAAGTTCATAAGAACTTCTGTGTGTGTGTGTGTGTGATGCCACTGGACACTACTGTTAATTTCTGAAGTGGCATTTCCATAGGACGCCATTTTAAATTTTCCTCTGTCCTGACATTTTTTTCTCTTCAAATATGTTCGGCTGAAGCTGCAGAAAGAAATGTCAGTTAAGGCATCACGCCCTAATTTGTATGAGGAATAAAGGGATTGTTGGTCACTGGGTTTTAGTCAGAAAAGTTTGCCATAATATGAGTAACAGTTGTTTATTTTTATAAGACTGGCTAGATTTGTATGCCTCTTTTTTAATTTGGCTATTTTCTTGCACTTTATGAAGGATGATATTTTATTTCATAAACAGGATTACTGCTGAGATGTTGTACACTATCATCCACATCTATGGTGGGTGTCATATAACCTATATGTTTACTTTTTCCTCCTTGTACATTAAAAGGTGTTAGTTGCAAGTAAGGTTCTGAGTGTTCATTGTGGGAAGCACATCCTAGAAATGGGAACTTTAGGAACTCTTTTGGAAAAAAATTTGGACTAAAGAATTTTGGAGATCGCAAGGATAACTGATAGTTGGTTGAAATGGTGAGACTAAGTTATATCAGTGGAGTTTTGTGGGCAGAAAATTAAATTGATCAGGTAACATGATTATTTCCAAAAGAATTTCATTGATGTAAAGAAATTTTTCATGGTGGCTGGCATTGTGGAATTGTTTGGAAGTTGTAAAGGTGAGGCTTATGTTATATCCAAAATTCTCAGCGGTTTATGATTTTCTTATTTTTCCTTATTTTTTCAGTGATGTGGTTGCCATGTCCAGTGCCTCGTTTTTCTGCATGTTAAAATGTCTGTATTGTTTTCTTTTCTTAAAATTAATGTTCTGGGTTATGTTTTTCTTAATTAAATTTTGGGTAAATTGCTCTTTTCTATCCCAAACTATGGGGTAAAATGCAGTGTTTCTTTTTGTTGACGTGGTGACTCATCGCATAAAGTCTGTGGGCCCTGCTGCTTTTTCCTATTGCCCTTTGGTTTTTGGTTTGTTACTATGCCGACTTTGTGTGGTGTGTTGTATTCACTCAGTTGGAGACAAGGTAGTGAAGATTGTATTCGGTGGATTCCTTCAAAGAGGAAGAACTTTGAGGTGAGGTCGTTTTTTCATGAGTTATCTACTTCAAGGGATTCTTCTTTTCCTTGGAGGAGTGTTTGGAAAGTTAAAGCCCCTCATGAGAGAGTTTTTTTGTGTGGGCAACAGCTCATGGGAAGATTTTGACTTTGGATAATTTGAAGAAGAGAGGAGTCATAGTGGTGGAATAGTGTTGTATATGTAGGAGGAGCGGAGAATCTATTGATCATCTTTTACTCCATTGCAAAGTGGCAAGAGAATTATGGAGTGTGTTCTTTATCTTGTTTGGAGTCCACTTGGTTATGCCTGCAAGGCTGGTCCATGGGTTAGATTGTTGGCGAGGTCAGGTGGGTAGCCGCTCAGTTCTAGATGTGTTGAGGATGGCCCTATTGTGCTTAATGGAGCATATGGAGAGAGAGGAATGCTGGATGTTTTGAAGATTGTGAGAAGACAAGAGAGGAGCTTAAGAACAACCTGGTCAAATCGCTCTTTAGTTGAACTATGGCGTATAATCTCTCATTTTTGTAACTTTTTTGAATTTGTGGATTTTTGTTCGTCTTTTAGCATGTAGGGGGGCTTTCTGTATACTTCCTGTGTACTAGGGTTGTGCTCATCTGCACTCTTCTATGAAGTGAATTATTTATAAAAAAACACTTTGCCGACTTTGTTTTCTTATAA
Source organism: Alnus glutinosa (assembly GCF_958979055.1). Classification (NCBI taxonomy): domain Eukaryota; kingdom Viridiplantae; phylum Streptophyta; class Magnoliopsida; order Fagales; family Betulaceae; genus Alnus; species Alnus glutinosa. The sequence goes on along the minus strand of NC_084886.1, from coordinate 8,742,747 downwards.
AACAGTGAGAAGTCGTGTGAAAGTTGTGGAATAAGGTAGTGCGCCGCACAACTTGCATTACGAGTTTCTTCTCTTCTTTTGGAGCGCTGCATGAACGTCTTTGAGATAAGCGGGATCACAATAGATGCAAGAGAAAAAAAATAGCGCTGTCATGACAGTGAGAGAGAAATAGAGAGACCAACCGCTATATGTTTTCAGCAAAAGATAATTTTCTTTTCTTGTTTTCTCTTTTGTTTTCTCCTACGGGGAATCCATTTTAATTTTACCTTGCAAGGGTCTCAAAAGAGTGTTAGATTGCCACCCTTTTGTATGACATTTGAGGGTTATTACATGGTCTGCCGGTAGTTTTGTTCTCAATGGTGGGCCCCCTATTGCTCAAAAAATTTAAGGTGATATTGCAACTGATCCCGTTGTTGTGGGCGAAAAGATGTGATTTATCCTTAAGTTTTCTTGGATGGTTACTTTTGGAATGCTTTGGATCTTTATGATTAGTCTCCTGCATGAATAGAATTGAAGAATTGCAACTTTTTCTGTGGTATTTCAGGTACTAATTTGACTGGGCGATTTTGTGATCAATTTAGTCCGATGATGATTGGTCAAAATATGTCATGGTCACCATCAGATTCTACCATTATCCGCATGCCGTTGTCGTCAGAATGTTTAAAAGATGGACTGGAGATTGGATTAAAGAGAATAAAGCAAATAACTGACAGATTTTTGGAGCATGGATCTAGAACACTTCTATTCCTGAAGTCAATTTTACAGGTATTAACATTCATGAATGATTTAGCAAATCATTTAGTATCTGTAGCCATTGGTTATGGAATATAATGTTTGGCCACATTTCCTATGTTTTTTTTCATGTTAGAGGAGAAGCGAAGAAAGAAAAGAATGAGTAATTTTTAGCTGAAAATCAGATATGGCAGCACTTAGCAACAGTTTGAATTTAATTGGATAATAAGAAGAGGTAAATTTAATCATTTAACCAATACTTTGACACTCTCCCTCACATGTGGACTCAAACTATCTTTTTAATAGGTGTTAAGCTCATAACCCGTGCTATGCGCGGGATTCTTCTTTATAATTTAGTTTCATAATAAAAAATAAAAAAATAAAAAATAAATGGAAGAAGAGAAGCATAGAAAATATAGATAAAAAATGAAAACTGAAAAATACTAATATAATATAATAGTGTTATCTTTTCTGTGTTACACAAAGTAATAAAAAACTACTCAATAAACATAATATACTAAAAAATCATCATACCCCGTACAAAAAACAACCATAGGAAACTCTCTCTCACCATTATTTTCTTGAATTTAGTGTAAAATTTACAAAAGATAAAATAAGCAATTTGAATGAAAAATAATATATTAATTACATAAAAAATAGGGGGAAAAAGAAAAAAAGAAGAAGAGAAAACGAAATAAGAAAACCATAGAAAATATAGACAAAAAATGAAAAATAAAAAATTCTAATAGAATAGAATAGAATAGAGTTTTATTTTTCATATACTTTTTCGGTTCATATGAAACCTTGAAAATCAATATTGTCTATCCATTAAGCACGTTAACAATGTGCATTATACATAGGTCATGCCTAACACGTTGAATATTTAATTGAAATGAGGGTAAATTTAATTACTTAACCAAGACTTTAACACTCCCCCTCACGTGTGAGCTCAAACTACATTTTTAATAGGTGGGACCCAAAACGTGAAATATTTAATTGAAATGAAGGTAAATGATGGAGTCAAAGTTCGAACTTAAGACCTTTAGCTCTAATACCATGTTAAATCACCATTTATCCCAAAAGGTTAAGCTAATAGGAAGAGGTAAATTTAATTATTTAATCATTACTTTAACAAGCAATCTTGATGCTCATAATTTTGTCCCTAGCTAAAAGACAATAGATTTTTATGGGCTTTGTTTTCTAATATAGTGTTAAGCTATTAGCAACATACATAGCTTCCTAGTCATTATTAATTATCTTTGTCTTGAAAAATTAAGATTGAATAGTGCTTACATTATCAAAATGAGATTGAAATCAAGTATATATATGGAGTGGAAATATAATTGTATAAATGTTCCCCAAATTTATCCTAATCCAATCTAACTGTAAAATAGTATACCTATTTCTAACCCATATTAAACAGTATCTTGTAGTGCATCATCACATTATGATAGAATCACTATGTTATTTTTTCTCTATTTTCAGCAGTCACCGGCAATAAGCACACAAAGCACATTATAGTAAATCACATATTTGCTGCTAGACAAAAATGATCAGAAATAAAGATGATGACATTGGTCACCAGATAAAAGGAGGCTTCATTTCGTTAAGCAATGCATTGCCTTTGCCAATGGGGACACAAAACCTCTTTGCTTTATAAACATAAAATCGGCACCTCATATTTCGGCCTCTTCTCCATATTTTTAGTGTATATGTGGGCCTCTCCATCTAATTATTAACTGACAAAGCTTCATGTCCTTCATTTTGCTCCTTGTTTCTCTTCCTTCTTTACCCTTTTTTTTTTTTTTGAATCTCTTTCACACAAGAATAAATGTAACTTTTGATTGTATCAAGTAAAGGGAGAGATTGCTTATCCCCTTCTTTTTTGGGTTATGTATGGCAACTCCAACAACAGGTGATTCTGTGATGCGGGGCAACACTTTGACGGCAATATAAGCCGTCAACCCCTTGAAATTTCCCTTGACTAATTGCAACAGTAAGTTTCAGTAGGCATATAAAGACCTGAACTAATTAGATAGTTTCTGCTCTAATTCTGCTGCTTCTTTTGAAAGCTTTAATTAGAAGGGCTGCATGTGTAACTATTTCAGCAGCGGTTGAGAGTCAGAAATCTCATTAGGCAATGGAAGGTGGACGTTATATACTTGCAGGAAACTAAAATGGAGCTTATTTCTAGTAGTATTGTGAGAAGTTTGTGGGGATGTCATTTTGTTGATTGGTGTTATCTAGCTTCTAGAGGGGCTTCCAGTGGAATCTTGCTTATATGGGATAGGAGGGTTGTAGAGAAGATAGAGGTGTATGTAGGGGAGTTTGTTGTTGCTTGCTCTTTCAGAAATGTAGATGATGACTTTACTTGGGCCTTCACAGGGGTCTATGGACCTAATAATGATAGTATTCGAAGGTGAGGAGCTGGCTGGCCTTATTACTTAGTGGGATTTGCCTTGGTGCATTGGTGGTGATTTCAATGTCATTCGTTTTCCTAATGAAAGATCGGGAGAAGCTCCTTTTTGCCCCGCGATGATGGAGTTCTTGGACTTTATTTCAGAGCAGGGTTTCATGGATCTTCCCCTTGCAGGGGGGACGTTTACATGGTCTAATAATTGGGACCATTCCTCTTGGTCTTGAATTGATAGGTTTCTTGTTTCTCCGTGTTGGGAAGCTAAGTATCCTGGTCTGTTCCAAAAAAGGTTACATAGATTGTGCTCTAATCACTTCCCCATCCTCCTTGGTTGTGGCGGTATTCAAGATGTGACTAGAGCTTTTCCTTGGGTCGTTACAAAAGGAATATTGTGTTAGGCTTTTAGACACATTTTTGAAGGGAAAAAAAGTAAGGAAAAAGGAATAGCTCCAACTTGATCTGGACACAATCATGTTTGTTACAGAAAGGAGTAGGCCTTTGTGAGGCTTTTGGAAAGGTAGATTAAGCTCACCACCATTGCCTCTCTCTTCCTTTGATCTTCTCCGACACTTGTGTACTAGGGTTGTCTTGTATACATCATGTGTACTTGATGTAGGGCGGAATTTATTAATATTTTCGATGAAAACGGAAATAGAAAAGATGTTCAAAATAATACTGAAGCAGCACCGTTTAATTAGAAGCTTACCTATTCGCAGACAATGGAAGTACAAAAGGAAAGACTTGATCTTCAAGCCAAGACTTTATGTTTTTTCTTTACTAGGACTAGATTTGCTAGTAGCTTTATTTCTTTCCTTACTAGGATTGGATTTGTTTTATTTCTTTTCCTTTTAGAATAAGTTTTACTTTTACTACTAGAATAAGGTTTACTATTGCTATTAGGAAAGGTTTACTTTTACTACTAGGGATAGGTTTACTTTTTTCACAAGTATTTCTCTTCTATAAATAGGCTTGCTTATTATGTAAAACTCAGAATCAATTGAATTGTTATAAAATCAGAGAATTCTCTCTCAAATACTCTACGGAGTTTTATCTTTCTTTTAGCCTGCGGGCTTGTTTTATCTTTTGGGGTAGAAGACGAAGACGCTTCTCCTTGCAGAATCGAAGACGCTGTTCTTTGATTAGTTACCTTAGTCTTCCGCTACGTCAGTACTAGGGTTGCACCCCTCTGCGGTTATTAATGATATGCATTACTTATAAAAATAAAATAAAATATTAGGACTTCATCTTTTTGACTTGTGTAAGATGCACTTCTTAGATAGTTATTAGTTTATTCACAAGTTAAAGGAGCTGGGTTAGTTTTTCTAATTTGTATGGTTTGCTAGGAGTGTGTATTACTTCTGAAAGCTGAATCAGTCATGGTTGTTTATTCTTCTCTGTCAACAATTTCAATATTATTTCTTGTAATATTGTCTTATGGATGCATATTACACAAGTCTTATATATTAACAGGTGTCATTCTCAACATGGGAGGAGGGAAACCCAGAGCTGTGCCAGGATTATTCAGTTTGTGTTGATTCATCATCTGTTCATATGAGGAATCCTTTTTCAGAAAAGAAGTGGAGGAAGTTCCAAATATCAAGGTTATTTAGTAGCTCAAGCGCTGCAATAAAATTGCAAGTATTAGATGTGCAAATTTTCCAAGGAGGAACTAGAGTTGTTGATCGATGGCTTGTTGCACTCAGCCTGGGTTCTGGACAAACAAGAAATATGGCTCTTGATAGGTATGTTAAAAGCGAAGTGTGTATAAGACATTTTCCTTTAATACAACATATCGATTTTGATTGAAAGGTGAATTCATATTTGTTTTTGGGTTAATTTTTGCAATTCACCCTAAACTATGCAACATTTGCAATATCTAACTTAATAGAAAAGTGTGCATAAGACATTTTCCCTTTAATACAACACAGCAATTTTGAAATTGCAAGGTGAATTTTATATTTGTTTTTTGGGTAAATGTAGCAATTCACCCTAAACTATGTGTCATTTACAATATCTAACTTACACTACAAATTTTTTCCATCAACACTCTAATTCGAGATTAATTTGCAATGTCCACCTAGCCATCCCCACTAAGTGTTATAATTAACAACTTAGTTGATTGTTTGGGCTGGACGTTGAAAATTAATGAGAACTAATTTGTTAATCTTGAAATTTTAGTGCACCCCACCACCCAACCAGCCCACTAATTTGTTAAGTTTTACCCTGTTTTCGGTTGGTAAGGTGGACATTGGAATTTAATCTTGAATAGGGTGTTGATTCCAAAACTTTGTAGTTTAGGGTGAACATTACAAATGTCTTCATAGTTTAGCGTGGATGGCTGCAATTAATCTTATATTATTCTATTTAACCTATTAAAAATATGATAGTCTTTGTGTCTTAAAGGATCACCTTCATATTTATCAATTCTTTGCATTAGTATCATAGGTTATTCCAAAATTCATGACTTTTGATAAATAAGTTTATTGCTCTAGAACTATGAGCATCCCTGGAGTAATATCATTTTTTACAGTTTTAGCACATACAAATCAGTATTTGCAGTCATAAGCCTAAGTTCGTTATCAAGAATTGCAGGTGCACTTGCCACACAGAGAGATAAATTTTTGGTTTTTTTTAGATTTTTTTAGTTTTTTAGTGTTTTTTTTTCCCCCAGTTTCAATGAAAACATTTTCACCGAGTGTAATTAGATAGCTGTTTAAATCTCTCGTATTTTTCCTTTTGTTCTTGAGACTAGTAATACCTTTATGGTAAAGTTTTCATGAAAAGGCTTTTTGGAGTAAACAGTTGACTGGAAATGTTCTTATTCTTCGATTTGATAAATGACTGAATGTTTTTGTTTGACTACTATCTTTAGACCTTCATATTCTCTCTTTGTGGTAATGATCCTCTAACCTACTTCTGGACCTTGGAATTGGTCTCCTGTTCATTGAAATTTCATTGAAGGATGTATTTCTCTTCTCAGTGAGCAGAATTTTGATAGTTCTGTATTTAATTACTATAAAAGCAAGCTTCACACTTTCACTTTATTTTTAAAATATACGCTGGCCTGTTGGTCCTTTTCCAAAAATTGTGGTACCAGGATTATTTCCAAAAGAATTTCGTTAATGTAAAGAAATTATGTTGGCAACTCTTCTTCTTCTTACATAATTGTATTCTGAATTATTTTTTGGTAGTTTAAATTAATTGTATCTGAATGGTAGTCAAACTGAGGCAAAAGTAACTCAATCTGATGGTTTTTCCCACCCTTTTGTGTTTCTGAGAAAAATTTCTGCTGCTTCCTTTGAATCGACTTGTTTGTTGGCATTGTTTTGTTCTTGCAGGCGCTATCTGTCATACAACTTAACACCTGTTGCTGGAGTTGCAGCGCATATTTCCCGAGATGGCAATCCTGCTGATATTTATTTAACGAATCCCATGATGTCCCCTCTTCCTTTGTCTGGTGCAGTAGATTTTCCTGTCACTGTTTTTGGATGTTTCCTTGTGTGTCACAATGGCGGTCGTTTCCTTTTTAAGCACCAAGACAAGGAAGCTTTGGTAGCGGTACAACCCGATGCTGGAAATAACTTAATTGAAGCTTGGAACAGAGAACTGATGTCATGTGTTCGTGATTCCTACATTGAAATGATACTGGAAATCCAAAAGTTAAGAAGAGACCCTTCGAGTTCTGGAATTGAGTCGAATGCAGGCCGTGCAGTTAGTCTGCCTTTGAAGGCCTATGGAGATCAAATTTATTCCTTTTGGCCAAGGTCTAGCAAGCACGCTTTGATTGATCAGACTGGAAATGGCAGAAATTTAGTTACAACAGAAGTGCTTAAAGCAGATTGGGAATGTCTAGTTGAGCAGGTAATAAAGCCTTTTTATGCCCATGCTATCAACCTTCCTGTGTGGCAGCTGTACTCGGGAAATTTAGTCAAGGCTGAAGAGGGGATGTTTCTTTCACAACCAGGGAATGGGGTGAGTGGTAATTTGCTTCCAGCTACGGTTTGTGGCTTTGTGAAGGAGCATTACCCAGTATTTTCAGTACCCTGGGAGTTGGTGACTGAGATCCAAGCCGTGGGGGCTACAGTTCGAGAAATTAAACCTAAAATGGTTCGAGAACATCTAAGGGTTTCTTCAACATCTATTGTTCTTCGATCTGTTGATACTTATGTGGATGTTCTTGAGTATTGCTTGTCTGATATTCAGCTCCCAGGATCATCTAATTTTAATGAAGATGATGCATCACTAAACCCCATTAACTCTAATTCTATTTATAGAGCATCTAATGTTGTGGATGGTAGTTCTACTTCTGTTTCAGTCCCTTATGTGGGTAGTTTTCCTGGGTTGTCCACCGAGAGTGCAGCCAGCTCCGGAGATGCTCTTGAAATGATGGCAAGTTTGGGGAAGGCTATATTTGAAATTGGGCGGGTAGTTGTTGAAGATATTGGTCGGACTGGAGGGCCATTAGTTCAAAGAAACACCATTGGCAGTAGCAGGAATAGCAGCAGTGGAAATGTGGATCAGAAGCTTTTATCAATAGCTGCTGAGCTCAAAGGTTTACCATGTCCAACTGCAACGAATCATCTAACAAAGTTGGGGGTTACTGAACTTTGGTATGGAGACAAGGAGCAGCAGGAACTAATGAGTCCGTTAGCAGCAAAGTTTATCCATCCCAAGATATTGGATAGATCAATCTTGGCTGATTTTTTTTCGAATTCTGCTCTTCAGAGATTGTTAAAACTACAGAATTTCTCTCTTCACTTACTGGCTAGTCATATGAGGCTACTTTTCCATGCTAACTGGGTGAGTCATGTAATGGGTTCAAATATGGCTCCTTGGTTTTCGTGGGAGAAAACAATGAGTTCTGGCGGTGAAGGTGGTCCTTCCCCTGAATGGATAAGACTCTTTTGGAAAAGTTTCAGTTGGCCATCAGAAGACCTCTCTCTCTTTTCTGATTGGCCCCTAATTCCTGCTTTTCTTGGTAGGCCAATCTTATGCCGTGTAAGGGAGCGTCATTTGGTCTTCATTCCACCCCCAGTTACTTCTCCAACCTCAGCAGACGGTGTCTCAGAAATAGGTGCAACAGGAAGAGATCCAGCTGTATTACCTATGAATCTCACCTCTGAGAGTAGAGTAGTTCAATCCTATGTTTCGGCTTTTGAAGTAGCCAGAACCAAATACCCTTGGTTGTTGTCACTGTTGAACCACTGTAACATCCCCATTTATGATATAGCTTTCATCGACTGTGCTGTTCCATGCAGTTTCCTCCCCAATTCCAGCCAATCATTAGGGCAAGTTATTGCTTCCAAGCTTGTTGCAGCTAAACATGCTGGCTATTTCCCTGAACTTGCTTCTCTTTCAACTTCAGATCGAGATGAACTTTTTACCCTTTTTGCTAATGATTTCTTTTCTAACAGCTCTAATTACAGAGTTGAAGAACTTGAAATTTTACGTTCTCTACCTATATATAAAACAGTTGTGGGTTCATACACTCCCTTGCACATAGAAGATCAATGTATGATCTCTTCAAATTCATTCCTTAAACCATACGATGAGCGTTGCCTTTCTTATTCCACAGATTCAATTGAGTTTTCATTACTTCGAGCCCTTGGGGTCTCTGAATTGCATGATCAACAAATTTTGATAAGGTTTGGATTGCCTGGGTTTGAGGGAAAACCTCAGCCTGAGCAGGAGGATATATTGATATATCTGTACACGAACTGGCAAGATCTTCAGGTTGATTCTTCTTTAGTTGAAGCTTTGAGGGAGACTAAATTTGTGAGGAATACTGATGAATTTTCCACAGATCTGTCTAGACCAAAAGATCTCTTTGATCCCACTGATGCTTTATTAACTTCTGTTTTCTCTGGTGAGAGAAAAAAGTTTCCAGGAGAAAGGTTCAGTACAGATGGGTGGCTTCGCATTTTGAGGAAAGTTGGCCTTCAAACTGCAACAGAAGCAGATGTAATACTTGAATGTGCCAAAAGAGTACAGCTTCTTGGAAGTGAATGCATGAAATCAGGGAATTTAGATGATTTTGAGTTGTACATAACCAACTCTCAGAATGAAGTTTCTATGGAAATTTGGTCATTAGCGGGATCGGTTGTTGAAGCTATTTTGACAAATTTTGCTGTGCTTTATGGAAACAACTTCTGTAATCTCCTTGGCAGAATTGCATGCATACCTGCTGAACTGGGCTTGCCAAATTTTGGAGGCAAGAAAGGTGGGAAGAGAGTTCTCACTTCATATAGTGAAGCGATTCTGTCCAAGGATTGGCCACTGGCTTGGAGTTGTGTGCCCATTATCTCTAAACAAGCTATTGTTCCTCCTGAGTACTCTTGGGGAGCACTCCACCTGAGGAGCCCTCCAGCTTTTTCTACAGTTCTAAAACATTTGCAGGTCAGATACTCAATTCCCTTCTATATTTTTCCGAGATTGCTAGTGATGCAAACAATCTATCTAATACAAAATGTGCCCCAGGTTATTGGAAGAAATGGAGGTGAGGACACTCTGGCTCACTGGCCAACTACATCAGGCTTGATGACCATTGATGAAGCTTGTTGTGAGGTTTTGAAGTATCTAGATAAGGTTTGGGGTTCCCTTTCTTCTTCAGGTAGATTTCTCTTTTATTGACATTTTTTTTTCTCTTTTATTAACATTTTTTTTAAAAAATATATATATTTTTGGGAAAAGCTATGATGGGGCGGCTTCCAATCATGATTGATGGGGCTTCATCCATATTTCACACATAATAATAGGTCTTTTAACAATTTAGACACTTTACACTGAGGACCTCTTATACAAGAGATGATAAGGTAAACAACATATATTGAATGTGTCTTTTTATAGAAAGTTATTTTTCTTTTCCAACTCATACAAGCAGACTATTTATCATTCAAATACACAAAGAGATATATCCTTCTGCTTTAATAGTTTATGCGGACTTTGGGGTTAGGGATTGATATCTCTTACCTTCTGTTTGCTGATGATACTTTGATTCATATTTGCATTACATGTTATATATTTAAATATATAGGTTAATATGTTTACATTATTATGTATTTGATATATTATATATACTTAGTAATTAGTATGTTAGTATGTAAGTGTATAACTATAGCATATAGTGTATAGCAATCTTATATTTATGTAGGATATTACTATATATGCTTACAAATTTATAGTATATATATACACATATACACACACACACTCCTACATATTCAAGTAACCTATATAACATACTTATTACTTAATAACTAATATACTATCCTTGCCTTGTATTGTTGACTCTTGTTAATTCATTTCCTTCGTGTAATTTCAATTTTAAGGCATCTATTTATAGAAACCAACCACTAAAAGTTTACAGGAGAAACAGGAAATACCAGATTTTTTAACATGAAGATTTGATTTGATAGGATGATTGTGATGTGGGTCCTAAGTGGGAGTTAAATTGACGTTTGCCACCTTAAATTCACTGTTGACGGGACTGTAGCGACACTCTCAGCAGTGCTGGAATTTAAATTTTTAATTATTTGTGAGTTCAAATGGTAAGGGTTTTGAAAAGCTCCATTAATTATGGCGATGATTATACAACCTCCCGGCATCGAAAAGGCAAGGTTCACATGATGTAGTGATGAGTGCCTCTTGTGGGCCTTAGATCTTTTGGATTTTTGGGTTTTTAGGGTCTCGTCGGTTTATTGGGACTCTTTCTTTTTTGGGCTGGTTTGGTTGTTCCCTTGTATATTACCTATGTACTTAGTAGCGCCTTACGCTTTCTTTCATAAAATTTTATTACTTATAAAAAAAAAAACATTTATATTTTATTTAGTTGTTCCTCCCGTTTAGGGGCTCTCTTGTATACTTCCCGTGTATTAGGGTTGCGCCCCTCTGCGCTTTTTATTGAATTTTATATTACTTATCCAAAAAAAAAATTTTATTTAGTGATAATGTATGTTTCAAGGATCAAGATTGAATGTCATTAGAGTTATTATCCTAGAAGGTGTGATGCTTTCTTTCACTAGGCTATTCCTAAATAGCTACTGGCTTGCTACTAGTACTTATTTTATCCTTTTCATCATATTTTTTTGGGAAAACTTCATCTATAACCTTTGATCTTTAATCATTTTTGCGAAAAGGTACCCAAACTTTAGAAAGTGTCAATTTAAGGTATCTATCTTTTAATTTTTTTCAATTTCAACCATTCGTTAGAATAAAATTCCCAAAATATACTTGTGTTTATTTTTTTTAAAAAAAATTATAAATTTTTTCAAAGATTCAGGCATGGGTATTTTTGCAAATTCCGTTAAATGCTGCCTAACATAAAAAAAAAATTCAAAGATTCAGGCATGGATATTTTTGCAAATTCCATTAAATTTTGACCAATACCAAAATCATTATTATTTTTTTTCTTTAAAAAAAAAAGGGTATTTTGGAAATTTTGACAGGATTTAACGGAAAATTCTAACAGAGGATTGAAATTGAAAAAATTGGAAAGATAGATACTTTAAATTGACACTTTATAAAGTTTGGGTACCTTTTTGCAAAAGTGAAGAAAGATTAGGGATTATAAGTGAAGTTTTACCCTCTTTTTTTTTTTTCCTGATTCTTACTAGTGCAACTAAATCTGTGTGACTTAATTCCCTAGCCAATTTCACTGATTCTCAAGTCTTTTGCAAACCCTAATCCTAATTTTTCCCGAACCCTAGAATTCATTGGACATCTTAATTCCATTTGGTATCAAAGCCTAGGTTTTGCCATCTCTACCCGTAATGGAAGGATGTTTAGAAAAAGACTTGCTGCCAACTTGAATGACTAGTTGGGAGACTCATGATGGAAAATATTGTCAATCAAGATTTTGAGGTGAAAGGGATAATATGGATGGGTGAGATAACAGAGAGGAAGAAGCTACCACAAAGCCATTAATGAGCAAGCTGTAGACCAAAGACGGTGAGAAAGTGGCCCGCATATGGGCAAAAAATTGAGCATACTCATCTCTCAGTAGAGAAGTCTTAACAGAATTAGCAGTTTGGCTAGAGATAGTACGTGTGGCCCAGATGATAAAGGGATATCCTCCTGAGATGAGACCTGATTGGCTTACCCAGATTGTTTTTTTCTACAGATCCCAATAATCTATTGAGTGATTAGTATGATGACAATGAGTGCATTCACGAGAATCATGACCTCCGATACAACCACCTCTCTAAGAATTGTGACTGCCATGTAAACCACGACCACCTCTACTTTCACATTCCCCATGTGAACTGCCAGAATTATCACGGGAGACAACAAAGGCTGATCGGTCCCCAGTGCAATCAAAACTCAAGTGAAAACCATTATCTAATAGTGTAGAACGCTGATGCCTAGAAAATACCTCAGGAAATTATGGAATCTTTGAACCACCTAAAATCTATGCACGAACGGGTTCGTACTCTGGTTTCAACTAATATAAACATTTACATCTTGATGTTGTTTTTCCATACAGGAAATGTCATATGAGAGTGATTGATAGATTTTTCTTTCTTCACAAGCATCCATAACCTGAGAATACTACTCCAACTTTCAGTTCCCTGCTCGAGCCCAAAATACTATTTACACCTTATAAATCCGAGTAATATCTCCAGAACCAGAATACATATGTTTGAGGCTCCTGAATAGCCTTAGCAGCAGGGAGATACTGTAGAATAGATCTGATATTGGGTTCAATACTAGTCGGCATGGGCGACATGTTTGATTATCGTCCTGCTGTCAATGACTAGATGAATCTCTGTTTCTAGGCTTCTCTGATACTAGGTGATGACATAGACGTTTGCCTCTCAAAAACACTTACAGATCTAGCCCAATAGTTTTTCCATTGAACTTTTTTTTTTGATAAGTAATTTAAAATTCAATAAAAAAGCGCAGAGGGGCGCAACCCTAATACACGGGAAGTATACAAGAGAGCCCCTAAACAGGAGGAACAACTAATAAATTAAGAAAGTCTACAAAAGTAGAAACACCTAAGTGGCAAAGATGGGGAGCTATCCATAGATATAGCGTGTTAAGAAGACGCTTCCTTAAAACCACCATTACAGTCTCGACATCTTCAAAAAGCCTCGCATTCCGCTCCCTCCAAATGCTCCACAAAACACAGAGAGGAACTAAACGCCAAACATTTTTTGCTAGGCCATGCCCTCGAAAAGCACCCCAAGTAGTCAACAAACCCATCACCGATTGTGGCATGACCCATTCAACTCCAAATAAAGAAAACACAAAACTCCAAAGCTCACGGGCGGTGTCGCAATGAAGTAACAGATGATCAATAGACTCCCCCTTCTTTTTACACATACAACACCACTCAATAACCACAATATTCCTCTTTCGTAGATTGTCATGAGTCAAAATTTTTCCTAAAGCTGCAGTCCATACAAAGAACGCCACCCTTGTCGGAGCCTTAGCACACCATATCTTCTTCCACGGGAACGATGGACCTTCTTTCCGACTAAGTGCTTCATAATATGACCTTACTTCAAAATAGCTCCTTGAAGAGAGGTTCCAAACTAACTTGTCACCCTCTCCTTGTCGAATCGGAGTGGAGTACAACCGCTCGAAGAAAGAGAGCACCATCTCCAACTCCCAGTCCTGTAATTGCCGCGTAAAGAGAACATTCCAATGAATATTGCCATTATGAACAGCCATATTATCTACCACCATAGCCACTTTGTTCCTCACAAGACTATACAGAACTGGAAAACAAAGCTTCAAAGAAATCTCCCCACACCACCGATCATGCCAGAAACTGATATATGATCCATCCCCTACCACAAACCGAACATAATTACAAAACTTCTCCCACCCTTTCCTAATATATTTCCAAACCCCTACTCCATAGGAACCCGACACCTCAATAGAGCACCACCCACCCTTTAGGCTCCCAAATTTGGCGTCAATCACCAAACGCCATAGAGCCTCTCTCTCCCTACCATATCTCCACAACCATTTACCTAAAAGAGCTTGGTTAAACAGGGAAAGATTGTGAACTCCCAACCCACCTGAATGCAACGGAGTACAAATCCTGTTCCATTTCACTAAATGAAATTTGGCCTCATCCCCTATGCCACCCCATAGGAAATCCCTCTGGATTTTTTCAAGACGATTAGCCACCCTCAAAGGAATAGGGAACAGCGACAAGAGATACGTGGGGATATTGGATAGCGTGCTCTTAATAAGAGTCAACCGACCGCCCTTTGACAAATACATACGCTTCCAACCAGCCAGTTTCCTTTCCATTTTCTCAATCACCCCTTTCCAAGTAAGAACGGACTTGTAGGAGGCACCCAAAGGCATACCCAAATATGTCATAGGAAGCGATCCAACCCTACAACCCATAAGTTGGGCCAACCCTTCAACATCCTCCACCTCACCAATAGGAACAATTTCTGACTTTCCTAAATTAATCCTTAATCCCGAAACTGCCTCAAAACAAAGGAAAATGCACCTCAGATGTCGAATCTGTTCTTCTTGCGCTCCACAAAAAATCAACGTATCATCAGCAAACAATAAATGATTCACTACTATTACCTCTGACTCACTATGTCCCACAATAAAGCCTGTCATCGAACCCTGCTCCATCGCAGCAGCCAACATCCGACTCAAAGCCTCCATAACCACCACAAATAATAAAGGCGACAGAGGATCACCTTGTCGCAACCCGCGAGAGCTAGTAAAGAAACCCGTCGGAGTTCCATTGACAAGGATGGAGAATCTCACCGTAGAGATACAAAAACGAATCCAAGCTCTCCATTTCTCCCCAAAGCCACAACGTTGTAATAAGTAGAGTAAGAAGTCCCAATTCACATGATCATAGGCCTTTTCCAGATCCAGCTTACACAACAACCCAGACTCCCCTGAACAGATTTGACTATCCACACATTCATTAGCAATAAGCACTGAATCCAAAATTTGTCGACCACCAATGAACGCATTTTGGTTGTTTGAAATAATCTTACCCAACACTGATTTAAACCTGTTCGCAAGGACTTTGGAAATAATCTTGTAAATTCCCCCAATAAGACTGATAGGCCGAAAATCACTCACATCCACAGCATCATTCTTCTTTGGAATCAGAGAGACAAAAGTAGCATTAAAACTCTTTTCAAACTTGCCTCGAGAGTGAAAATCTGCAAAAACAGCCATAATGTCATGCTTTAAGATATCCCAACACTTCTGAAAAAAAGCCATAGTGAAACCGTCGGGGCCCGGAGCCTTATCTCCATTGAAATCTCTGATGACCTCCCACACCTCCTTCTCCTCAAACCCTCTCTCTATCCAGCTACTCTCATCTTCATCAATTGAAAGAAAAGAAAGGCCCTCTACCCTTGGCCGCCAAGAAGAATTCTCAACATACAAGTTTTTGTAAAATTGAACTATATGCTCCTGAATTTCCTTTGGGTCTTTGGAGATTTCACCATCTATACTTATAGAATCCACTTGATTAAATTTGCGACGCGAGTTGGCCATCCTGTGAAAAAATTTTGTGTTCTTGTCCCCCTCCTTCAACCACAAAGCTCTGGATTTCTGTCTCCAAATTATTTCCTCACACAGAAGAGTTTTCTCCAGCTCTCTAGACATATCTATCTTGCGAACCTTCTCTTCCTCCTCTAGGCCTCGGCCTTCATCAACTGCATCCAGCTCACAAATGCCCTCCAATAATTCCTTCTTCTTCTTCCCTATATCACCAAACACTTCAGCATTCCATTTCTTCAAGTCCGCCTTCAATGCCTTCAGTTTAAACGCCAAAATGTGACTTGGAGAACCCGAACACTCATAAGACAACCACCACTTATTGATTTGCTCAACAAAGCCCTCATAATTCAGCCACATGTTCTCAAATTTAAAAGACCTTTTTCCTCCTCTTGGTGCCCCACAAACCAAAAACAAAGGGAAGTGATCGGACAGAAGTCTTGGAAGCCTCCTTTGAACAACTTCGGGATAGTGTTCCTCCCACTCCACAGAAATTAAGAATCTATCAATTCTAGACCATGTGTGGTTATTCGACCATGTAAATTGGCCATCTTGAAGAGGTAGATCCACCAAGTTCTGCATGAAGATGAAGTCTGAAAATTCTTCCATAGCAGCTGAGAAACTGGCCATGCCCGACCTCTCACTCGGAAAACGAACAACATTAAAATCTCCCCCAATACACCACGGCACCTCCCAACAATTCATCAATCCAGCTAACTCAATCCATAAATCCCTCCTATCCCTGTCATCATTAGGGCCATAAACCCCCCCAAACGCCCAAGAAACATTATCACCAATGTTGCGGAAAGAACAAGCAACCGTATATCTACCTATACATTCCTCCAATTTCTCCACCACTCTCCTATCCCACATAAGTAAGATCCCACCCGATGCTCCATTGGCTCCCAAATAACACCAATCAACCTGATTACACCCCCATAAACTCCGCACCACCTCCCTTGAGATTATTGCCATCTTAGTCTCCACCAAACAAACAATATCCGCCCTCCATTCTCTTAGAAGCCCTCTAATTTCTACTCTTTTTTTCATCTCATTAATCCCTCTAACATTCCACGAAATTAATTTAGGCATCATAATTGCATACAGAACCCCTTCCTTTGTTGCGACCTCTAGCCGATAGAGCCCCTTTCTTCTCATAATTCAAGGACCAAGCCAACCTGTTTAGTTCTCTCTTCCCTTTTGCCCCTTTGTTCAACGGACACAAAGTCTGAGGACTGGCCGAGGATCTTCCTCCAGCAGCTTCTATCTCCTCAAACATTTAACAGAAGTCATTGGAGTGTTAAGCACTAAAGCCAAGGTAACGAGTTCAGATTTAGCAGTCATGTTACTCGTCCAGACAACACCCAAACAAGAGCAAATAACCAAGAAAATCAACCAACAAGCAGATAAAGAGAATAATATCTTAAAACTCAGCTTGGATGGTCAAGATCTGCTGGCATAAGGCCAAAAAATGCAAGAGTCGAGCTGAGAAACCACTTAATCAGCGAAAAAATTGCTGAACTGGCCGAAAGCTTACCTGAACTGATGAAAGTATGAAAGAACTGGCCAAAACTCCACTGTATGGGCGAAAAATCGATGAGACACGCCAAAAAGTCATTGGAACCCGTCAGAATCAGATAATTTCAATTAAACCAGCCGAAAACTATGAACTGGGTTGATTGGGCAGATCGGATTCGGGTAAGTTGGGTTGACTTGGTTTGACTGATCTGAACTGGGTTTGACGGGTCTGTTTGACCCAGTATGATTCGACCCAAATGTGTGGTGACCCAACCCAAATTTTGACTCAGAATAAGCATATCTGAAGTTAAATCCAAACTGAGGATGTGATATCCCTAACCCAGATAAGAATATATTTATGCATGTAACCATACGCCACTCTTTGTTCCCAAATCAACCATAGATTTGCAGATGGTGACTGATACTCACTATCGTCAACCACTACAGATAGGTTTGCCGCCCCACGCCCCACCGTCGACCACCTCCAATCAACACAATACACTGTCAGCAGCCAAGAAACCAACCAATGACCATTGCAACCACTGGCCACCCCTACAGACATGGTTCACCACCACCAATGATGTTGAACAACCTTGAATAGATAAGTTTCTTAGGATTTACTCACTATCACAGTGGCTCTGCTCTTCAGCACACACGACACAATGCAGTGCTCAACATCAAGCGCAACCAATGACCATTGCAACCATTGGCCACCCCTACAAATATGGTTGACCACCACAAATGATGTTGAACGACCTTGAATAAATAGGTTTCTTAGGATTTACTCACTATCACAGTGGCTCTAGTCTTCAGCACACGTGACACAATGCAATGCTCAACATCGAGCCCCTTGGGTCGGTATTACGCGTTTAAGCTGTTTGCCAGTTTTGGTCATTGGCTAAACTGACCCCTTTTGGGTCGGTAGACAGTTGGTTTACTGACCAACGAACTGAGCTAGTAATGAGAAGCCGAGTTGTGAGACTATGAGAGCCATTGTGCCGAGAGTCACCTAGGGCTGTAAACAGAAGATCTGCTAATGAGAAGCTTGGATTTGGTATGTATCGAGCTATTGGTGAGGAAGGGCAGCGAATTGATTAGGGATGATGGGAAATGAAGTTGAGAGAGTCAAAGAAAGTCAATGGTAAGGTAAGAGAGGGAGACTATAACTTCCTTCTTGTATCATCAAACAGTCACCCATTAATACAACACCAACATTGTTTGATTCCAAATTTAGAGCAATACCTATTGCACCCTCTTCAAATTCTACTTATTCACCTGCCATTACTTCATCATGACCATAAATACGGGCAATGGTGTCCCCTATTAGAAGCTGAGAAGTGATTAGTGAGGAAGGGGCTGATGGAGGTGGCGATTAGAGACTGGAGAGACAGAAGATGATAGAGAGTTGGGGTTCTAGAAGCCGGTAGAAAGATGGTAAAAAAATCTAAGTAAAATATATTTTGAATATATATATATATATAATTGTTGGTCCGGTTAGGTATGTTGGTTTACCCGACACTCTCAACCCAACAATTGACCCAGAAGGGTCGGATTTCCTCCCTCCCCTGCCAACCGACCAATTGATGAGGAAGAATCCTGCCCCAAACCTGGTCAGGTCAGGTTGGTTGTTGAAACCCAACCCGAAAAGCCCTAGACACATTGACAGTAGGGGATTTACCAATGAGGATGACGGCAATGACATCCGAACTACTATGGTGATGACGGTGCCATCCCCCTCCAACCATTGGCATCTAGGATATCCGAAGGCTACTCTGGCAACACTGTTAGCAGACCAGGGAAGACAAGAAAAGAATTGGAAAGGGTCAGAAAATGAGAAAGAACATATTAATTAAGAAGCAGTAAACTTAGGATCGGCTCTAATACCATGTCAAACTAGGGTTTGCACAAAAGAGAGAGGCTCTTTTTGTACCATAGCCTTATCACTATTTTAATATACATATTTGGGGGAAATAGAACAACGACAGAAAGACCCTTTTCCCTTTACTTCAATAATACTCTTTTCTAACATTTACCATCTCTATTACTCATACTTGGCGCTTTACCCCAAGGTGCCCAGCTATGGGTTTGACATCCAGTTTTATCTGTGGGAGAAGTCTACATGATTGCTTTCTAATCACGTGGGGATTTGAGGTATCATTATAAAGCAAAATTAGTTATCATGAGGGGACACAGTTGTTTCGACTATGAATCCGAGGGCAGGCTGTTGTTGTTTCCACAAGAGCTTAACCCAGAACATAGGTTTTGACTATTCATTTGGTAGATTGCCTCAGGATTCTGGTTAGAAATGTATTCCATTTTCGTTGCATACATTCACATTCACGCATGCTGTGTTAAGGATACAACCCTAGTCGCCGAACCCTCTACAGAAACCCTAGCCGCTACTACAGCTCACAAACAAACCCTAGAGCCGTTAGGAAGATTTCCTAAATTAGACAACCAATTATCTCCTCCATATCTCTCATTAACTCCACCTCAGCCAACGGCTATATTGCCTATGAGGACATGATACTTATTCCTTATTTAAACCCTTGTAATTATAGAATAGAATAACTACTGTATAATATGCCATATATACATGGCAGCCTGTAACTCTATATATACTGCATCAATATCAATAAACATTATTCAGCGCCTAAAGCTTTTACCCTAATTCTGTATTTAGTTTACATGGTATCAGAGCATACCAATAGCCAACGCTTTCCCATGGCCAACACAAATACTGCTGAAACCAATTTTCTGCCCAATGTTACTCAACTCGGCAGCATCAAACTGGAAGGTCCTAACTACCTAGGCTGGGTTGCTCAGTTTCAACCAATCCTATGTGGTTATGATCTCCAAGGCCTACTCGATGGAACCGATCCCTGTCCGCCCAGAACCGTCGCCAATACCACTGGTGACGCTCAGATTCCGAACCCAGCCTATGTTACATGGCTGAGACGAGACCAACAGCTCCTGAGTCTCATCATATGCTCTTTAGCACCTTCTCTTGTGCCCTCGATGTACGGTTTGAACACATCGAGGCTTGCATGGACCTCTCTGTCCACACGGTTTGCTGGTCAATCTAAATCACGCATCTCCCATCTCAAGCGTCAGTTGCAAAGCTTGCAGCAGGGGACTAAGTCGTGCACCGAATATCTCAATCAAGCCAAGTCGTGGGCTGATGAACTTTCCGCTGTCGGTAAACCCGTCGACGATGATGATCTTATTTCCTACATTATTAACGGTATCAACCCTACTTTTAACCCTTTTGTTACTGCCTTCTCCCTACGTGATCGAGAAACCACATTCCATGACTTTCAATCCGAGTTGCTAAGCCATGAAATACTACTCCAGAATCAACAACAAGCCTTAACCCCTGAAACTGGATCCTTTGCACTCCATGCACACCGCTCCAAACCATCCTACAGCAACAATCCGAGCCTCAGAAAAACTCAATTTCCCAAACCATCTGGTCAATATCGTCACTCTTCACCCCATAATCGTTTCTCCCATCCTCCATTCTCCCCTCGACACAATCCTCCCTTTTCTCCCAGATATCAACCCCCTCCTCCTCCACCTCGTCCTACTACTGAGAATCCTATTCCCGTATCCTCTTCCTCTCCACGCCAATACTCCCCCTGCCAGATATGTGGAAGAACAAGCCACCGTGCGTTGGACTGCTACCATCGCATGGATTATGCATACCAAGGGCGCCATCCCCCAGTGCAGCTCGCTGCCATGACAGCACAAGCCAATGAAGAATTTGTCACTCAAGACTGGCTAGCCGACTCTGGAGCCAACACGCACGTCACTGCAGAATCCTCCAATCTCACCAATGCTCAGCCCTTTGATGGATCCGACACTGTTGGTGTAGGAAATGGCGCAGGTTTGCATATTCAAAACATTGGTTCTTCCTTAGTTAATTCCCCTACATCTACTTCTCACAATTTTCTCCTTAAAAATATCTTACACTGCCCTACTGCTTCAGCCAACTTACTATCTATTAATAAATTTTGCAAAGATAATAAATGTTGGTTTGCTCTTACTGATGTTGACTTTACTGTGAAGGACAACTTGACAGGAACAATTCTACTCCACGGTCCCAGTGAAAATGGGCTCTACCCCATTCCTTTGAATCATCACTCCTCCAATAAATGCAGTGGGTTCACTGCCTTCCTTGGTGTCAAAACCAATGACATGGTTTGGCACCAACGGTTGGGCCATCCCTCTACTTCAGTTTTTCAGTATCTCCTTCGTCATCATCATCTTCCTCTCCTTGGTCCAGTCAGTACCCCCTCAGTGTGCGAGTCCTGCCAACTTGGCAAGTCCAAGCAGTTACCTTATTCAGCAGCCACCAGGGGGTCTACTCAGCCTTTAGAAGTCATTCACTCGGATGTTTGGACCTCCCCAGTTCCTTCTTTGAGTGGATGCAAGTTTTACGTCATTTTTGTTGATGAATTCAGTCGTTTTTCATGGTTGTACCCCTTACTTAATAAAAGTGATGTTCTTACTTGTTTTATCAAATTCAAATTGCTTGTTGAAAATTTATTTGACACCAAAATTAAGTATTTTCAATCCAATAATGGTGGAGAATACACCTCCACTGCCTTCAAACAATTTCTAAGTAACAATGGCATTTTTCATCGCCTCACATGCCCCCACACATCTCAACAGAATGGCGTTGCTGAGAGAAAGCACCGCCACATCGTCGAAACTGGTTTAACTCTCCTTGCCCAGTCCGGTCTCCCTGCCAAGTACTGGGTCGATTCTTTCCTCACTTCAGTCTTCCTTATTAACAGACTACCCACCACAGTCCTTCAAAACCAGTCTCCCTTCTCCACTCTTTTCAAGAAGGAACCCGATTACACACTTCTCCGAAGCTTTGGATGCCTATGTTATCCACTCCTTCGCCCGTATGCCTCCCACAAACTTACTTATCGAAGCAAACCTTGCATCTTCCTTGGCTATGGAGCCAACCAACGCGGCTACCGTTGCCTTGAACCCCAATCCCAAAAAGTATACCTCTCCCGCAATGTTGTGTTCGATGAATCAAAATTCCCCTCTAAGAGTTCAACTCTCCCATCCGGTTCCTGCACAATCACTACACCTCCAGCAACTCCGATCCTCTTTCAACCTGCCCAACTATCCACCCACCTGCCCTCAACTCCTTCCTCACAACCTCCCATTTCCCCCTCCACTCATTCCCCAACCCTTGACTCCACTCCATCATCCCCCATCTCTCCCCCTATCCCTCCTTCCCTACCCGCCCCTCCCAACCCTCTCTCCCCTATTCAACCCAGCCCTGTCTCCATTCCCTCCCCTAACCCTGCTCCCCTTCTCGTTCCAAGTAACCGTCCCGTCACTCGTTCCCTTACTGGCTCCTCCAAACCCAGATCATTCCCTGGCTTCACCTCCTTCCTCAGCAGACACCCCTTCGTTACACTCACATCTGTCATTCTTCCACCCGCACCATCTTCATATAAGCAGGCAGCCTCTAAACCCGAATGGGCTACTGCTATGACTACTGAATTTCAAGCTCTCTTACACAACGACACTTGGTCCTTATGTCCTCGTCCTTTGCACCAAAATGTTGTTCGCAACAAATGGGTGTTTAAAATTAAACAGAATCCGGACGGCACTGTCGAACGCTACAAAGCTCGCCTCGTCGCCAAAGGCTTTGACCAACTTTGCGGTATTGATTATCATGACACCTTCAGTCCCGTCATTAAACCCGCCACCATTCGTCTACTCTTAGTCTTAGCCATTACCTTCAACTGGACCCTCAAATAGCTCGATGTCTCCAACGCCTTCCTCCATGGATTACTTGATGAAGATGTGTACATGGAGCAACCACAAGGTTTTGTGGACCCTGCCTTCCCCCATCATGTATGCAAATTGCGCAAGGCTTTATATGGCCTTAAACAGGCTCCTCGGGCCTGGTTCACCCGTCTCTCTCAAACTTTACTCGATCTTGGTTTCTCTAGCTCACAAGTCGATCCTTCCCTATTTTTATATCACTCTAACAGTTCTCACATTTTCCTTTTAGTGTATGTGGATGATATTATTATTACAGGTAACAATCCGGTCACCATTCAGTCCATCATCACCAAGCTCAAAGCTGCCTTTGCTATCAAAGATCTCGGCTCACTCTCCTACTTCCTTGGAATCCAGACTACCCGCGACTCCTCTGGGTTACACCTACGGCAATCCAAATACATCCAGGACGTTCTCATCCGTGCCAGCATGCTTGACTCCAAGCCTTATCGCACCCCCTGCACATCCGGCTCCAAAATGTCCAAGTTTGATGGAGATGCCCTTCCCAATCCTTCTGAATATCGCCAAATCGTTGGAGCTCTCCAATATGCCACCCTCACTCGTCCAGACATCGCCTACTCTGTCAACCAACTGTGCCAGCATATGCACAGCCCCACATCCACTCACTGGACTGCAGCTAAAAGGGTGCTTCGGTATCTCAAAGGCACCATTGATTTCGGCCTTCACTACACCCCAGGCTCCCTCCACCTAACCGGATTCTGTGACTCTGACTGGGCTGGTAACCCTGACGACCGCCGCTCCACCACTGGCTTTGGCATCTTCCTCGGCTCCAACCTCATCTCATGGTCCGCCAAAAAGCAACACATCGTCTCCCGATCCAGCACAGAGGCCGAATACCGTGCAATGGCCCTTGCCACCTCAGACCTTTACTGGCTCCGTATGCTATTCCGAGAACTGCAGGTTTCACTTCCGTCTCCACCAACTCTTTGGTGTGACAATTCCGGAGCACTATCCTTAGCCTCCAATCCGGTTTCCCACGCCCGCACCAAACATATTGAAGTTGACATCCATTTCATACGGGAAAAAGTAACCAACCGAGACATCCAACTTCGATACATCCCCACACTTGATCAAGTAGCTGACATCTTCACCAAAGGCCTCAATGCTGATCGGTTCTGCTGCTTGCGTACCAAACTTCCGGTCGTTCCTCCCATCAGTTTGCGGGGGGGGTGTTAAGGATACAACCCTAGTCGCCGAACCCTCTACAGAAACCCTAGCCGCTACTACAGCTCACAAACAAACCCTAGAGCCGTTAGGAAGATTTCCTAAATTAGACAACCAATTATCTCCTCCATATCTCTCATTAACTCCACCTCAGCCAACGGCTATATTGCCTATGAGGACATGATACTTATTCCTTATTTAAACCCTTGTAATTATAGAATAGAATAACTACTGTATAATATGCCATATATACATGGCAGCCTGTAACTCTATATATACTGCATCAATATCAATAAACATTATTCAGCGCCTAAAGCTTTTACCCTAATTCTGTATTTAGTTTACATGCTGTATATGTTTTATAATGGGGGTCAGGGATGACAATGACTCTCATCTCATACTGGTAGTTTTTTAACTCATTCTCTTGATCCTTTTTTTATTTATTTTTATTTTTATTTTTTGACAAGTGATTTCTTGTCCAAGTACTTGGTCATATAGAGGTATGGAGAATATAGCATTAGTCAGAAATAGCCGAAGTTCAATTGGTTTGCTCCTTTCCAACAATAATACCCTCAACAAATTCTGCATTTCTTATTTATAGTTTATTTTATTTTATTTTATGCAGATATAATGGAGTTGCAGAGAGTGGCATTTCTGCCTGCTGCAAATGGAACACGTCTGGTTACAGCAAATTCTCTTTTTGTGCGTCTGACAATAAACTTGTCCCCATTTGCATTTGAACTTTCTTCTTTATATCTTCCTTTTGTAAAGATTCTTAAAGATTTGGGACTTCAAGACGTTCTATCAGTTACTTCTGCAAAGGATATCCTTTTAAAACTCCAGAAAGCTTGTGGATACCAGCGTTTAAATCCAAATGAACTCCGTGCTGTGATGGAAGTTTTGCATTTTGTCTGTGAGACTGTTGAGTCTGATGGGTCCATCTGGAAATCAGAAGCAATAGTCCCGGATGATGGCTGCAGACTTGTTCAAGCAAATTCCTGTGTATATATTGATGCTTATGGCTCCCAATATGTCAAATGCATTGACACTTCCAGGTTAAGATTTGTTCACCCACATCTTCCGGAGGGAATATGTATAGTCCTGGGTATCAAAAAGCTATCTGATGTAGTGATAGAGGTAGCTTGATATTCTGAAAGTCCTTTTTCCCGTATTCTTAGTGACTTAGTCTTTTCCTTCTTTTCTTTTTTTTGGATACGGTGGATGTAGGCTTTTCTGCTGATTGGTAAAATCTGCATCTGTTTGCAGGAACTAGATCCAGAGGAGCATCTACAGGCTTTGCAACACATTGGATCTGTTCCACTTGGAGCCATCAGAGAGAAGCTTTTCAGCAGATCACTTCAGCTTGCTGTGCAAACTGTTGTAAATAGTATGGCTAGTCACATTCCTGCAATCAGTAATCTAGCTTTGGAGGCCATAAAAAATTCTCTAGAATCTGTTGCAAAGAAGTTGCAGTTTGTTAAGTGCCTCCATACTCGGCTTTTGCTCCTTCCAAACTCTGTAGACATTACACGTGCAGCTAAGGATTCCATTATTCCAGAGTGGCAGGATGGATCGCAACACCGAACTCTTTACTTTGTTAGTAGGTCAAATGCCTGTATTCTAGTTGCTGAACCACCAGCCTATATTTCTGTTGTTGATGTTATAGCGATTGTTGTGAGCCAGATTTTAGGCTCCCCAACCCCATTACCTATTGGATCTTTATTTTCCTGTCCTGAAGGCTGTGAGACTGCAATTGTTGATATTTTGAAGCTTTGTACTGACAAGAAAGGACCCACAAGTGGAAGCACTAGTGTGATAGGCAAAGAAATATTGCCTCAAGATGCTCTACAAGTACAATTTCACCCGTTAAGACCCTTTTATGCGGGAGAAATAGTGGCTTGGCGGCCTCAAAATGGAGAAAAGCTGAAATATGGGAGAGTTCCAGAGGATGTTAGACCACACGCAGGCCAAGCACTCTACAGATTCAAAGTAGAAGTTTCTTCAGAACTGACTAAGCCACTTCTTTCTTCACAAGTTTTCTCATTCAGGAGCATATCGACAGGCAATGAGGCTTCCTCGGCAACCTTGCTGGATAGTACTCATGCAGTAATTGGTAGCAGGACGCATGTTGAGGTGCCCAAAATTTCTGGTGGGGCCAAAACAAGATCTCCTCAGGTTTGGCCCTCTCTGTATCCATTTCTATTATGTATTAAGGTTCTTCTCTTTGTTTGTTTCTCCTTCTTTTGGAGGAAAACTTACACTGCAATTAAAAGGAAAGAGACTTATCCAGATAATTCTGCAATATTATCATCCTGCACCCTGCATGACTTTTTCATTCTTGATCAGGAACTCTTGATGCATAGATTTCTACCAGTCATATGGGTGTAATGGGTGTTAATGTTGACTCCTATTTAGGCATCATCAACCTTACAGATAACTTCTCTTTTTTGGTTCTTGTGGTTTATTTACCTGTTTTTATTGTTGTTTAATGTATTTTCAGTACTCAATCACCATTCTTATATAGCTTAAATCTTTTTTTAAGCTACTATAACTGTAGAAAACTTTGGGTCTATTTCTGTGGAATAGAACTGTTTAATTTCCACCAGTGAATTTTCAGTGCTGAAAAAAAGTATTGGTGGAATTAGGGTGTGGAAAACTTGAATCTAGAATTGAAATAGCACTTTCCTACCCCATAAGAATACTTAAAAATATAAGGTAATATGCTGCCTTGATGTTAAACTTATGTGGTGAGAACTGCTTGTCATAACTCATGTCCTGGGCCATGGTTATGTTTGATTGAACTCATGGCTACTGGACTTTCTAGTATTGTTTGATTATTCTGTTATGTCTTATGCATTGGTCAGATTTCATCCCACCTTAAACTGAAGGTTCTCTTTGTGGGCAGCTGCAGCCTGGTAAAGAGCTTCAGTATGGCAGAGTCTCAGCTGCAGAACTTGTGCAGGCAGTTCATGAGATGCTTTCTTCAGCTGGGATCAATATGGATATGGAGCAGCAGTCCCTACTGCAAAGAACCATAACCTTACAAGAACAGTTACAGGAGTCTCGGGCAGCACTTTTGCTTGAGCAGGTTTGTAATTTGCAGTTCAGAATTATTTCGTTTCTCATCCATCAGTTCAAGTCTACATTGGTCAAGAGGCATAAGACACATATTAACTTTTACAAAATGATGTGCAATTTAGATATCAGGGAGTAGCCACATGTAGGTCGTTATCGAATCATACATGCTGGACCAGTTTCGGAATCCCCTTGCTTTTTTACTGTGGCTTGATTAGAATCAGCCCGTGGACTCGACATTTTTAGGGTCTGCTTGAGGATATGAATCTGGGTTTCCTAAACATGAACTGCCTTGGCCTAAATGTTAAGACAATTGTGGAATGAAACTGTGTCTAATAAAATCGTAGGCCAATGATTTTGACTGGTTGAAAGCTAGCATTTTAAGTTACATATCTAGAAGATTTTTAAATAGAGGTTGCTGATTCTCAAATCCTGTTATTGCTCTAGTCTACTGAAAAGTTGTCATGTTATGAAATAAAATTGCAGGAAAAAGCCGATGTTGCTGCAAAAGAAGCCGATACAGCAAAGGCAGCATGGCTTTGTCGTGTCTGTTTGAGCGCAGAAGTCGACATAACAATAATTCCCTGTGGGCATGTACTCTGTCGCAGATGCTCTTCTGCTGTTGTCAAGTGTCCCTTTTGCCGGGTCCAGGTCACAAAAACCGTGAAAATTTATCGGCCATGACAACCTCTGATGCTTTGGATGGGGGTGTATTGTTATATAGTGTATATGTTCTTAGATCTACATCTTTGAAACTGGAATCTTTTCACTTCATTTAAATCCAAGGGGGTTACATTGCTCTGTGGTCTTTTTGGGGAAAACGATTGAACCTCGAGGGAAGTTGATTTCCTTTGCAACAAAGCCTGATGAGGTACTGAGTCTCAATTTGCCCATATTTTTAGAATTTTTAGGGGTGTTTTGTGGCATCATTTGTTCACTGAACCCCTTGTACATAGTGGATTAATTTATTATGTACAGAGAAATTGAAAGTCGGTTCCTTCTATGGTATATTATCCAGATTTTTTGCTATTTTATTTTTATTATTATTTAGAAACTTTCATAGCGCTTAATTTAGTTTGATTGAAAGAATAATAATAAATATGGAATGTAAATTTATAGGGAAAAGTAGGCATACCTCACTCAAACTACAGGGGATATGTGTGGTTTGGGGGGAACATTGACAATTAGTTAATAGTTTGAGGAAGAAATATGTAATTTTTTCAAATTCACTTTTGAATTCCTAATGGCTGTAAGTTGAGAAATGGTTAGACATTTTCATAGCTTTAGTTTGGTTGAATAGAAAATCTTTTGAACGAATGAAGAAATTTTGAGTTTAAAAAATATACCGAACTTGGTATTTATAAAGATAGAAACAAATTATTATAAAAAATTCACAAATTGAAACTCGGTGAAAAACATTTTTCAACAAGCTGTTGTGTTGGAAGATATTGTACAATTTCAACGACACAAGTAACATTTTATTTTTTTGTTAAGAAAGAAAAGTAAAACAAGGCAGTAAACTATTAGCTGGATAAATAGCATGTTACTGTTATGAATACGATACAAAAGGGATTGGCAGTATCAATTAAGAGAATATTGTTAATAATTTTATACTCACATCCAATAGTCCAAGCAACAAGAAGCAACTCTTGTTCCTTTTGATGAAAAAAATTGTTCAGTTTTCCCGTAAATTTCATTATATATATATATAAAGGTAAGATAAATAAGTACAGGGATGATTATGGTTTTTTTTTTTTTTTTTTTTTTTTTTTTTTTTTTTTTTGAAGGGAAATACTTTCCATAAAGATCAAATATCAGTACAGGAAATGCTCCAAATTTCTTTAGGACACAAATCAACCCACACATGGTGACCAAGATGGGATATAGCTAGCTTAGCCAGCTTGTGAGCAGCCTTGTTCCCATCGCGACGCACATGACTAATACTCCAAAATCGGAATGACTCTATCAGAAGACGACAATCCATAATCGCACTCGCATGGCTACACCCACATACCTCTGAGCTCCCTAAGTCTCATACAACTCCTCTAGTGTCCATAATCATACTCGCATGGCTACCCCCACATACCTCTGAGCTCCCTAAGTCTCAAACAACTTCTCTAACGTCACTTTCTAGCACGATAGAAGAGAAGCCCATATCACGCCTAAACTCTAAAGCCTTTCGAGCTCCAAGGGATTCAGCCACAATAGGATCCGTAACATAGGGCAAAAATGAACACATCGCTGCCTTCACATTCCTTGAAGAATCCATTGCCATGATTCCCACCCCCATAAGCTTCTTCCGAACACATATAGTCGCATCCCAGTTAATCTTAATGGTACCCGCCATCGATTTAACCCACTGCGAAGAGGTGGCTTGGTCACCATCTACTAGACTTACAGCTACGTCCTAGGCTTTGCGAAACTCTTCCAACATTTCTTTGGTCCCTTTCAACAAGCAGGAGGGAGGCATCACCCAACCTTCAAATACAACTTGTTCAAACGAAGCCAAATCCTATCACAGAGATACCCAAAAATGCTTAGAAAATCATCTGACACCACAATACTCTTCTAGAAAGACCCTCCATAATTTCCCCAAACCGACCGGACAGACTCACACCACCATAAAATGTTTTAGTTTCAAGAAAAGGCGGGAATACTCCTTCGTTAGGTTTTTTGTTTCTTTTATTTATTTTTTTCCTTATTGGGTGCATTTAGGGATGTAAATAAGCCAGTCCGTTCGACAGCCCGCTCGATACCCGCTCGGTTTAGCCCGATCCGAACTCGAGCTCGATACTGTAGAAACTCGATCGTTACTGTTGAAACCCGCTCGATTAGTAAGTGATACACACCCGACTCGCTCGACAAAACTCGATAGGGGCTCGCGAGCTCAACTCGTTTAAAGCTCGACGGGATCGCTCGCCCGACTCGTTAGTTCGACTCGTTAGCTCGTTCATATCTTACATATATATTAGTAAATAGTAAACATAGTATAATATATATAGTATTACATATTAATTATAATACTTTGATAACAATATTTAGTATGTTAAATTAACATGTTAAGTTACTAATAGTTAGTATATAACAATATAACAATATTAAATAGTTAGCATATATATATAAACACATATATCACATCACACATGGTTAACAATAGTTATATATTATACTTATATTATAGTTACTTAGTTATATAGAATATATTAGACTTACTATTTGTTCACATTATACATATACCATTGTTTATACTCTGTAGTTATATATAATAACATATTATTAATTTGTTACTTATAAACTATAGTTATGTAATATATTTTATAATATGCCTTATATACTTACATATTATATATTTATGTTATTAATAAATGCATAGATGTTGTTCATAAACTTGGGCTTGAATTCTGCTTTGATCACTCATTGAAAAATTTAATAGTTTACATCGACCTCTAGTTGAGCCGAGCTTGTCCAGTAACTCGGCTCGGCTCGAATGTCATTTTCAACGAACTCGAGCTTGAGCTCGAGCTCGCCCGAGTTTTAAACGAGCCGAGCTTGAACATGTAATTTATAGCTCGGCTCGAATTCGAGCTCGACTATTTAGGCTCGACTCATAAACGAGCCAGTCTTGAAATCTTCGAACTCGACTCGGCTCGGCTCGATTACATCCCTAGGTGCATTCCATCAACGCCACTCTACATTGCTCTCTACTTGTCTTTTTGTTCTGCTCAGCAGATTAATTGAGGTTTAATGGCTGTTAATTTATTTCAGGCGTTTTGAACACAAAAGTGGTGTGCTGAGATCTGCAGTATACTAAGGTTACGTTTAGTATACAGAATGACTATTTTATTAAAAAAAAATGAAATAGCTTCTTCCATTCTACTCATTTTTTCTAATTGAATAATTATTCTGCATACCGAAAGCATTCTAAGGGCCGTTAAAACTTGAAATTGATTTAGAACAAATAAATAATTAGGTCTTTAGATGCCGCTTAAGATTAAACCGCCATGATGGTGCTCAACTTTCATGATCCACACTTATTCCGTGCATATTTTCCTATTGTGGCTCTTTCTCCGGTTGCTAGAGAAGGTGTTGTTGGGGCAACATGATCCTTTCCAGTTGAATTTCAACTAGAGATGAGTCAGTTAGTTATGTAAGAAGGTATTTTTATAATTTTACACTTTACAAAAATACACTCTTGTATAATTAACTGGCTCCTCTCCAATTCCTTTCAACTGTAGAGAATTCAATTCCGTTGTTGGCAGTTTTGTTTTGGCTTTGCCTCTTCAAATGGCCAATTTCAACGGCCTTTTTTGCCGGCCCGACCGGGCCATTATTTGGCCTATTTTTATAGGTTTGAGATTACTTTTTTCTGCACTATCGTGGATGCTTGGGTTGCCCTATTATTGTTTTTTTTATTCTTTTCTTTGTTGTAATCTTCCCCATTCCTCTATTGAATTGAAAATGAAAAAAAAAAAAAAAAAAAACACCTGAGTGATCATAAATAAACCACGCGTTCCAGTCCTGTGAAACGAAACGACCGCGTATTGCTGCTTAGCTCGGAGACACAAAATAAGCTGAACATTTTATGTTATAAACAAATAAATAATTAAACATATCGTAAAAGAAGGCCTATCCACTACGTACAAAATCAGACGCTTCAAACCGCCCGCGAGCCGTTGAGAGCTACAACTACAAGCACTCGGATAAGAGAGAGAGAGAGAGAGAGAGAGAGCGAGGGCAGATAGAAAAATGGCGAGTCTGCTGCAGCTGAGCGAGTACACGTATCCAGTGATCGTGCTGAAGCCGTCCTTGAACTCTCTCCTTCCCAGCTCTTCTCGGCCTCGCCAACAAGATTACCGAACTCTGCCTCGCATTTCACCTCCGAAAGCCTCTCTCCAACAATCTTCTTCTTCTTCTTCTTCCCTGAGTCGGAGAGAATTCGTATCGCAAACCGCGGCTATTTCAGTTTCTCTTCTAGCAGCTCCCCCGGCAAGGTCCGAAGATGCACTTTCGGATTGGGAGAGAGTGTACCTCCCCATCGACCCCGGCGTCGTCCTGCTCGACATCGCTTTCGTCCCTGACGACTTGAATCACGGTCTCTTTAATTCTTATTTGGCTTCTTTCATTTTGTTCGTCTATCTTCTTTCTAACCCTGGCATATAACCACATGGCTTGTTGGTATGGTAGGTTTTCTTTTGGGGACTAGGCAAACCATTATGGAGACAAAAGATGGTGGAAACACTTGGGCTCCACGTTCAATACCCTCGGCCGAGGACGAAGATTTCAACTACAGATTTAATTCCATTAGCTTCAAAGGAAAGGAGGGATGGATTGTTGGGAAACCTTCAATTCTGTTGTACACTTCAGATTCTGGAGATAGCTGGGACAGGATACCACTAAGCTCTCAACTTCCTGGAGATGTGGTAAGCTTGTATTAGATGTTGGCCCCATGTCTATTTAAAGCGTAAGTCGCTTTGGTTGGTTTACTTGAATTCGTACTTAAGCGACTTATGCGGCCATGTAGTAGGATCTGTTTTCTCATCTCTCTTTGTTTCCTTTTAGAAAGTGGGGAGAGAGTGCGTGTCTTGCAGAAAAAAAGAGAGAGTATTAGGATTTTCTAACTCATGCTTTATTGTTTATATCACTGTTATTATGCTCAGAATTAGGTAAATACTCCTAGTAAAAATGCAAAGGCGCATCACTAACTGACACTCCCCTCAAGCTGGAGCATAATATCACACATGCCCAGCTTGCCTAAAATGCTATAAATAAAACAGTGGTTGACACTCTTTTGACAATATGTCTGCTTGCTGGTCGCCAGTTTTTCACATAAGAAATGTAGATCGATTGACTATTTATTTTCTCCCTGATAAGGTGACGATCAATCTTATTACTTCTACAGTCCTGTCATAGTTTTGTGAAATGTTAATTTCTGCCTTATTATAACAGTATAATAACAAAAGTTCTATACCAATGAACTTTTAGTGTTGGTAGCATATAGTAGGTGATTCTATTATGATATATGCAGGTATATATAAAGGCAACAGGAGAGAAGAGCGCAGAGATGGTGACCGACGAAGGTGCAATATATGTTACTTCAAATAGGGGCTACAACTGGAGGGCTGCAGTTCAGGAAACTGTTTCAGCTACTCTTAATAGGTGTGTTTCTGCTATAATATATGCTACTCTAACTGTATAATCTGTTTTCATTTTGTGGGTTTAGCTATGCTA
This sequence comes from Alnus glutinosa, assembly GCF_958979055.1. Lineage (NCBI taxonomy): Eukaryota > Viridiplantae > Streptophyta > Magnoliopsida > Fagales > Betulaceae > Alnus > Alnus glutinosa. Next base: position 8,709,281 of record NC_084886.1, on the reverse strand, counting down.
ATGGTTGAGATCTATAATAATTATAAGTTAGATGTGAAGATCTCATTCCTTAACAAGACAGATAGTTATTTTCATTTTCATCTTCTGATCTTTTTGGCACTTATTTGGCTTAACCACCCCCCCAAACAAAAAAAAAAAAGAGAGAAAAGAAAAGGCTTAGCAATCTATTTAGAGTAATGCTACTCTTCACCCCCATTTCACATCAGCTAATGTGGCGTGTTTTAAGTAGTTTCTCATGATAGCCACTTAAAACACGTCCCATCAGCCGTATGAAATGAGTGTGATAAATAGATGTGAAGAGTGGCATTACTTATCTATTTATTATTATTATAGCTTCTGTCTCGTTTCATTTGTGTGAGGCTCATCTTCTGTCTGATAGCTAAAGCTATTCCAAGGGTCCAACATGCTAATATCTTATTTTTCTTTCTATACTACTGTAATTAATAGTCATATGAGTACCCTCTTCAATTTATCCGCATACTTTCTGTCTTTATTCCCTCTCCCGACGAGTGTTGCTATTTGCGTTGAGAAATTACAACGGGATTTTTTATGGGGTGGGATTGGTGAAGAGTTCAAATATCACTTGGTGAGTTGGTTTAAAGTTTGTACGCCAATTTCAGAGGGATGGATGGGTATTAGGAACTTGGTGATGTTCAACTGCACTCTGTTAGGTAAATGGCTACGGCGGTATGGGATTGAGAGAGATGCTTGAAAGAGAGTTGCGATGGACTCTAAGTTTGGCAGTTTGTGGGGTGGGTGGTGCTCCCTTGAGCCTATAGGTGCCTTTGGGGTGGGGTTGTGGAAGAACATCAGGAAAGGGTAGGAGGCATTCTCCGGCTTTTCTAAAGTTAAGGTAGGGGATGGGGTTAGGACAAAATTTTGGCATGATCTGTGGTGTAGGGATACGGTTCTAAATGAAGCTTTTCTTGCTTTATTTTGTATTGTTCGTGCGAATGATGCCTTTGTTGCGGATAATTTGGAGCTTTTGGGCGGTTCCACTCAGTGGAACGTGAGCTTTGCTAGAGAAGCGCATGATTTGGGAAGTCGATGTCTTTGCTTCCTTCTTCTAGGTGTTGCACTTAGTCGTTGTGAGTAGAGATTGTGAAGATAGGCTTTGGAGGGTCTCTTTCAAAAGAGACTTGTTCAAGGTAAAGTCCTTCTTTAGCTCCTTGGCTTACTCTGAAGGTAGTCGCTTCCCATGGAAGTGTGTGTGGTGGACTTAGGCTCCTTCGTGGGCGATTTTTTTTTGCGTGGTTGACGGCCCTAGGCAAGATTCTTACAATGGATAATCTTAGGAAGAGACATGTTATTATAGTGGACAGATGCTGCTTGTGCAAGAGAAATGAGTAATCAGTGGATCATCTTCTTCTTCACTGTGATGTGACTTCCGTTTTGTGGAATGCTCTCTTTACTCGCTTTGGTATGTTCTGGGTTATGCCTAGAAGAGTTATCGACTTGTTTGCTTGTTGTCGGACGTGTAGAAGGCCGAGGAGTGCTGCGATTTGGAAGATGGTGCCAATTTACATTTTTTGGTGTGTTTGGAGGGAAAAAAAAATGATAGGTGTTTCAAGGACTTGGAGAGGTCCATGGAGAATATTTTAGTTCCATTTTTTCTTACTTTATATCTTTGGACAGTGGACGGTGGCTGTTGTGTCCCCATTGTCACTTAGTTATATCGATTTCCTTGTTCGTTTTTCTCTTTCTAGTTAAGTGATTCCTTTTGTATACTTCCAGTGTACTTAGGGGCGCCTTACGTTTTTAATAAGACTTGATTTACTTATATAAAAAAAATTAATAGTCATATGAGTTATAAGATGTGTCAGATCACTGCAATCATACTACTATTTTGTGAAACCGGCGTAAGTGTTCAAACATTCCATATCCTATATATATGTGAACTCCCCTTTTATTTTGAGCTTATCATCTTATTCACTGAAATTATGAAAATCTTTTTATATGTAACCTTTTAACTTCTTTTGTGACCTGGGCATCTTTAGATGATTTACTTGCAATAATTTTCATTTGAAGCCTGGTAGATAGGATGCTTCTAACTATCCACTATATTCGTTACCATTCCATTGACTTATATTTTTTTTTTCTTTCCTACTTCTATGAATTGAAAATGATGCTTGAAAACTCTTCAATATTTTTGTTCTTTTTCTGTTTTTTTACTTTCTATTTTGACTGTGATTCTTGCTCTGCTGATGTGTCTTGAAGGCTTTTGCTTTTCTTCCTTTCTTTCTTTCTTTGATATTTCAAAGGCTAGATTACATTTGTCCACCCTAAACTATGAGCTCGATTTAAATTTGACCAGTTAATCCCCTAAACTATTGGTTTGTTGCAATATTCCCATACCGTCAAAGTTTCTCCAATTTCCTTAAAATTTACGTATTTTAGTTTTGAGAGATAAGATGCTGACATTTCTTCATTTCCTTTTCAGAACAGTTTCTAGCGGTATTAGTGGTGCAAGTTATTACACAGGAACTTTTAATGCTGTAAATCGCTCTCCAGATGGAAGGTATGTTGCTGTCTCCAGCCGTGGTAACTTCTATCTTACCTGGGAGCCTGGGCAGGTTAGATTCTCCTCTTTTTTGATGCCATCGAGCTTTCCTTTGATTTACATCATGCTGTTCTTTCATGAGGGTTGCCTTTTAAACTGAAATCAGATGCATAGAAAGGAAAAATTTCTGCACTATTAGAAACATGAACATCTGGATAAATATTCCTATTCCTGAGTGTAATATGTGATGAAACTCCATTGGTTTGCCCCATTCTTTTTTAGCATTATTAGCTAAGGTTGCACGAAGTAGTGTGTAGCTATAGAGGGGGACTCCTCACAAACCAGAGTGTCTGCTATACTTTTTCTTGCATCATTCAAATATTGACTTGACAAATGATTGCTCACAGTTGCTATTATTGAGGTTGGATAATGTTAGGTATCTATTTGGATTACTGGCATTTTTGCTGAATCTTTGGTTCTATTAGTCAAAACAGGATTGAGTTTCAATTAAGGTTCAAATTGTCTTCAATTGCAACAAGTTCATCACCTAGACTGTTTGAGTGTGAAAACCATGGTTATCAAAGGATTTTAAGCTATGAAAAGTCCTAGGTAAATATCGTTTTCAGTTTGAAAGATTCTGCTACTAAATTTATCTATCTGAAGATGATCATTTAAAGATGCCAGTTTAAAAAAGAATCTTTAAAATTTTAGACTAATCAAGTTTAATTTTTCTCAAAACTCAATTTTAATCATTACTTTTTTTTAAGATACAATAAAAAATTGCGTCTGAATCATTTATGATGGAATCATACTCTTGTTGCTGTTACATTTACACATAAATAAGTTTACGTCCACACGCGCACACTCACATACGTATACCTACATATATACATATTATTTATAAAATATAAGTTAAATAATTATTCTAGAAACTAGTAGGTGCTGTTTCAGTATTGTTTGAGGACTGATGTGTTCTTGTTGCCTTTTCAGTCATCTGCATGAGAGTAGCCACAGTATTGTTTATATTTTCATTCCTGATTTTTTTTCCCCTAAAATAAGTTGTTATTCATTTCCTCTCAATAGTTGCCTGTGTAAGTCATGGTTAATTTTTTGTGCTGTGTGGTTTATTCATGTCATAAGTACTGGATTTTAAGTTTCATTTGGAGATGTGCAGTTTCATTGATAATTCTTATTTTATTTTATTTTTTATTTTTAAAAAAACAGCCATTCTGGCAGCCGCATAACAGAACAATTGCAAGAAGAATCCAAAACATGGGATGGAGAGCTGATGGTGGTCTTTGGCTTCTTGTTCGTGGAGGGGGACTTTATCTTAGCAAAGGCACAGGGGTAAGTATGGGGATATGTCTTTCTTTAAACATGTCAAGTTTATCTTACATAAGAAAATTCAATTGTCTGCAGGTAGTATGTTTTTTTGCTGTCAAATTCTGATTCTGTTTAGTGAATGAATGTGACTTCTTGTTCTGTTTTTTTTTTCCTTAATGAATTTCTTGTTCATATTGGATGCAGTGGATGCGTTTCTATCAGAATTTTCTAATTTATAGAAGAGAAATTGGGTTTTTGGTTTGGAAAGGGTGTCTATGCTCTGGAGAAAAAGGTTCAGTTGTCAAAAAAGGCAGAAATGAAATTGCTAATAAAAAAAAAAAATTAAAAAAAAAAAAGAAAAGAAAAGAAAAAAACAACTTATCTAAAACATGCATTGACTGTCTTCTAGCTGGAGGCAGAAAGGTAGAAATCAGAAGGCAGAGATAATTCTGATAACTTTTCTGTGTTGATTTGAGTTATACGGTTTTTTTTTTCTCCTGGCCAATGAATAAAAAGGAAAACAGAGATTCTTATTTTGGGAAAACATACCAAAAATGGCTCCAAGTACGACTGATGAAATTTCTTTATGTTATTCTCTTTCTACTTTTTCCCCAGGCTGCCACGGCTGTCTGATTTATACAATTACTAGACATATCTGACTCCAAATGCTCGGGTAGCCAGAGAAAGACATATCCATATCACTGAATGCACTTTGCAGACCTAGACCTTATCTATATTGTCATATGGCCAGGACTTGGGGCCATCATGAATTCTTTATTAGCTAAAATATTCTAATTGCACACTGCTGTTTCATGTAAAATGTGAGTGATTGCATTTTGTTAGGGGATTGGTTTATTGATTATGTGAGTGATGCATTTTGTTAGGGGATTTGAGAAAGTTCTCTTAACATTTAAAATATTTTGATACTTTATGAAAATTTAAGTTGTAATTCGTCATTCTGCACTGATAATCCATGGATATTATACTTACCATATCTGTTCTATGTACATTGAATATTTTTTCCAATTTTCAAGTTTGCATCCTTCAATGTCATATTCTTTGTATGAATCTCTGGTACTTTGATTTTGATGCAAGTCTTTCTTATTAATGACGCATGACAAAACTCAACTGTTTCAGATAACGGAAGAATTTGAAGAAGTTCCAGTTCAAAGCCGGGGTTTTGGCATTCTCGATGTTGGGTACCGATCAGAGGTAACAGTTTTCTTATTAAGTGGTGGTGTTATGACTATATGCACGTCTTCAATGATATAACATGGATTTCTTGCATGGGGGGTTTAAAAGGAGCTTGTGTAGCCCTAAAAGGCATGTTTGATAGAAAGGCCATGAGTTACTTAACAAAGACATATATAACTAAGGTTGTGTATGCTTCGCTTCATACATATGCTATCTCTTTCCCCAATGTGTGTGCCTCGATTATATATCTACACATATAGGTAGGCTTCCTGGCATTTACATACTGGTTTACCACCATGTACACATTACTAATCACAATAAGCCATTCATCAAAGCAAATCTTATACCTATTAAAAAAAAATGTCACATGCCACTTTATCATTAATGGTATAGATATTCATCAAAAATCATAAATGGTGCCACTCTGATGCTGTTGAGCCTATCAAATTTTGTTGTGGGTTACTGAGGAAGAAAGTTTATATCTCTGAGCACCTATAAAAAATTTATTGCAGGAATTACAGATAGTATTATACATTATTGGTTTAATCCATTGAGAATCTCATATCTTTTGAGCTAGATACTGTATTAAAAGGAGCATTCCTTTTGATCTAGTTGTAAGGATTAAGTTGTTACTCTAGAGCTGCTTCAGGAAATACCATCCATTGCTTATGTAGAGATCACAGCCAGCTCTTGCCTTGAAAAGGGAGATTAGATAGTTAGTTTCCATTCTATTTGAGTTAATAAGGAATAAAGAGAAATATCGTGTCCTTTCCTATTCTTCTGATTTGGTACGAGATGCATATTGATATTGGCCTGCAAAAAGTACCAAAATTTTGGAAAGTGAACTTTGTGGAGCAGTAGCATCCAGGTCCAGGTATAACATAGCATTAGCCAATGATCTACAGGACACTTCTCCAATAGGGAAACTAGAGTGTCAAATGCTCGAGGACATGAGTCACATGACACTTGTGTCTAATACATGCACACATATATGTCTATTACAGATAAAAATATCTGTAGTATTGTAAAATATAAATGACAAAGACGCATATGTAACTGTCTCACAGCCAGGTCTTGCTGTCTCCAACCAACACCCCAAATTACAAATTCTTGCGTCCATGTCCACAAATTATAGAAATATTTTTGTGCAAGGATATAATGCCTCAGGAAGTCACTCAACAGTCAAATGAAAGACCCGTAATTTTTTCCCTTGTTTTGTTAAAGCTGTCAGTTACAATTTCTCTTGAATAGGATTTATGTAGCCGATCCAAATTGTTGGAATTAAGGTTTAATTGAGTTGAGTTGAGTCGAGTCTAACTCAAAATATAAGTTTGGGTGTCTTTAAAATTGTCAGATTTGAAACACCATTCCTCTGTCTATGCGGACGCTTTGGAGAGAGAAATAACCACACTTTTAATGGTGTTGAACTAAATTTGAGTGCAATTAAGTCTTGTTTTTAAGGACACTATATGATTGGATGAAAGGCACTATATTATTGGATAAAAGCTACAAAGAGCTTTCTCCTCATGTGTAATGTGGGGTCTTTAGCTTGAGCGGAATGCAAGGCTATTTGAAGATGTGGAATTACCAGTTATGGACTTGTGTCGAAATGTGCTTAATATGTTATATGTTTGGGTCTCGGCGCATAGGCCGAGTCGTATTATGTTTGCTGAGTTTTTACATTCATGTTCTTTTGTTTCCTCTGATTATGGGCATTTTTGTATACTTGTTGTGTACTAGGGTTGTGCCCTTCTGCGCTTTTTATTGAATTTTATTACTTATCAAAAAAAGCTACAAAGAGCTTTCTTTTAGCCAAGTAAGCTTTATGTAGCTTTCAAGAGACGGTCAATAATACAATCATCCATGGCTTTTCAATGATATTTGAGAATGCATGCATTATACTTGAGATTACAAATTTTATCTTGGCTGCCTTCTGTAAATTATTGGCCTCTTGGTTTATGCTTGTGATTTCATTGTGCAGGATGAGGCTTGGGCGGCAGGAGGAAGTGGGATCCTACTGAGAACTACTAATGGTGGCAAGACATGGACCCGTGACAAAGCAGCTGATAATATTGCTGCAAATCTATACTCGGTGAAGTGAGTCTAACCCTTCTAAAAGCTCTCCTATTATTCTTAAATAGATATGTTTTCATATGCATTATAAGTGAGTCTACCTGTAATGAAAATGTTTCTTTTTGGAATTTTTGTAGATATATTTGTGATGGAAGATTAGAAATGGGTAGAGAAAGAAATGAAATTGTATTGAATTATTGAAAGATAGGCTGATTCGAGTTCAGCAGGACTGCATTACAGGGAGATTCGAGCTCTTCCCTTAGCTCCAAGGAACAGTTTCAAAACTCTTCATACAATTGATAACCCAACCCACTGATACATTGGGCTTTTAGACCCCTTCTATTTCCTAACAAATCTACTAACCGAAACCCATAAGATGTGTTACAATCCAAGCCCAACAAGATAAAACTGTGCGTATTACGATTGGATAAAACGGTGCGTATAACTGATTAACAATTAGGCTCACTATTATCATTATATCCTTTACCTTATATTCATTACACTACCCACCCCTTCAAAGCACCTTGTCCACAAGGTGCGGGTTTAAAACTCCACTACTGCAACCAATCATCGGAAAACGCCTATCTCATTGACACATAAACGCAGCCTGTCCTCTGAACTTCTATAATGCGCCTTAGCTGTCTTCCACCATTTGGCATTTTACGTCTTACAATTGATTTAAGCCAAAGCTTAACCTTGCAGCAGCAGTGCACTCCAACCCATGCTCATAGCCACATATGCAGGTTCTTCACCCTCGTTACTCACATGCCATTAAATCACACCCGTGCATTCTGATTCCAAAGCCCACACACGCACATGAAACGTTTTAACCCTTGTTCAGATGTGTCACTTAAAGGCTCGAGATACATCTTGTTTATCAGCTTTGTACTGTTCTCGTCACTTCAATCTACTTCACGCATGTTTTCGCGCAGCTCGATGACAACCTTTCAATTATTCAAACAGCAAGTTCTTCCTCATTCCTCTTACAAGATGAATGCCCATGTTTCTCCAATTCAGAATGGTTGAACACCCGGCAAATCACATACAAATTCTTCCAGCACCATCTATGCTTCCACATAACAAAAATCACCCAATCTTCCTTCAAGGACTGAAACACAAAAAGGCGCAAAATGTGCATCACACTCTTCTGCTTCGTTTCCTGGCACCGATGCAGCTCTTGATTCCTATCAAAAATCCAGCAACCGCACTCAAAGAATAAGGATATTTTACCTAGATCAAAGCTCCATCTGCCACCCCAAAAGAAGAAGATCGCAGCTTCAATCTCGGTGGAAAAATTTAAAGCTTCATCATCCTGCTTACGAACCGGATGTACCTTCTTCAACTCCATGGTTTCGATTTTTGGATATGGGTCAATAAACTCATCGTTCTGCATTTGCCCATTTTTTGCTTCTTGAATTTCCTTACCATCAACTTCTTCTAACTTTCCAATTGTCCTTTCTTCAAAAAATTTGTTTATGCCATCCTCCAAAATTTCAGGTTCTTGAAAATAACCTGATTCTTGTTCTTCTTCAAGTTCTTGAAAATTCCTGACTTCTCTTCTCCCTAGAATTTCATCTTTATATAGCATAGGCTCAAGAACATAGTCCAATTTGCAGGTCACCGTTTGCTGGTCATTGCTCTTTAGTAAATTAGGAATTTCGACTGCATCTTCTTGTGTAACATCTTGCGAATTCACAACACAGTTGTCCCCTTTGCTGAAGTACTCACGCAATTTCTCCATAGCCTGGCATAATTCCTCATCAATTTGCCTCCTTTGTAAAATTTGTTGTTGCACTTTTTGGTTTGCTTCCTCTTCTTTTTGCATTTCCTTTACTTCTTGTATTACCTTCCGGAACTGGTAATCTGCTTCACGAAGTCTTTGAATTTCTTCTTGTTCTTCTTGTATTTCCTTTCGGAACTGGTACTTCAATTTGCTAACAAATGATTCCCAATTGCCAATCAACCCCCATCGTTCAACGTCCCCAAACCAAATGGCAGCTTCCCGTCTCAGACTCTCATGTGAAATGCAGCAATGGGAATTCGGTCCCAAACTGGAGTTTGATAATATTCAAAGAACGTGTTTTCCTTAAAAAGCCAGGTATTAAGATTTCTACCTGTAAATCTTGGAAATTCCAATCTTGCAGGGCGGGGTTTTTGGTTTCTTTCCTATTGATTCTCATCATACCTTCTGCCAAACCTTCTTTTTTCATAACAAAGTTGTTGCTCCCGCTAGTGAGGATCCTCTTCTTCATTTTGTCTTTCGTTCTTTCTTCTTTCGTCAGAATACGTGTTTTGGAACTGCATTCTTGGATTTCTTGCGTGTCTTTCATTCCGATTTACAGGACTTCCTGATTCCCTCTTTCTTGCACTCCAAGTGTGCTCCATGGATTGCCTTTGATCCTGTTGCCAGCTTGGATGTATATTTCTTCTAATTGCCGCCATTGTTGAATCGAATGGCTCTGATACCATTTGTAATGAAAACGTTTATTTTTGGAATTTTTGTAGATATATTTGTGATGGAAGATTAGAAATGGGTAGAGAAAGAAATGAAATTGTATTGAATTATTGAAAGATAGGCTGATTCGAGTTCAGCATGACTCCATTACAGGGAGATTCGAGCTCTTCCCTTAGCTCCAAGGAACAGTTTCAAAACTCTTCATACAATTGATAACCCAACCCACTAATACATTGGGCTTTTAGACCCCTTCTATTTCCTAACAAATCTACTAACCCAAACCCATAAGATGTGTTACAATCCAAGCCCAACAAGATAAAACTGTTCGTATTACGATTGGAAAAAACGGTGCGTATAACTGATTAACAATTAGGCTCACTATTATCATTATATCCTTTACCTTATATTCATTACACTACCACTCACTTTTAGGTATCCTTCATTATTATTATTATTATTATTATTTTTTTTTTTTTTTCTGTTCATCTCTTTGATTTATTAAACTTTCTTTAAGTTGCCCAGAGAAGACGACAGGGAAAGTGTATAGGTCTGGAATCTCATTAAATTAGCACCAACCAGGGAATAGATCGCCATATGGATTTTATATAATTCTTAAGGAATTCTAGGAACCAAATAGAGGACCAAAATTAGAAGTTAGAGAAGCTCTTTACCCTCATTTACAAGATCTTAATACCTCATAATTTATCTGGTGCAGGTTTATCAATGACAGGAAGGGATTTGTGCTAGGGAATGATGGAGTCTTGCTTCGCTATCTTGGATGAAGTTGTAATTATACACGGTAATGTATGAAATCTTGTTTGAGTTATTAGCATATTTCGTATCAGAACCTGCACAATGGTTCAAGGTTTATCATCATCATCCATGACCATTTCTTCAATTTAAACTGTTTTTTTTTCCCAAGCAACATTCAGGAGAAAGGGGATTACAGAGGAGCAATTTTAAACTGTTTGTTCCATGGATAAAATGACTGGAATGACTGGAATTCCTTGCCCCCCGGCTACCCCCCCCCACACACACACACACAAAAGACTAGAAATGTCAGAACTTAAAAAAATTGATGGTCAAAACTGGCCAAGCAGAAATTAGTAGTGTCTTTTTGTTGGTTTATGACTGGTTAAACCACTGCACTGACATTTCCATGTGCACAGGTTTGTCAACAATGCCCACAATTTTGTACTGCTAAATTATACACTCAAGCTCTTGTACTGAATGCTGTCGAGAGGGGCCTAAATTTCATCGTTAGAAGTTGTAATTGTCATGTAATTATTACATTTGGGAGTAGCAATTCCTTCCCAAATGTGCTGTCCTCCAAAGAAGGTATGCATAGTAACAATGAATGATTTCAAACTTTTTGCAACTGGTCAGATAAATAAGATTTCTCCTTCAATGTCGATTGTCGAGCCCTTATATTTTGATAAATTTAAAGGATGTAGATAGTACGCTAACGACAAGGCCTACAAAACTGTAGAAGAGGACGGAAGATCAATGGTTGTTGCTTCTCGTCTGGTAGTAGTCCAATAGCTATTCCAACTACGGCTAGCCTTATTCCACTACAAGCACAAGAAGGAACGAAAGCTACTTCTTTTCCTGGTAGTGGAATAAGGTGACTGCAGAATCTACGAGCGCCCTCCTTTCTATAGTAGATAGGTTTAGAGGAAGCTAGGGGAGGTTCTAACCAATGGGATGGCTGCTAGTAGATAGTATAATAATCTCTATCCTGTTCTTAGGCTGTAGCTTCATTTCCACCTAAGCCTTCAAAAAATAATTATAATACCCTTAAAGTGTGGCTTAATCGGTTGAGAATTACATTTCATTAAGTTAGTTATATTTTGAATTGGAAAAAAGATGAGTTTGATCTTTGACAGGTCGATCTTCTTTCAAAAACTCTATTTCCCCTCTCCCTTTTCCGGTCATATAATAAATATATAAAATTAAGGAAAAATTTTACAAAGTCTCATGAACTTCCACTCGTTTTGAAATAACTTCAAAAACTCTTAAATTCGTCCTTCGAACTTCTAATTTGCCGTTTGATTTAACGTTATACCTTAACAGATGTGAGAGATTGTAACAAATTCAAAGATTGAGAGATGAAATTGAGAGTTTTTAAGCTTTGAAAATAGTTTCAAGTCGAGTGAAATTTCAGGTAAAGTTTTGTAAAGTTTCTCCTAAAATTAAAATTGCCACAATGCAATCATGGGGCCCAAAAATCTTAAGAATACAGTAAGATATCCCTGCAAATTGTAGGAAGGGGCCTGAAATACGAATAATGGAAGTTTCGGGCAAAAAGTAAATATTGGGAATTGTAAGCACCTCCTATTTACAAACCGGTAAAGTCACACACACATGATTATTCATTAGAAAATAAATGAAGTTTGGAAAATAAAATATAAAATTCAATCAAACTCGATAGAAAGTAGATGAGTTATTTTTCAATTAGGCAATTAATAAAGAGAAATGATATATATATATAACCAAGTTTTAATTTCATCGTTGAAATCGTGAGATTTAATATAAATATAAAAGTAAGATGTAAAAAAATATATTAAAAAATATAAAAACGTCATTTCTCATTAACAAATGCCGTACAGCTCGTGGTCAGCTTGCTGGTCAAAATCAAGCATTAACTTCATAATTTGACTAACCACGACTCTCTCTCCCTCTCCCTGTAGAGGAATGAACGCACAACTATTTTATTAAATAATAACAATGATGCAGAGCAGTCGTGGCAGTATAGCGTGGGAGCAAAAAAAAAAATTTCCTTTTTTTTATATGAATAAAATATAAAATAACTAGTATAGACACCTAAAAGCTAGGCTAACCTACTCTATAAAAGTCGTACTACGTTCGAAATAGAATAATTTGTTTTTTTTTTTTTTTTTCCTAAGCAGCCAGTAACCACCTTCCCCTATCCTCTCCTCCCCTGAGTCACCTCCTCTCTTATCTTTATTTTCTAAAAAGAAAAATTAATTTTAAAATATTTTTTATTTTTTATATTGCATCAATTTTTTTTTATTTAAATAAAAAAAATTATACCTAATTAAACTAGTTGAAAAATGATTTGAATCGGTATAATTAATTGTCAATATTACATGCAATAAAAGTTAATCTATCTGGACAAGTAGGCCTAGCTCAAACAGTCTGAATATTCGTACCTACCCTCTCTGTAGAGGGTAATTGCACCCGGTGCCGGTATGTGAAAGAAAACGGCGGCTTTAATATGCCAAGCCAAGTCAATCTCGGCACTGATCTCGGGGGTTTAATTCTCTTAGGCCTCGTTCTTCTTTTTGGCAATGGCGTCAAACCAAACTCTATAAAGAAAAAGCTAAGTGGCAGCTTTCCCACGATAACACGTGTTTCGTAGGTTGAAGATTAAACAATTTTTTTTTATTTTTTTTTATTTTTTTTTTTTAAACTAGATCAATCCAAATTAAGCTATAAATACTGAATATTTTAGATTTGGTACACTTAATTGAAGGCCTCCTTTTTCTCTGTAAAAAAAGAAGAGAAAAAGAAAAATTGAAGGCTTCCTTTGAGAGAGAGAGAGAGAGAGAACGCATCGATTTTCCTTCCATTCCCGAATTTGGAAGCAACTTCGCGTCGACGATCGAGAAGAAGGATCTCTCCGTCACCGCGTTGACACACCGATCTAGGTTTTCTTTTTTCTTTTTTTAATTTCCTTTTGTTTGTTGTTCCGAATTTAATTCTACAATCAATTCCATCGCAAATTTGCCTCACGTCAATCCAAAATATATTAGGTCTGGTGTCAATCAGGATGCGATGATGTAGGAAGGAGAGAGGTTAGGAGTGTTTGGGAGATTGAGTTTGCATTGGGATCGATGCAGCAGATGGGAAGGAGGGAGAGGCGGAATGGGAATTATAATCACAACAATTGTGCTTGGTATGATAAGGAAGATGTAGATCATAGAGATAGAGATAGAGATAGAGAGTCTTTGCCGATCTCGTCGCCTCCGTCTGCGCGTTCGTCCGGTGGTGCAGTTGGTTGCATCCAACACCCAGTTTCCAAGATGGACACTCTTGCCGGCATTGCCATCAAATACGGCGTCGAGGTATGCTTTTTATTGATTGTTTTTGTTTGTCAAGTGTTTCATCGATGGTGAATTGGTGATTATTATTTGTCTAATGTTGATTTTGACTTGTGTATTTCTTGTAATTCTGATTCATGGCATTACGAGTCTTTGAATTTTTTCGTTGCCTTCGACACTATCTTGAGGATTTTGACTCAGGAAAAAAGGACCAACTCAATTGAAGATAGGAACTTTTTGGAGGGATTTTTTTCCCCCTCCTTTTTTTCTTTTAAATGTTTTATAGATATGGAGCTTTTTTTTTTTTTTTTTTATAAGTAAGAAATGTTTTATTAAAAAGCGTCAGACGCCCTTAATACACGGGGAGTATGAACAGGAACAATCAAAACAGTCTTAATGCAATATGTCTTCTCTTTCCTCTTTTCTTTAAGTTGCTTTTCTTCTTTAGTGTGTAGCTTCGTATCTTATGCATGGAAAACTCAAGCATTTTAATCATCGTGGGTTATGGGTTGTATCTGTTCACTGAGCAGGAAATTGGAGTAAATTTATGGGACAATCAATCACTTTTCTCACACTACGCTAGCACCAATATAGTCAATTGCTGTTTTGAACTTGGCTGCAGTTTCGAACTCCTTATTTCTTAGCATTTTCTTTTTTTAATCTTGGAGTTTGATGTTAGAACTTTTCGGTGGTTATTATGTTGTGAATGTACTGTTTACTCCTGTTTCTCAATTTGATACTGACGGTTTTGTTTTGATATATTTAAACCTTGTGGTGATTTTTCTTTTCTGTGGTATTTAATAGGTGGCCGACATCAAAAAGATGAATGGTTTGGTTACAGATCGTCAAATGTTTGCTCTCAAGTCTCTCCAGATTCCACTACCCGGAAGGCACCCTCCATCTCCTTGTTTATCAAATGGTTCCAGCACTCCCGGGTACTTAAGTTACACTCAGTGTTCCATTCTGTACTTTCATTAAGTTACTTATGAACCTCATCTGAACTTCTATACCATGATATGTTCTACTAGTTTTGATCATTCGGTTATTTATTTTTCATTGTGATAAATGTATCTGGGTTTATGCTTACCCCTGACCTTTTCTTTTCTTGTGTCACTTAATAGGACATTGCTTCATTTCCTTTAGTTTGTAAAATTAATAATTAATGGCCTCTCTTTTGATGAATAGGAAAGAGCGACCATTAATTCTTTCTTTTACTATCTAAAGGAAATGAAGCAAGATCTTCTGGTAAAGATATTGGTTTGCATAGCGCCAATAATCTCTCTCTCTTTTTTTAAAGTGTCCAGTATAAGAGAGGATATTTAGGAAAACTTTGCATCCTTCAACTTCGCTCTAGTTATACTAGATCAGATTCGGCTTGCAAGGAATAAGTTAATACATGACGAGACCCAACCAGACCCCCATGTCTGCTGAATGGCTCCCCCCCACCCTGCGGGGCTCTCTTGAGGTTAATTTCAATGTTGCCATCAGACCCTCCTTTGCCATAGCAGCTGCTACTCTCAGGGACCACAATGGCAACTTCCTTACTGTTAACACTTAACACTCAAAAACTTCCCCCTATGGAAGCCAATCTTGGAGAAGCACATGCTGCACTCTTGGCAGCCAGCCTGGCCTCCTCCCATGGCTGTTCTTCCCTTCAGATTGAAGGTGATTCACTGCTCACCATCATTGCCATCAAAGACCCTCATCTCTTTGAGGAATGGTCCTCAGCCCCCATCAGTTCAGACCTCCGCCAGCAGCTACTCCCCATGAAGGAATGGACTGCTTTTAAATCGTACAAATGAGCAGATTTCTGTGCACACCAAGTAGCAAAATTGGCCACTTCCCACCTTGTGTTTAGAAGCATTCCCACTAATCCCCCCTTCTCTGCTCTATTCGAATTAGGAGGGGCAAAGATCCCCTCTTGTAATCTCCCTTTTCCCAATTTGAATAGAAATAGAAAAGGTCAACATGCAGAAGATGGCATTGTTGTGGTGCTACTTCGCAATGCTACATAAGAGTGTACAATTGATGGTTGTGTAGTTGTAGGGTAGAGGTGTTTGAATTGGTGCTGCATGTAACTTTGGGGGTTCTTGTTAGTAATTGTGATACTGGGGTACGGGATGCAGCAGTAGCATGTTGGTAGGTGGACTGGTATTAGAGTGGTGGTGCAATGATGATGCTATGTTGCCAGCAGTTATCACGGTGGTGCTGTTGGCGATGCTTTTCAGATCAATGTTGTAATGTGTGGTGGGAGTGTGATAGTGCTGAAGGTGGCCTCAAAATCACTTCATTTTTTCGATGGCTTTCCCTCCTCTCCCCCCCCCCCCCCCCCCCACCACCCTAATTTTTATTTTATTTTTTTAATCTTAAGGTGAAGGGAGGGTAGGGAATGGGATCTTATAGCCCTTAAAACAGACTGATGTCCTGCTTGATGGTAGGATGCCTAGGATATGTTTTTGCCTTGAAAAGTGGGTTTCAGAGGCAATTATAGGTCAAATTTTGACGGAAAGATCAACATGATTAAGATGTTCTACAATTCAATTCTGAAATGACATTATTGCTAGTGAAGGAGCAGGCCAAGGGGACCTGATGGGACGAGCAGCCTTTTTTTCCCTTGAAGTACTACTAAAAAAATGTATTTTCAAAGCATTTTGTGTGTACTTTTCTAATCTGTGGTGAGTTTAATTGTCATCATCCCTTGTTCCTGATGCAAGCAGCAAGAAGCTCGCAGAAGAGCAAACCTAAAGGGCAGAATCTTTTTCAATTATGGTGTTTATTCCAGTGGAGCCTAGTTGGAATCATACAAAGTATTACTCTGTTTAGTTTGAGTCTTACTTTTATGTTTATTTGCATTACAAAGCCGTTGGTTCTGTTTTAATTTAGTTTTACCGTCGTAAGGATAATCTTACAAGTTCTGGATTTGCTGGAACAGGTTGTACCAGAGGCCCATGAATCATATTCCATGTTTTGAATCTGTTTTTCTGTTTGTTTTAGTAGTTCTTGAATTGGTTAGAGAGTTCGCTCAAGAATCCTAGTACTTGTAGGAAAAGAATTGGAATAGCCTATCTAAACGCTTTCAAGTGTCAGATTCGTAGACCGAGTGCACTAAAATTCCAGTAGCTTGTTAAAAACTTTGAGGGTGTGATTGCCTTCTCCTTCCTAAGTTTTATTGCTTAGAAAACCTAGGTATGCTTGTTTAAGCTTTATCTTTTCTTTTTCTCTGTCGACTCATTGGTTAAATACCAAAAGTCTCAAAACTCTGTCAAGATTCAATCTTTTTAATACCTAATCATCTCTAAATCCCTTAATCATCAAACCACATCTAATAAACCTTTAAGTACTTATCATTTAAGTTAATCTAGTTTTGAATTTCTAAAGATCTTGCATCAGATTTGGTAGCACAGGCCACTACAGCTTCTGTCCTACTTCAATTCCAGATGATGCTTCCTTTTTGAGGGCCACAGCCTCAAACATAAAATCCATGTACTTCAAGGAAATTATTTTTTACGTGATTTTGCTTCAAACAGAATCCTTCTGAGTGGTATAATATATAACATATTTGGCATTTGTTTCTAATGAATACTGATGTATTATATGATATATCACATGTGATAGTTTTATGGTTCATTCCCTCCAAAATATGTACCACTTTTCAATATTTCTTAACATTTCATAATCAGTTACTCTTTTTCATATTTCAGAGTAAGATTTATGGGGTACTTTTCATATGTGAGCGTTTTGGTTGCTTACCATGTTGACAATTTTGCAGACAGAGCAGTTCTGACCAGACCCCACCCCGGCATGTGCGCAGTGATTTTTTTGAATCATTTCAGTCCCTCAGAGTTAAGTCTCCCCAGCAGAGGGTCTCTCCCGCCATGTGCTCTTTACAAGGTTACTATGGACTCAAACCAACAGAGCAGAAAACTACACATGAAGGTTTTGAAATGGCAGTCTACAGAGGAGGAGGTTCTCATTATCTAGAAGATGGGCCTTTCTTCAGCACCTCACCACCTTCAAATCCACATTTGAGCCATCACCGAAAATCTAAAAGCTTAGTTAATTCATTGTTGGATGAGAATGGTGAACTAGTTGACATCATGCCAGTTGCAGAAGCTCGGAATGGTGACTCTGATAAACGGAGTGAGAAACTGCACAGAAGGCGTCAGAAGTCAGAAGCTGACTTCACTTGTCGCACGCCAGAAAGGTTATTGGAAGACAACAGCAACAGTGGTGGGTTTGTGGCAATAACGGGAAAGGGCTTAGCCTTGAGATCTAAAGCAGCAAGCCGAATAAGTGATGCGGAAACAGGTGGGTTGAACCCAATACCAATTGTTCTGGGGGATTCTATCACGGCAGATAGCTTTTCTGGGGTGAGGAAGTCGTCAAGCACATCAAGTTTGCAGGATCAGGAGAACAGTGGTTCTTCATCCATCTGGACTTCTACAAGGTGGAGTTTGAAGCCAGATTTACAGGCCCTTTCGAATGCAGCCATTGCAAAACCAATCTTTGATGGCTTGCCGAAGCCGATACCGCCTCGAAGAAACAAAGCCGCACTTGATTAGTTCATGTTGATATAACTTAATTTGGGTATCCATCTTGATCATTTTTTTTTGTCTGAGGCCATCTATTGCGCTCATAATGGGTAAATAGAGAGATAAAATAGGAACGGTTAAACAAGGGAGTTCATTGATCAAATGCAATGTCGATTTTCTGTTTTCTGGAGAAGATTTTACATATATACTAAGGAAGCGAACATAAAGAGCAAAGGATGGGGATGAAAGAAGCAGCTGATACGTGGATGGTTTGGATGGGGGATGAAAGGTTTTTGCTAGAGGAACTTGTATGTATGCATTACGGTGCCTTTCATGGAATGTATATTAGATTTTTAGGTCTCCAATTTATGGAAAATTTGCTTATTTATTTATTTTTTGATCTTGCACTTTTGTTGTTATATTCACTTAGAACTGGAGATTGCTACAGTTATTGTTTGGGGTATTGCCGCCTCAGATAATCGGCACCAGATCTCTTATTCCAGTTCGTTTATAATAAACGGCGAGGAATAAACCATGTCAGCAAGAACAGGAGAAAAGAGTTAAAATATATATATATATATATATATATATATATATATATATATAAGAAGAAGAAGAAGAAGAAAAAAAGGAGGCACTTTTAGATGGTCTGACCATCCCATCAATTGTTTTTGGGGTAACCAGCCGCCTTATAACGAATTTGAGGGTGAGTTGACAACCCCTCACCCCCTCAAGATGAGGGAGGTGGACGAACGAGACGCTATGGAAGGATAGCGACTAGGGCACTTAAGCTAACTAGGTAAGCAAACACTTCTCGAAGGCTGTTGAAGTTTTATTGCATGACTAATCTACATAAACGTTGACAAGAGATGTAGTTGTACGTTACTATGTTATGAGTGATGCAACATGCATGAGTATTTTTCATATTAAAGAAAATGTGCATTTTGTTCAACGTGGTATGAGCCCCAGTTTTTAGTAGCATTTTTATGCATGAACCATTTATCAGAATTTCTTGATTTTTAGAAAATATTTGACTAGATATTTAGAAGATTATTTAGGAGAGCTTTTATGAAAAAAAAAATTAGTAAGAAACTAGACAAAATAAGATTCATTTCCTTGGGTGTGCCACCCTTGATATCGTCAGTCATAGTTGATGTCACAACTGAGATCAACATAATCAAGTTTATGTGACATCCATGATGTCAGCATAGTCGTGGTTGTGCCACACATGACATTGGCATAGTCACAGGACCCATGACGTCAGCACAATCACAAATTGGGCAAGGAAAATGTCTCCTCAGTTCAGTCTAGGACATACTTTTATAAAAAAAAGTGTTTAAGAAAAGAATATTCATAACAATTATCAAAAAAAATGTTAGACCAAATAAGATTCCCTTTCTCTTGTGTGCGCCACCCAGGACATCACCATAGTCATGGTTGGTGTTACCAGTAACACCAGCATTGTCATGTCGCTAATGACATCAATATAGTCGTGATTGTGCCACACGTGACGTCAGCATAATCATTGGTCAAGTAAGGAAGTATCTCCCCAATTTGGTCTTGTTCGTATTAATAAATTTATCTGTGCAGGACATCCATTTCCAATAGAACCTTATGATTGTTCAAGGAGGAGAAATCTTAGGAAAAATGTTGGAAAAGTTCTTATGAGAGGATTTAGTGGCATATAAGTCTAGTAGCGTGGTAAGGAACATAATAGCTAGAAAGAAAGAGATATTGTCCTTAGTTGCACCACTCATGATGTTAACATACTTATGGTTGGTGTCATCACTCACGTTAGCAATGTTAGGCCTGTATGCCACCCATGACGTCAGCATAGTCACAATTGTGTGCCACTTTAGCACCAACATAGTTGAAGTCAGGTGAGGATGTGTTTTCTCTAGTTAGTTTATTGTTACCCATGATACTAATTGCTAGCACAGTCATGATCAGATACAACCCCGAGTAAGAATGTTTTTCATTAGATTGTGTCACACATGTCAACATAGTCAAAGTTGCAGTGCAGAGAGCATTTTAAGTTAGAAACACTTTCAGCATTTTAACGCATGTAAGAATCTAGAAAAAGTATTTTATGATTGATCGGTTTTTTGTATTTATTATGCAAATTAGTTCAAAAAATACGGTATTTTATATTAATACAGACTACTCCGTCCTCCCGCTTTCTTTTTCGCTCTTAGCCTCCTTCTTGGTCCTCTAATTTTGTGATTTTTGGTCTTCTGTTTCGTTGAGTGGTCCTTTGTTCGGCGATGTAGTTTGTTGGGTGGGTCGGCTTAGTTTCGGGTGTGTCGCAGATGGATAAGAGTTTCATAGTGGAGTCGAAGTCCTTCACCTTCTCGGTCTTGGGTGGGGCGTCGACATTGAGGGTGGAGGAGAAGAGGAGAAATTTCCTGGGTGTCGTCATCTTGAGTTCGTAGAGCTCCGAGTGACTTGTGTCCACGTTGGATGGGTTGTTGGGTATCCCGGCAGAGCAAGATTTTGTTAAATCGTTTAGAGAAGGTTCGAAGGTTCTAATAGCTCGGAGAGGTGGGAATAAAGCTGGGAATTACTTAGAGGCAACAACGTTCGGGTTGGGCGGTCGGAAAGGGTCTATTTTTATCCTAGAGGGCCATGAAGGATGGGGATGGCTTAAATTTTCTGACGAGCTAAGAAAGATTGTAGAATTTTTCTCTGTCTCGGAGGGTTGCGGGTTTGGTTCTTCATCTTCGTCGGAGAAGAAGACTGTGAAAGATGTTTGGCCGACTTTGGGCTTGGCTCCAAAGTGGACGGGGCCTTCTTTCGCGGAAGTGTTGAGATCGGGTTCAACCTCTGCTGCGAAGACGATGGCCATAGTGGGTGATGGTCATTCCTGGATAAGGGCTTCGGTGGCGACACCTTGCGATTTTGATCTGCTTCCGGCGATGGATTGTTTCTCAATGGAGTCTCACATGCTTGAGCTGCTGGACAAAGACCAGATTGTACGTCCACAGGGAAAGCATCCTCGTTTGAATTTTGAAAATTCGAGATTGCGGACGTGGCGTAAGTCGGGGCACGCTTTTTATTTGCCGTTGGGCCAGGCTGTGTGGAGAGTTCTGACCCGTTTTGTCGGGTCGGGGCTGCTTCGAAAACCCTTAGGTTTTCGCGTGGCCCGTCTCAAGCGGAAACCTAAAGTTTCCTGTCCGCCGCCTTCCTCGCCGGAGACGACATCGGAGGGATATTCTGGGTTGATTTTGAATCGGTTTCCTCCTGGGAGTTCGGAGGTTACAGCATTGGGAGCCAAAGAGGGTGCGAGTCCAGCTTCATCGGCCTTTGTTGGGGGCTCCTCTAGGTCGGAGCCCACGTCGGCGGCTGACACTGGGACTGTTACAGGTACGGAGTCTTTGTTCGGGGGGGAGTTGAGTTGCTCCCAGGTGTTTTCGGGTTTTTCTTGCCGGACTCAAGCCTATGATCTGTTTGGTTTTCCCCCTTCTCCGGCAACGGATTTGGGTTTTTGGGCGGATCCGGCTACCTATCCTTCTAGGGTGCGGTCTGACTCTGTCTTGGTGAGGTCGGGTTTTGAGGACTATCAGGTTGGAAAGCATGGTGTCTCGTCTGGCGGTGCTGGGCTTGCAGAGTCTGGGCGTCATTCGGTAGGCAACGTTGAATGTGGTTCTCCTTCAGATTCTCTCCTTCGACAGGCAGTGGTGCATTCGGATGCCCCTGCCTGGGTAAGGATTATTGGTGGGGATCCTCATCTTGGGAAGTTTGGAGGTTCTCGTGGGGTCTCGGCTCCTCTTTTTCAGTGGGTTGTGTTTCCTCCGTGGCCAAGGCCGTTCTCCTCTATGTATGGGTGTACCCAGTTTGTGTCTTCTGAAGTCTTTGAGGTGGGAGAATCTTCAAAGGGGGGCCGGTCAGGAGGAAAGAGATGTGGTTTACCCCAGGGTTGTGCAGCATGCCAGTTCGTGTTTTCGCACGATGGGGATTTCGTTCTTGGGAACTGATGAGAAGGATTTTTTGGACTTCTTGACTTGGACTGAGAATCAATGCTATGACTCTGATTCCCCTCCTAAGAAGGACAAGAAGTTAAATAAGAAAAATGGGAAAAAAGAGGTCAAGAATTTAGAATGCTCGATTAATTTCGATGCTAGGGGTGTGGGTTCCAGTCGGGTTAGAGGTAAGAAGCTGGGGTTTTGATGTAACTTTTCTTCTGTTTTTGGGTTTTTCGGGTGCTCTTCTTTTGCTTTTTTGTTTTTCTTTTGTTTTGGTGTCCTTTTTGTATACTTCCTGTATGCTTAGGGGCGCCTTTACGCTTTTTTAATTCAATTTGTTTACCTATCAAAAAATATATATATTAATACAGATTTTTCAGTATTTACTATGCAAGGCATTTTAGAACAGCTAGTATTGTATGTTAGTATGGTTTTCAATATTCATTATGCAAATTATTTCATAAAGCAATAACTATATTAGACTAGTTTTTAGTTTTCAGAAGAAAACTCTCCCGTTATATTTCAAGAAAAGAACATGATGCCTCGTCTTTAAAATGCATGGAAATTTGTGTTAAACTAAAATGATATCGCCTTTATATTTAACAAAAGAAAAGAGAGGGATTTTTAATAGAATAAAAGAGAGCTCACATAACACAATCCTTCAATTTATTGTTTACTTACTACTAAACTGTGGACTGAAAGTGTAACTTGTAAAACTTTATTTTATAGAGATTGCTGCTACAAAGGAAAATGGACCAAGGTAGATGGTAGCAATAGTCCTGGGAATATGTTGGATATGTATAGCTTTTGGGTCCAGCTGTAGGTAGTACCATGAAGTGACCAGGTTTAGTTGAACGACATAGATGTCTTGCTTTGCATTTATAACTTGCCAAGTTTAGTGAACATTATGGTATCGTAATCGTGATATAAATAATTGTTAGACAGAAACTAGGTCACGTGCATGAGGTGTCCATAGCATCCTTTGCTGCTGCTGTTAATGTGACTGGTTTTTAGCCGTTCATTATTGCAAAGGATCTTTAATCCTGTAAGCAATTATTAAACATCCGTTAATGTCCAATTCTGCGACACTATTACCAGTACTTCATTCGGATCCAATTACCATATGGTAATACACTTGTCTCCAAGAGTTAGTGATCTCTGCATTAATTCTTTGCAAGGGGAAGCTCAATTCCAAACTATAAGCTAAGATTGATAATTGTCGCTGAACAAGACAAATACATCAATGGCGGGTGGGTTACTTACAAATTTTGTGCTTACACACTATTCTAATATCATCATGAAAATCATCCAACCAAAGATACAATATTATAGAAGCATGAAAAAAATAAATACTCTACTCTTTTTTTTTCTTGTTCTTTTTTTTTTCTTTCTTTTTTTTTTTTAATTTCTGGAAGTAAAGGGGGTATCAAGAATGTCATGCTATTTTTTTTTTGCAGGCTTCTCAACAGAATTGACATACGTAGATACCAGTTAAATTAAAACCACATACCTGTCGTTTGAATTAGGATTGTAAACTGATTGGGTAGATCATAGATCGAACGGATCGTCATTCTAGTTGTAGATCCTTAGACTCAACCAACAAGGACCCAAGAAAGGGGAGAGAGAAATTCACTGACTTTCATTCTTGGAGGCAAAAAATAGTAATTTACCTTACACCGCGGGGTTTTCACAAGGATTAGAGGAATAACAATGATTATACAATCCAAGCGACAAGGTAGAAAGAAAAGAATTCATCTAAATGCAACACAAATTTTTACACGCGAAAACGCTGTAACTAATGAATAATGGGATTTGTAGAAAGCTGGTGCATCAAATAAAGGACGAAATTCTTAATTTGTGAAATTCTGAACCACCGAAGAAACGAACACACAAATGAGAAGTGGAAAAATGAGTCATGCCTACCAATGGTTTATGACATCCTTAACTAATGAAGGCATGCATGTAACGTGGATACATCCTACTTCAGTTGGCTGCGGGTGGTATTTGTGTTATTAGTGGGGGGGTTAGGAGAGAGGAGAACAATATCCATGAGGCTTTAAGATGCTCCTGATAGTGAAGAAAGTCAAAGAGCAGAATGATTTGAGCGCTGAAAACCGACTCCGAAGTTGTGCAATCCTATATATATCAAGGACACAAGAATAAAGATCAATGGGGATATCATTAAAGGGTAATTATTTTGAGTGTAACCTCATCAATCAAGAACAAATGAGCTCAGAATTTAAATCTCTATCTTCAAGGGAGTTTGACAGGAATTGACTCCGGTATTCACTGACCACATCTTATCTGAAGTATATTCATTATTTGAGAGGAAGGAGAGTATTAGGTAGAGTCTTTACATGAAATTCAGTTATTTCACAAAAAATAAACGCCTCAAACCCTACCATCTAGTTTTTATCTTCAAAGAGGCGAGGACCTTTTGCACATGATAAACAACCATTATTTTCAGATACTAAACCCACCATCCTTGCACCTCTTGAAATCCAACATGTTTACTAAATATCATATGATCATCAAAAGATTAAAAAATGTCTCATCAATAAAATATTTTGAGATTATTTTTCTAAAACAAACTAAAAAAATATGAATTCCTAAATCATGCCTAAAAGACATGAAATTTATAATGGAATTTCGAAATTCACAATAAACACAAGGAGAACATCTTTTTTTTTTTCTTTTTTCTTTTTTTTTCTTTTTTTTTCTTTTTTTTTTTTATGAACACGAGGAGAACATTTAATCCAATAATTGGTCTAGCAAAAATACGCTGAAAAATTATTAAGTGGTGTAATATTTAAGAAGTGAGCCAGTTGTAGAAAGCAAAAACCAAAACATTAGTCCACTGCAGATTTATCTGCAAGGGACTTGAGGCAATGCGTAAATATTGAGAAAAGGTCAATGACATATGACCTCCAATGAAAAGCTTGAAAATAAATGACAATAACAATGCAGTCGTAAAGAAAAATTTAAAAACCAAAAACACAAAAATATCCTTGTAAAAGAAGACTATATATCAAAGAAATGAATGATGGATGGAACAATCGCAACAACCACTTTCTTGATGTGTAATGTTATGCGTATATTATAGAGCAAAGTTATCAAAATCAAATTAGAAAATGCTTGGAAGTGTTAGAAAAGCAAACTACAGATATACTTTAAAATTAAAAGCTATTGCAAGCAAAAGTATCAGCAATTTCAAAAGCATAATACAAGTACTCTTAACAAGAAAAGTGACTCAAATCAGTAAATAATTACTAGCATTATCCTGCCAAAATCATAGTCAAATATTTACCTCACATTTTGCAGTAGTTATATCTGCCATTTTGTATGAACCGTATTAGTTGATGGGTGACCAAATTGAAACCCCCAAAAATGGTGCATTTCAATTTTAATGATTTGCAATAACCTGTAACAATATGATGTCTAGTTACCATGCTATTGAACTGAATTCTACTCCAGCAAAAGACAAAAGACAGCATATAATAGTATCACACTCAAATCATTCTATTTTTCTTGTAGCTTTTCATATGCTTCCAGTGGGGTTCATACTTAGCAAATATTATAGATGCATCGTAAGATACTGGTGGTTATATATAGACAATGGTCCCTATTCCATGACCTATCCAAAAGAGATAATCTTTCTGGAACGCCTGGCTTCCACAAAGTCCCACACATCTTAAATGAGATAAAAAGACTGTCTGCAATTTGAAAATCGAAGGAAAAAGGATGTTGGTTTCACATTGAATTTGACGGCAAAAAATCAGATGTGAAAGATAGGTACGAAACAGAAATGCCCAAATAACAATGCTGTATCAAAACAGCCTCAAGCCGTATCATTAAGAAACGAGGAGGAAAGGGGAGAAGAAAAACCTTGAATCAAAAAATTATAACACTTGGAAACTGGAGCAAATCTAACCTTCCAATCAAGTCTTAGAGTTTACTAATTTTAACCCTATCAAGATACTCGTCCATATTATTGCTGCAGCCATGAAATATCAGGCCAAAAATATAATACAAGAAAACAGAACCAAAGACACAAGCTTCTATTTAACTACCTTCCTATTCCCCTTAAAGATCCTCATCCAGATAAGTGTAGCAGTAAATTTAGAAAGCAAAACACAAGCAAGCATAATCAAATGAACAGCTTCAACATTCTCTTTAATTCTAAAACCACAATTTCTATCCACAATTTCTTAAACCATAATCAGATACAAAAGAACCTAAGAAAATTTTTCTGACAAATAAATGGTGACATTCAAAACAATTTCAATCCATAGGTTCCAGGATCACAAAGTCTACACATCACATAAATCTTTACTAGGCCGGAGGTGACAAGGACAGTCTTTATAAGACCTCAAGGTGCACTTGAGAGGAATGGGCTCATGGAATCTAACTGCAAAGAGCAAGTGTGCACTTGATTGGAGTGAAGTGACATTTTTCAAATATATAGATAAATATCTCCAAGAGAGATTCATATAAAAAAATAATAATAATTAAAAAAGAAAAGAAAAGAAAAACAGTGATCAATTTAGCCTAATGCTCCGGAAACCAGAAAGTTTTACAACTGCACAAGGTTGTAGGCCCATATATAAAATTAAATTTCATGAAGTCTCCACACAAATTTGAATAAAATTATCAAAGGATGGCAAAGCAATTATCAAATTATATAACCATTAAACACAACATTATGTACTAATGACTCCCGCTTAGCAAAATATAGTCTTGTGCATTAGAAAATAATAACCAACCAAGGCAGTAAGAAGATGTAACTCCTATTGCTTAAATAAACAACGCAATACAATCGTCACTCTATTGTAGAGTAAATTTAGTGCCTGGAGCTTCACCAGACAGCATGTGCTTTAACCACATTTTAAGTGCGCTTCACTTAACACCTTAAGATCAAGAAATGTTTTCCATTAGTAAAATGGTCGGATAAAAAGTGTTTGTTCTCAGATATTACCACACACTCATCTAACACGTTTATATCTTTGAAGGCTCAAACTGCATGAATCTTGAACCCCCCCCCCCCCCCCCCCCCCCAAAAAAAAAAAACCAAAAGAGGAAGAAAAGAAAAAGGAGTCACATCATTCCTATGAAATTTTCTAATCCACAATGTTTTAATTCTTACATCGCCATGTTCATCAAGTAAAAAGCTTGATATATTGGGAATATACTGATATTAAATACAATCAGTCTATCCATTTCATTCTGTTCTGTAAACCAAGAATAGCCAAAAAGACTGAGTTTAACGTAATTAGATGTTCAAAAGCTGATCAAGGAACTAGAATCAAATGACATAATAAAAGGCAGTGAGTACAAATTGCATACAAGACATAAAACCATAAAAATTAATGCACAATCCCAAGCCAAAATTATATCAACTTAAGTTCATGACAGTGAACAGCATATGAAAGCAAATAACTATAAACTGCTACACTGGATTCTATATTCTATATTTGATCACCACCATTGGAATGTCAGATCGTTCAAAAGGTCAAGATAGCCATGAGCCAACATATTCATTTTTACAAGTTTCCTTTCATTTTTATAAACCAATCTTTCATCAATAGGAGCCTTACTCGCCTATCACAATCCAGTCTCTTTATATCTTAAGTCAATGGGCTAATCATCCCTTTGGTGCCAAATTAAAGCAAGTTGTACTATAGTAACTTCTGTCAATTGGCAGAAACATCCTCAATCTAGGACGAAATTCAAGAGCTCAAACCAAGTAGGAATTTGAAACAGTTGTATGAAAAGAATGAGACGTCTTGTTTGGGAAAACAGATGTTTCAGATGCAGGAAAGATTAAAAAAGAGCACGTAGTAGCAAATATGAAGAACATAATCCTACTGAGCTACAGAAGATAGATGAATTTCATAAGACTAGCTTCTCCATGATTCTTGGAAGTAGCAGAAATTTGTCAAAAACGTGGTTCCAATACTACAGAGTGGTGCAGACATTTCACTGGCACTTAATACTAACAGGAATAAGTTTCCAAAAGTCTCAAAGAGCAGAATTGCTATACTAAGAGGTCATTGTTTCCCTTTGTTAGAGTACACACGCGAGTGTGATAGATCAAGTCCCACACCAGAAAACTATTACAGGCATGAATGGTTAATATAACAAAATTGGATCCAAACCTATAGGCTCAACATAGTATGTTATGATCTCACCAAAAGACAAGTAATACTACAAGTCCCCCTTATGTCTCTCTTGTGTCCCTCAAAATTAATGTGTCTTTTAGAATTACCATTCGATTTTTTTTTTGATAAGTACTAGGCAATTTTATTAAAAAAGCGAAAGGCGCCCTAGTACACAGGCAGTATACGAGGAGCACTTACAAACCCAAAGCCCAAGAGCATGCCCAAAAACAGCAAAACGCACCAACAACACCCACAAAACCCGAAACGCCCCCAAAAAAAGACACCCACTACAACCAAAACCTAGAGGCACCCAAAGACCAAGCCTACTGAAGCCGACCGAAACCACAAGAGACACCCCAAAACCCAAGCCGACCGAAGCCGAACTACAAAGCAAAACCAAAAAGCAACGGAAAAACAACCCACAACCCGCCAAGGCCTACTTCACGTGAGCCTTGCCTTTCCTACGCCTAACAGGAATAAAATCGTCGCCATAATTGATGGAGCTATGCAGATTCAGGAGCTCTCTCTTTCCTTTGGACTTCTAGCGCGCAATCATCTTATCCCGCTGAAATTATTCTTCCATGGCATCTCGAATTGCCATAGCCTCCTCCCCAAAGTCCCCAGCCAACGCAAAATCCTCATCCAACGCCCAATCCAAGGGTAATTCATCCCAAAATTCATCTTCCTCTTTCCAAACCACAAGCTCCCCGTTATGATCAAAACCGACAGGCCAATTCTTGGATTGGGATAGATCACTATTAAATTTTGAGCCAATGGTAATTTTAAAAGCCATATCAATTTTGGAGTGACACAAAGGGGACTTATAGCATTACTCCTGAAAGACTCCCCAACCATTTATCTACTTTAACAAGTGATATCATAGCAAATAATAGATGATAGTAGTCACTTTCGCAGTTAGAGTGAGGACAGTGCATATGCATGAATGACGAGTCCTTTTTGCAAAGCCAGGGTGCATGACGCAAACAAGTCTTCAAGAGTGATCCTAGGAGAAGGGAGAGTATAGTCAATGTGATGATGGACTCACATGTAAGGATGAGATTGCTGAAGTATGCATGTGTAACCATGAAAAATCAACTCTATATTGGAAATTTGTTCACAAATGTGAGTGGTTAATATAAGATAAATTAACTCTAACCCAATAGTTTAAGCTTATGGGTTGAGTGGTGTACCAACAAGTTATCCTTTTGATATTCCACCGCATATTCTACACACACTCTTACATAAACTACTACGCCCATTCCTATGTGAACCAATTGCTGGTATAGGTTTTGCCATATTTTAACATCTCATTAATACAAGTTAGAGATATGTAACTATATCCATTTCATGTCAAAACATATCCTTTCTATAACCCCCCTCCCACGAGAAAAAAAGACCTACTCTTTAATATTCAATTCCTAAACAATCCAACTAATAGGTCATATTTCTAGCCCAACAAAGTCTATATTCAATGTTGCAACTGCAAGGAAATGCAACAATTTTTCGGAATGCAATTAAACAGTCAGATAATATAAGAGTTTCAAGAATAACTATAACACACTCATGAACCAAACTGTCAGCATCAAAAGTACAGAACCGCTGTTTCAATTTGGTTTGCCATAATTTTTAGTGGAACATTGGAGAAAAAAGATAAAGTATAGCAATGGCTTGTTGTAAAAAGAAAGGGGAAAGAAAACACTAACTATGAAAGTATACTAAAATTTTCACGTGTTTGGTCTATTTCAAAAAGGAGATTAACTCCATTTGTCAATCTAAATATTATAACACCAACAAAAGGTTTTAAACAAATGAATAAGTCAATACTACAAAACCAACAACTGCAAAATTAGTAAGACCACTTACAATGACCACAACAATGAAGTATTCAATATTTCTCGATAGTCAATTACCCTAACCCCCAAACCCCCCACCCCCTGGCCCCCTCCAAAAAGGGGAGAAAGTAAAAGGAGTTGACTCCATTATCCACAGGTTCACATGCAACTCCTAAAACCCAAACTCGAGGGAAACCACACCAAAGCAAAGCATCTTATTTATGTGCAGAAGACGAAGAATTGAATTCAACCCAAATGGCAAGTAGACTTCATAAGCCTTTGTAAAATCTGTCTTTCCATACAAGCCCTTCAGTCTTTTTCAACCCCCTTCTACCCATCACCAGCAACTTGACGTACTCTTTATTGATACCAAGTTTTCTTGCTGCAATAGTTTTCTTGCTGATTCGTATTTTGAGGTCCTCAACCCCCTATGATACAGGTATCCTATGGTTTACCTACCGGTACCAGTAAGGGAAGGGTACCATGAAGTAGTGGTTCATTCTGGAATAGCAGCAACATTTTATCTTTGCCAAATATGTTCCAAATAAAGATTAAAACCCCAATTTTTGTCCCCAATAATTGATTTTGAATTCCATAGTAGCTTATCATTTTGACATGGCATACTTTTTAATGAATTTCACTTTAAACGGACATACTACAGATGCCCATTATTGAAGATGGGCAAACACATGCACCTACATTTGGTGCATTTGAAAATCCTTTCCAAACAGAGTGAAGGGATGAAAGCTGACCACATTCCTGAATATTAAAATCTGAAAATTAAGATTACGAAAAACATGAATCGTAAGACCTACACAAATTTAGTGCACCATCAACAAGAAAAGGAGTTCTAAATTCGAGAAAAATACAAGGAAATAGGTGAGACAGTGACTTAGGGGTGGGAAAAATTCCCAAATGCCTGACCAGACCTAAAAAACCCAACCGAACCAGAACAGACAACATCGATTACGGACAAATGTCAGGCGGGGATTGGTAGCAATTTTGATGTCCAACAACCTGTCGGGTCGGGTGTCACGTATAGGGTATTAGTTTGTCGACCCCAACCCAAACCAAACATTATAGGTTTAGTACAAAATCCCTCTTTTAGAAATCCTAATCCTTTCCTCTACAAGCCGCACCTCTCTTCTACTTCACAGTTGTTTTGCCTGCCCCTTTTTCTGAAGCTCCACCAGCTTCTTTTGCTCATCTTTGGTCCCTTTGTCCCTCATCACCTTCCTCACTTTGGCTTCCTCTTTGTCCTTTTCAGTTCTTGCTTCACTAGCACTCCGTGCTTTCTAGAAGATAAGGATCGACTCCACCACAGCCCCCCTCAAATCAAAATCTGACATTTTGTTCAAATCAGATGGGTTTTTGTAAAAATAAAAAAAAATAAAATTGATTTTTCAGTTTCTTCTTTCTTTTCTTTTTTTTTTTCGTTGGGTTTCATCACCAATCAACTAACCGGACAACCAACAGCCATCGGTATTAGTTCAGTTCGGCACCACTAAGGGGTTGATCAGCTGAAGGGTAAAATCACGCTACTGCCATGAGGGGGTCAGTGCCCACCCCCTACAGTCCAAGAATCCAAAGGGCTGAGAACATCTCCAGGTAACCAGAGACCAATTCATGCATCTTGGTTGTAAAGTAAAATCCCAATCCCAAAGATACAACAATCCTCGCAACAACATTCATTAAGCTTCCTCATCCATCGTTTTCTTCTCTATCTCCTAGGCCTCACCAAAGAAAGTCTTCCTCAGCTTCTTCCTAAACTAACAGCCACCTTCACCAGTACTTCAAAAATGAGAGAAAATAAAAAGTTAAGCCGGCAATGGTAAGACAGAACCATGATTCTGTTTCCTAACCTGATGGTGCAAAATGGTGACAAGGATTTCACTATATACATGAGCACTAGCAATTACCACATTTTCTAAGCATAACTGATCAAACATGCATATTATCCAACAAATATATTGCTTTGAAGAGGAACTATAGCCAGGGCAAACCAACCGCTGGATTTCACACCCTAACATATGCCTGCCCCACTTTATAAGAAAGCAGGAAAGAAGGTCTAGGATTCAATCAGAGGAAGAATTTTGGGGTGGTAGAAGTTTAGTGCTCCTATGAAACCCACTATCACCATCTAGAAAACACAAACACACATAACTATAGAGTATATGTAGATATAAAAGCTCAGATTCAAATTACACCTAGTATAACTCCACTAATGGTAAACAATCAATATAATTTTTAATTTGATTGATATTTGAAAATCCCAACATTGAATTACACATGCTCTTGGTAATTCAAAAGCACGCTTAATTTCAAATTCTGGGCATTTTAAAAATAATTAAAGACTAAACATTTTATACATGATCTCATCTTAATGTTTTTTGGACAAGAAGAATATAGGGAGACCATGCAATCCAACAGTGACCTTGTCAAAACACTCATCCAATAAAAAAATTATTGAGAGGTATGATTTTTTTTTAACTAAAATATATATATATATATATATATATATATATATATATATATATATATATATTATACCTGATAACATTATCAGGTGCAACTAAAACTGAGAGAGAGAGAGAGAGAGAGAGAGAGAGAGAGAGAGAGAGAGAGAGAGAGAGAGAGAGAGAGAGAGAGAAAATGAGGGGGCAAGGGAAGAGGAAAAACCTATCCAATTAGAGCATGTTAGATAAGTATGTATTGCAATGGATGAACAGATCACCAGAAAACAATTCCTAAATGAAGAATAATTTAAATTCCCCAAATCTCAAATTTGTTGTTGAAATTGACTGATATGTACAAGATACTCATAATTACAAGAGTTAAGAAACGGTGCACTAACCATGTCAGAAACATGGGCCTACACTTGGAAGCAAATGTTCCCGGGGTACATTTGTCAGGAAAAATTAAAATATACAGTCCTGCCAAGAGCCTCCACAAGTTCTTTACACTGCCTTCAAGTTGTAGTTGGATACTGTCTGTAAACTGAATTTACTCTGAGGCGTTATGTAATTAACCTTTGCTAGTTTTGCCGCCCAAAGCAGAGAAGACAAAGTATCACCTGAGAGAGAGAGAGAGAGAGAGAGAGAGAGTAAAATTAGTTCATTCAAGGACAATGCTTCAAGCCAAATGAATAAATAAATAAATGAGAAAAGGTTCATCTAAGCCATCCGTGAGTACATGAACTCACTGGATTGAAATGACATACAGAAATTTACAAAGCAAAAATGTTCTTCATTTCGAGAACAATAAGCCACTTTGGCTGAATTCCAACAGCTGCCAAGTACTGAAAACTTACTGACGTTCTTAATTGAGGCTATCAAGCTGGCCTCCAACAATTAAGGGCCGAAATATCTGGTCTACATGGAAACATCTGGGATACACCATGACCTGGAGAAAATGAAGTCAGAAAATAATTCCTAGTCTACAATAGAAGCTAAATTCCTAGTCTAGCTATCATGCAGACTGAGACAGGATATAGGAACTTCCGTGCATCCATATGTGGTATGCAATTCAAGCAATAAAGTGAACAATTATTAAGTATTCAACAATGCTAAAAATAACACAATGCCAAATCTTAATTTATTCAACTAAAGAAATAAAAAGAATGAAGGTTGAAGTCAAAACTCAAACTTGACAGCTTTCCTCTCTCTCTCTCTCACTTCCTCACTTTCATACTACATATTTGAACCATGAAAGATGCGGAAAAAATTCCATCTTTGTTCCTTTTCTCTTTTTCCGTGTCTTGGGGCCGGGGTGGGGAAGGGAGCTCTCAGTTCTAAGATTCTTCATAAACATTACAAGCAGATCAACATGCTTGGACCAGAATCAAGACATGTTTTACATGAAATGGTTGACACCATACAAACATCTGTCTGACATGCATTTAGGGCATGTCACTACATATCCTCTGTATCTATCCATAGGACGCATGACAACCAAACATCCAAGGCATGCCCATGCTTTTTTGATAGTAAACAAGGTTGCTTCCAAACAAAACATGGCAGCTTTTTAGAAAGGGAAGGTCACCTGATATTGGAGCTCCAGCTGGTAGATTATTAGGGGCAGGACGCTGAAAACCTATATTATTTGCCTGTGGCCTCTCAGGGGGTGGCCGAAAATAACCTGCCATGGTAACATGCTTTAAGAGCATTGTAGATATGTGCATGTAAGTGTTTCAAACTATGCAGATTAACATCCAAGCTAGAATATTAGCTTAAGACAGGCAGGACCTAGATGATTAAAAGATCCCAATTAGAAGCAGAAACAGGGCAAAAGGGAAATGTTTCCAGAATTTCCTTTCCATCATGTGGAACAAGTGCTAATAAAAAAACATATTTACATGTAAACTTTATGCACATAAACAAAATGAAAACAAATGAACATGTGTACATGCACTCAGGCATCTAAAAATGCAAGTTAAGTATAGAATTCTAATAAGCACTTCACACTCTTCTTCCACCAACCTGTTGCACTTTTTCTGAAATATTAAGGTCCCAAACCTCGATCGAGGCAAAAAAACCTGATGAATAAAATATGGCACAATAACAATCTATGAGAGTGTGTGTGTGTGTGTGTGTGTGTGTTGAGAGAGAGAGACATGCACAAAAGTTAATGTACATATCAGTAGTATTCAAAGGCACTCAGGACAGAAATTTCCTACAAACCAGTTTGTAGAAAATTTTCTACAATCCACATACAAGAGTAACATGTGTCCTTTAAGCATGTGAGAAGCACATATTTTCTTTTTTCTTTTCTTTTTTTTGATAAGTAAGAGAAATATCATTAAAAAGCGCAAAGCGCAATCAAGTACACAGAAAGTATACAAGACATATTTTCTTATTAATGCTAATAAAAAAGCATGTGAGACACACATACTATTAAAATAACATTGTGATTCTCATATGCAAAAAGACACATATCAATCTTAAATATGGTTTGTATAAGATTTCCTACAAACCAGTTTGTAGAAAATTTATGTCCAAGTAATTCTAAGCCTTCATTTTACAACTTATCCCCAAAACTTAGAACATGGCCAATCCAAAACCTCATAGGACATGTTTGGTAAGAAGCATCAAAATTTCAACACAGAGATATTCCTAGAAATCCATATTCCCAAAAATAAAATTGTTATTCCTACTCCCTTGTTTTGTTGCAGCATCAGAATAGAGCCTAAAATTAGTAATTTATTTCATAGTATTCTTTCTTTTTTTTTGGGTAAGTTACACATGCACCCGGTGGGACATGAACCCTAGACCTCACCCTCCACCTTGCTACAAAGGGAGGAAGTACCATTTCAGCTAAAGCTTATTGGCCTCATAGTATTCATATATAATATGCATCAATCATTTATTAAATAAATAAAAAATAATGAATACTGATATAAATAATATATAAATAAATTTTGTTATAAAATATAGGTCTAATTTCTACACCTAAATAAAATAAATATATTGCATGATATAATACAATAACATACAGACCTCAAGACAATTCCCCACATATGTTATTCTCAGGTTCAGCGCTTAGTGCTTAGAGCTAACTGATTGACTGCAAGACCCTGTGGCTGTTTGTGGTCAATAACTAAGTACTAACATTGAGAAAGTCTTCCAAGCTAGTTAGAGGTTCAGAGCTTAAGGTGCGTTTGGGATTGTAATTTCGTAGACAAAAAGTGCGATTTTAAACCAAATCGAATAAAATGAATCGTTTGGAATTGTGTTTTTAAAAAATTGCAATTTGAAAATACAAAAAAAAAAAAAAAAAAAAAAAAAAAAAAAAAAAATCTGTCTTCTCAAATCTCAAGCAATTGGGTGCTTTTTTGAAAAAGCAAAATTTTAAAGGCTAAACTGTGATCTTGCCAAACGCTTAATTGCATTTTTAAAAATCATTTTTTTAAATCGCACATTTTAAATCGATATTTTGAAATCGCAAACCCAAATGTTAGTGATTGACCTCAATCAGCCACATGTTTTATTTTATTTATTTTTTATATTTTTGATAAGTAATCGTATTTTATCGAAAGCACAAAACATACAACCTAAATGCACAGAAAGTATACAAGAGATATACCTAGCAAGGAGAAGCAAAGAGATCAAGGAAACAGCCACAGGTTTTATGATCATATTAAATTTACTGAGGCACCTAAAATATGATTTTGGCAGCCAGTTTTCAAGAAACTTAGATACATAACTAATGGAATATATATAGTTCTCACTCCAGGTATAAAAACAAATGAACAAACATAAATAGATACACAAAAAAAGGGGGGGAGGGGGGGAATATGTATAAAACCTACTAATATTTTTTTTTAGGAAGTATGATAAGATTAAACCACAAGGACTAGAAAAAAATAATAAGTACCTTCCTGGCCATAGGTTGGTCCCGAATGAGTTCTCTCTCCGTTTGGAGTTCTCCCTCCATTCATCCACCCACCACGCTGATGATCTGTTTTAAATTCACCTGAGGGCATCCTCCATTGTTCATCAGCAACAAATCGCCTCTGGCCATCCGGAATGGGTGGTAAAGGATATGGGTGGGGATATGGATGCTGAGGATGTTGCTGAATTGTTGGCTTTGTATAAGAGAAATGACTGGATGTGTTGTGATGTGGGGCAGGGTGTAAAGGTCTTTGTGTAAAAGACGTATCACTATGTTGAAATTGTTGGTTGGGTTGAGAAATTTGTGGGTTTATATACATATCATTGTGTCCATATTCTAATTGCCTTGACGAATTAAATCCAGATGGTTCTCGAGAACTGGGGACTCCTGTTGAAACAAAACACAATGACTGCTGTGGAAACATTTCACTTTTCGTTGCATTGTCAATATGGCCACCATGACCAGCCATTTGGACAAGTTGGTTGCCCTGTATCCAGAAAAGGAATTTGTGACAATAGATAAACCAATATAACCAAGGAAAAGTGAAGAAAACACTCAGAAGTCTTACACTAGTTGTGCTGCAATATTCATGAGGTACAGGTGGTTGATATGCCAACTGTGGTGAAGACTGGACTGATGATTGAGGTTGTAAAAACGGCTGGGAGATCAATGAAGGCTGAGTTGGTAAAGAAGCTTGAGGGACCAATGATGGCGGAGGGCCAGAGGGAGGCAAAGGAGGAGGGGCTAGCTGTGATGGGGGAGGTGGTGGCTGTGAGGGGGGAGGTGGTGGAGGCGGTGGTGGTGATGGAGATAATGGGGGTGGTGGGGGTGGGGGTGAAGGAGGCAAAGGCGGTGGTTGAGGAGGAGAATCAAGAGGTAATGGTGGAGAACCCTCTGGTAGCGGGGGCAGCTCGGGGGAATTGTTGGGAGCAGATTCCAAGGTCCTATCTGAGCTCTGATGTGAATCCATTTCAAAAGAACCATTTATACACAATGGTCTTTCATCCCTCATGTGTCCAGAAACATCTTCCATTTCGAGCTCACCATCCACATCCTCCAAGATGCAATGACGCCTGTCATTTGGAGGAACAGTACCTGTTTCTAACTCCCCCAATACAAGGGTTGTATCCCCTGCTAGTGCATCACCAGCTTCCTTAAATGAACTGCTTGGAAAATCTTCCTCCTCATCTTCAAATACATGAGCAGATAAAAAACCGGGCAGCTGAAATGTAGCATTACTGATACAAGAACCAAAAGAACAAAATGACTCAGATATAGTCAATAGAAATCTAGCATATAAGCTCAAGCGGGTGATTACCTAACCTGTTCTACATAAAAGAATTTACTAGGAATAAGGTTAAAAACTGAAAATGTCTTCAAAAAGTACGTAAATGGCTAGTATAAGGACAAATTACAAATTATACTCAAATGGCTCAAATTTCATTGAATTCAAGTCCTACAAACAATGACTAAAAATACTAGAACGAACCCCTAATAGATCATCCATGTATTTATCTGCATCTTTACTCATGTTGGGCGAGGGGGGTTCCAAGTAATTAATTTTGACATTCAGGACCACTACATTTATATTGATAATTATTTTTTTGATAAGTACATTTATATTGATAAATATAAATTATATCATGATATAAATAAAAATTAAACCATTAAATATTGTATAAACACAGCACATTGTCATTTTTCTTTATTCGCTAAGTTGGCATGTAATATGGTATCAGAACTGCTCTCCATGGCCAAGGCTATACTACATGGTCTAGGAGTAACAACTAACTAAAAATTGTTGAACAAGGTCCAATCATACCCAAGAAATAAGTAGAAGAGTCAACTTAGAAAAGGTCAGCAAGAAAGATATTGCAGACCTGCCATATTCATCAACAAGCATGCCTTCCATTTCTCTCAATGGATCATCTACAGCTCGCTCTGCTCGTGAAGGACGTCTCAGCGAAAGACCAGTGACTGCATCATCGTTTGAAACCCCAATGTCATCCATGTAAGGCCGAAGAACAGATTCAGGTAAGATTTTCCTCTCAAGCCACAACCGCAAAACCTGGTAGAGAAGATGGTGCTTCAATAAACTCTAACACAACATGAAGGCTCTCCTACACTTAGATAAAGGTAAATTTACCTTAAGACACTGACGACGATTTTCACGAGCAACAGCTCCAGGTGGAGCAGCAGAACCAAGAAGACGTGGCAATGCTGCTTGAACTGTAGGAATGTACGAAGCTCCAGCAATGCCTGACATTATTTACTAATTCGATTAAAAGATCTCATTTTGAAACCAATAATTCAAGCATATTGAGAGAAAGAGACAGCATTTATCATTGAAAAGAGAAGTCCTTTCTAAATATTATGTACCTTTCTGACTATGCGAGCATTGGGTAATGGAATCCACAAGAAAGAAGAGGTCGACTTTACGATGAAAACTAGGCTCAGTTTCCAACTTTCGTATAAGAAGTTCCACGACCTGCATATAATCGTTAAATTCAACTTTTAGAGATTACCCAAAGGCACGGTCATGTAGGCTCAGTTTCCACACCCATATAGAACAGAATGTGAACCACAATCATTAACCATTGGATACAACATCATCTTAACACTGTTAGATTGATACCTAAAAATACTACTGTTAAAAAAAGAAAGATTTTACAGAAATAGCATCATGACAGCAGTAGCTAACGAAAAATCACAAAACATCCTCAACTAAATGGCAACTTCCACAAAACTATTATCAATCCCCCAATATTTCTATAATTTTTTTTTTAAGAAGTGATCAATATATTTCTAAAAATATTTTTTTTATTTATAATCAATCAAGTTATCATTAAAAGTGTAATATGCCCTCATGTAAACAGGAAGTATACAAGAGAAGCCACCTAAGTAAGTAGGGCCAAAAAGAACAAGAAAATCATAATAACTAATCACTAAAGGAGAAATATAAGTAGCTATCCAAAGATACATGTTGAAAAATAAAGATTTCAACTCCTCCAAAGCCCCATCGCAATCCTCAAAACACCCATCATTCTTTTCCCTCCATAGACACCACAAAAGGCACAAAGGCACCATCCTCGAAACAACAACACTCTGAATGATGTCGGCAGTCCACCAACAAGCAAACAAATCAACTACAAGTCTAGGCATAACCCAAGACAACCTGAATCGTTTGAAGACGACATTCCAAATGGCACAAGCAACCTCACAATGAAGAAGGTGGTCCACGAACTCCTCATTACTTTTGCAAATAACACACCAATCACTCACAATGACGTGCCACTTCCAAAGATTGTCCATAGTAAGGATCTTCTTTAGGGCCACCGACCACACAAAAAAAAAATCACCCTCAACAGAACCTTAGTCATCTAAACACTCTTTCAAGAGAAACGGAAACCATCATCAACCCATGACACTGTAGAAGGAATTAACACGAAATAACCCTCTTTGGGAAGGGACCCACCTCAACCTGCCTTCCCCTTCCCATCACATTCTTCCTAAATACAACCAGAAGAACATGGTAAAGGCATCCACCTCCTAATCTTAAGGTGCTCTAGCAAAGCTCATGTTCCACTGAATGACACCTCTAGAAAATTTCAATCCCTTGCGCGAGCAATACAAAATAAAACTGGAAAGACATCCCTAAGGGCCATATCCCCACACCAAAGATCATGCCAGAATCTAACCTTGGAGCCATTATCCACTTCAAATCTAGTGTGACTATAGAACTTCCCCCAAACCCTCCTAATATTCTTCCATAAACCCCACCCCATACGCCCCAAGAAGCTCACTAGAACACCACCCTCCCCATGATCTTCCATATTTAAAGTCCACCACCACTCTCCACCAAACCCCTCTCTCAAGCCCATATCGCCAAAGCTATTTATGTAAGAAAGCTTTTTATAAATATTATCAAACATACAATATATCCATAAACTATAGAGCATTAAATTGTACGAGGAGATCAAGCAGAGCAGACTATACCTCTTAATGGTAAGTAATAGATCAAACTAACCTAAGTTTATGCACTAACTTGAAAGCAGTCATCTTCACTTGTGTAACTATAGCAGCAATAAAATAGGCAGCTTTTACACACTCAATTTTAGCTTGCAAAAACCGAAAGGAGTTTGCTTCTTTTCTTTCCTTTTCTTTTCTTTTTCGGGCTTTATAAGATAGAAATGCAAGACCTCCACCAACCCTTTTCAATGACTTTTTGCT
This sequence comes from Alnus glutinosa, assembly GCF_958979055.1. Taxonomy (NCBI): domain Eukaryota; kingdom Viridiplantae; phylum Streptophyta; class Magnoliopsida; order Fagales; family Betulaceae; genus Alnus; species Alnus glutinosa. Next base: position 8,668,568 of record NC_084886.1, on the reverse strand, counting down.
TGAGCCAAAGTTCAAACGTCAAGAGACTAGGAAAACATTGAAATATCTGAAACAATGGGTGCCTCATCCAATTGAACATGCATATTAGACTCCATAAAAACACAAGTGAGATATATTACATGACGACTCACATTTTGCAGCAATAAGGCAAGCATTGGCTTAGCAGCCAAAAGTGAAAGAGCAAGATACAATTTGGACTCTGCTCCAATCTTCTCTTCTAAGGTTCCAAAATGACATGAATATTTTTTTTTAAGTAATTCAATCCCATGAGAAAGCGCAAAGGGGCACATGTACACAAGAAGTATACAGAAGGGATAGAAGTCCAAAAATTCATTATTACTAGATAAGCGAGGACTATTGTACTCCATCATCTATGCATAAAGGGATTTGAACATAACAAATTTTCGTTCTACCACCAAAATCTCGCAATCCTCAAAGCTCCTTGTGTACTGTTTTCTCCAAATGCACCACATTAAGTACAGATGAGTCATCCTCCAAACTTATAAAACATTACAGCTTCCAACCTGATCTCTCCAGCTAACCAATAATGAAAACCCAAGAGGTAGTGTTTTGCTCCCATGAGCCATCAATCATAATGCAAGAGAAATGGCACATAGTGGAGCATATACAATTTCATGTTGAAATTGGTTCATCTCTCCTTTTACTAAAACAAGGACCAAACCAGAATCTGAAAGACTTAAATCTAAGGAGGCTATAAGCTAAAGCCACCATACAGGTTGAAAGTGGTAGATACCATTTTGGGAAGATAAAAACAAGCCTCCTGATTAGATACCCTAGCAGTTAGTTCCCACCAACTTTTGCTCAAGAGAGGATACATGGTCCAAAATATGGAGCTCAAAATAATGACCATAGCCAAATAAGCCGAAGCCTCAAATTTCACCAAGTTATACTTGATGAAGCTTGTAACAACAACTAAGAGGCATAACAATCTGTAAAAGGGCTTCTCTGAGATCTCATGTCACTGTCAATTAAAGGGATGTCACAAAGATTGCCATATTCCCTTAAGTCATACCAAAATTGATTATTTGTACTCATATATCATCACAATTCCTTTCTAGCAGTGAATCCCAAAACAAGAGAAGCACAGCTCCAAAAATTTCAACATACAAGGACAATCAAGAAAATGGTGATTCCAGGAAATTAAAGATAACCATACAAGTGGGTTCGAACCCCACAGCAAGCAGCGTATGTTTATTCATCCAAAAAAATAAGATCAGCAAGCAAGGGAAGGAGGAAAAGATTTCCTCGTAAAGAAATGACCGAGGACAACCTAAACAAGATTGTGCTTAGAAAGTGGTGGAAGAAAGGTGGAATCAAGTTTCAATGATTCATTCTGTAAATTCATTAAAACTGACAAAACAGTTGGCTGGAACTTAGAGGAGAAACGAAGAATTAAAATAACCTAAGAAAGAGAGAGAATAAATAAAGAAGTCCAGAAGCCAAGGGACATGCCAATATAACAAAAATTCCATGTTAGACTCTAGTTTCATTCTGGTATAGTAAAGCAAATTTTTTTTTTTTTAGAAGTAAGCAAAATTTATAGAAAAAAACTCTTTCCTTTTTGGCAAATATGAAGCAAATATAAAGGCTATGTTTGGCAAACAACTCTTTCCTTTTCCCTTTAAACGTCAACTTCATGTTTTCCCATTAAAAACAACTTTCTTCACTTTTCTCTCATAAAAAATTCAAAACTTCTATCTACTTCATATCACATCAATCAATTCCTTCATCCTTTCTCCTCTCAAAACTATTTACCCAAGACAATCGAAGACTCTAGAGAACTTATTTGCCAAGCAAAAAACCCAAAAAAGGGGATTGACAAGTTGGAATCAAATAAGAAACATTTATAAAATTACAAATCGATCATGCTTAAAAATTAGAAAACTAGCTTAAACACCAATGAGATGACCTTCAAATGACAATCAACACAATCTAACATACTAACAAGCCCCAGAATCAACATTATCAAATTAAAAACAAAAAATAAAATTTTTAAAAAAACACTTTCCCTGTATATGCATCAAAAGTCAAACCAACTTGATAGAAGATACAAACGACAAGAATTCAGAGCCCAATTGAAGTGCATAATGCAGTAACTTGTTTGAAGAAAGGAAGTCAGAATTTGATTTCATATTAGTCTAACCACATATCCAAGGCACAACAATCATGGACTAAATATTTAGCAAGTGACCAGTAAAAATACATGTATTCTGAAATTTTAATCTTAAAATTCAATAAAAACTTCACAGGCATTGGGAAAAAATACAATCTTAGCAATAAAATATATTAACACTAGCTGCTTGGACCACATATCTCATCAAGAAAATATGTGAAAATCATGCCTTCGCCTGAAAAAATGCAATGAATGTGCAAGTTCAAGAAATTTGCAACTTGTCAACAATCCAGATCACCAGACACCTTTTTGTGTGAGCCAGTTCAAAAAACATTTTTTTTATAAGTAATAAAATTCAATAAAAAGTGCAGAGGGATAATCACAGCAAGCCAGTTCAAAAAACATAAGAGAGGTAAGTGTACTAAATAACCTACCTCATTGGCAATGCCATACTTTGCACAATCAATAGCAAGACGAGTTGCACGTCCAATACTTTCTTTAGTCCTTGACAAAGTCTCTATCATTCCTTCAAAAGCATCACGAGCCACAGCTGCTTCAGTACCACCACTCAAAGAGCCTCCAGCAGTCCTGTGCCCTGAACTAACTCTTCTCTCCTCAATTTCTTCAATATCAAGTTGACTTCTTGAAGCAGATTGGTGACCATGATTTGATGGAGAAGCCAAAATTATGTGATGATTAAAGTCTTGCATATCTGCCTGCATCACATTGCTAGTACCTGTCAAAAGAGACTGCACTGCAGGTGGACTGGGGCTCCTTCCCTGGACTTCAGAGGCAGATACAAAAGAGGAATTAAAAAGTCCAAGAGAGAAATTTTGAGACTGAGCCTGTTTCCTTTTTGCCTGTGCTGCGGCAATAAGATGCTTCATGGACAAAACAGATTCTGGCGTCTTAGAGTCAATCAAAGAACTACTTTTGTCTTCCCTACCACCTTCAACTCTGTAATTAGGCAAAAAACAAAAAATGAATCAGGAAGAAGAGAAAAACAAACAAACAAAATACATAAATAGTCAAAAGTGTGCACACCTTTCACTGGGAAAAGAATTATACTCTACTGAACTTTCAGTCAAAACAGTAGATTCACCAATCCTTGAGATTGATTTAGGAGTGGTTTTAAATCTTTCTCCTGAAGAAGGCATGTTTCTTTTAATAGTTCCTTGATTCTGAGCAGAGTTGGTACTATTAGAAACAACACCCGAACCCTTGGCAGAACCAAGCTGAGCCTTCTTCTGAGGACCAGTACCACAAACGTTAACCAGAGGTTTGGCCACCTTATGCTGTTCTGCCACTGGTTCAGTGGGACCTGACTGAGGAGACTTTATAGGGGAAATCAACACTGATTTTGCCTCCTTCGATGACAACTGCTCCTTTGACGAGAATTGCTCCTTGGATGACAACTGCTCCGAGTATAATTTCCCTGGACAATGGGGAAGATAACCAGCTGCTGCCTTTTCAGGACTCTTCTCATCAGTTTGGCGTTCACTTGGTGACAGAGAATCATTGCATAATTCAGAGGAAGATTCTTTTAAATGGCCATCCTCAAATCCAATAGAAACTCCAACCTGCTGAGCATTCTTACAACTATTATTATGTGCATCACTGCTCTTGGTGGCATCTGAAACAAATGCAGATGCATTAGCATTTCTGGCAGATCCACCATGAACTGGAGTTTTGGGTTCATCATCTTCGTCATCAAAAAGGCAAACAGCTCTCCGTTTTTTGTGCAGTTGACTTCCTGAAACCCCAACATTATTAGAACATGACACATCATTCTTCACTAAAAGAGGTTTTCTTTCTGTTTTATCATCAGTAGTTAGAGTATCAGATTCAGACATAGCCTCCATTGCTCGCCGTCTGCGCTTTGTTACAGGTAGTACAGCCTCATCACCAGAAGCATTGGATCCAACAATACCAGCTTGGGCTCTTGAAGCAAAATTACTTTCTGCTTTCACGCATGATGATGATCCTTTTAACTCGGGCTTTTTCAATGCCTTTTTGTCCACAACATTAGGACTAGGAGAAACACTCTTTATTCTTCTTGCATGAGATCCATGAGTGGCATCATCCCCCATATCCATACGCTTTGATTTTTTCGCTGGACGTAAAACATCATTTGCTCCACAATTAGGCTTTCCATGTCCATGTTGGGCCTTCTTTTCCTTGATAGAAGATTTTCCCTTGGCCAGCTCATCAGGATCAACACCAGGGCCCTGCATATTATCAGCAACCTTGACACGTTTTTTAGCATTTAGCAAATCTTTTGATTTTCTTCCAGCATTGGTACCAGAATCTGCTTTAAGAGGGCTAGAAGAAAACTCGCGCTTGCTGCTTCCAGATTCAATTTTGCCTACCCTCCCATCTTTCAATCGCTCAACAGATTCAGGGCGATCAATAGAACGACCATCAATTTCATCCTTCAACAATGTTACAGCAGAGATACTCGTTTTGTGTACTTCTAATGCGGCCTCACATCTCTTCTTTGACACAGCACCTATCTTCTTCAACTTGTGACCATTTGTTAACACCTTCTGTTCCTCACCATGATTCTTAGTGCAAACATCTTCTACACTTTTACCAGCCGTTACCTCTTCTCTTAGATAGGAAGAATTATCAGTACTGGATGTCATTAATACCTCTTCTTTTGGTTTTGCACCATCAAATATTCTATTATTTTTCTCAGGAGACAGAATTAGAGACAAACTATCATTTGCATGAGAGGAGACAGAAGGCTTTACATCTTGACTTTCAGTTCCACCTCGTCTATGTGAGCAGCGCTCCAACTTTGAGCCAGAATCACTTATGCCCTCATTCATTATTTCTCCGTTGTAAGTCGAGTTACCAGTATCAACCTTTAAGTCAACCTCTACTCCATCATCTTCTACCCCGTCAACGGAGGGAGCCTCACACCCAACATCTGATCTATCCAGATCATTTCCAAAACCACTTGATTTCTTCTTTTGTAACTCATCAAATGCCACACAGATTTCCTTCACAGCTTGAGCAAAGCACTTAACTGTTTTACCCTGACACCGAGCAGACAATTTACTCTTGACCTCATTAGTAAATGACTGAATATCCGTAGGGGCAACAAAACCTCTGTGAATGGGGAAAAATTTACCAAAGGGAAAAGTAAGAAGCTAAAAGACCAGTCATAGTCAACTTAACCATTGAGACAATAAGAAACACACATGCAAACAGAAATGGATCAGAGAACCATCCCATAATATAGATAACATAGAATTTCATCCAATTCCACACAACCAACAAAACAATAACAACGATTTCTGACAAATTGAACATAACCTACAAATTCAAACCTATCTTCATCTTCTCCTTTTTTTGATGAATACATTTACATGATAATGAAGCTCTACATTAGAAGCATATTGCTTAGCCAATCACTAAATGTATTAGAAGAATACAGGATACCCAACTTGAAAATTGCAAGAAACCATGCATGTATTAATTAATAGCAAGTGGTGAGAATGGCCCAACAGATTCACGAGAATAAAGAAAAGGGCATCTCTTGTTTATTATAGACAAATTCCTAAAAATGGCATAGAGAAGAATTCCTGTTTCAAACCAATTGTACATTCACAAGCCACCTGTTCTTATATCTTTTCTGAGAAACTGCAAGTAAAATATGTCCCATAAATCTTCTATTGGCAAATAAAATCATGAACTTCACCTTTTCTTAATACTAGTAGTCTAGATAAATACAATTAAAAGCAAAATGTTCAAATCCAATAAGGTCTTACATGTAGAGTACCTATTAACTACTAATTTATTGATATTCATCAAAAACAAATTTTGATCAAGTCCCTCAAAATAAATATTAATATTATTGATAACTTTTTATAAGTAAAACAAGAATAAAAAACATTGAAGTTGAAATGAATCGGGAGGGATTTTTTCAATAAACAAAAAAAACACATCCTACACCTAAGCACCGATTTCGATCCCAAGTAACTTTGACTGACCATTAGGTCCCTTTCCATTTGACCTACATATGAGATTTGAACCAAATCTTGTCACACTTTTTTCCTCCACGAAAAATGAGAGAACAAAATTAACACGTCCAAGAGTGTTGTTCCAACCTCATCACACCCAAAAATGAACAATAAAATAAAAAGAAAAGGCTTTTTAGGAAGTCCATAAAGTGATTAATTAATAACCAATAATTCAGAGCCTCAAACTCATACTCATCTCTTTTTTTTTTTCAAAGGTTTTCTTTTTGCCCTAAATGGGAATATTAGTACGAAAAAGAAATCCTAGGTAACATCCATAACAACATTCACAGATAGCAAAAGTCTGACCTAAATTGAAATTTTAAACCTTTTTTAAATATTTTTATTCTTCATTTTACTTTTTTTTTTATGTTCTCTTTGTTGCTTTCTTATCTACTCCTTTTATTAGTTGTCAGGACTCTGGACATGGACTTTTACCTGGATGACAACATTTGAATATTTTTAAGTAAAGCATTTTCTAGTTTACATTTAATGCCAATGTGGAATGCCCTTGTAATAGTACAAGATTTCAGCAATACATTTTGTACAATGTCACCACATTAAATTCTTACAAGAAACCAGTAAGAGATGCTCCATTTCAAATCATATGTTGATATATTTTGAACAAAACCTAGCCACATCAGAACTACACTCCCTAAACCAGACATAAACATCCACACTTCAGTACAAACTCTCCAGTTAAACAGTTCGCTATCATCAACTACATAGTATCTAGAATCCTAAGGCTAACATGACTACATAATTAGAATTGATTTAGTATTTAGCATTACGTGTTCTTAGAATTCAATAACAAAGAAGATAATGTTAATTGTCTAAGCTTCAGATTGAAATTGCATTGGTGTGTCAGAAGAAGGATAGCCATACAGATTCGGTATACTCTAAAGACACCATCGGTACCACTATTGAAGATTTCACCAGGAAAAAATCTCAGTGAATTTTCATTTACTGGTCCTATCTTTCACAGAATTGACAATAGGCTGATGTTAATTTTCCATGATTCCAGAGATGAACTGAACAAGGACAAGTTCTCAGAAATTCTATAATGATACCATAAAACTACCCCACAATTCAATACGGTGAGATTATTAGATTATAATCCAATATCCCATGCCCTGCAAGGATAATACATTTTCAGAAGTTCATAAGCAACCAAATTATTTCAGAGAGCAGCAAACTTCATATTATGTATTGTACTAGCTTCACGATCCTGTTTTCATCTAAAAGTATCTTTTCTATTTAGTATGAAAATCAAACAAACCAGAGCTATACAAAATAAACGGGAGATGTGAATGCTAGATAGGTCGTGCAGCAAAAGCCCAATGTATATATGGGCCCTACATGTAAACCAATGTAACATTTCCCAATTAGTTTCCAATCATTTTTTCCTTATCTGTTGAAACCCTAACATATAACGGACTAACCTCACAAAACCTAAATCAAACAAATATCAGGCACAAGTTAAATATGCATGCTAAACCCTCTGTTCTCAATCACCATGGCAGACAATACATCAGGGTCCATGTACCAACAGCCAAACTAAGTGCAGCCAATGCCTTCGATACCAAGCACTTTAAAGTTCAAGTAATTAGATCGCCACTCAGGACATTCAAAAATATTTAACAGACTTACATTTCCTGTGTTCCAAAGAACTCAACGAAGAATTTTTTAGGATCAGGTGACTGCTTCCAGTCTTCAGGTCTGCTGATCTGTAAAACAATGGATAAAATCTACCTCAAATACCGACCAAAGCACTGCATCACTAAAGAATATAAGCACCTTTAGATAAGTATATGAAAACGTAAATACATACACATATATACATCAATTTAACTATTGCAAAAAAGTGGCAAACAGCAATAATAATTAGGGTTTTTTTTTCTTTTTTATCATAAAGGCACAATTATCATGGATACAGAACCCTGGTTCCCACAAATTGGCTAGAAATCAACGCATAACATAAATATTTGGAACAAAAATTAGGCTATATCAGTGAAGAACGTGAAAATAATTCATCTAATAATGTGATAAATAAGAGCAAAAAACACCGTCTTTATTTCGTTCATTGTATATTTGACAAAATAAAAACCTTAACCAGCATTAAGAAAAAAAATCAGAATTCCGATATGAAGAAAGCGTGGCAGAAAGAAAACGCAGACCTTGGCAGGCCAAGCTGGGAAGCCCTTGACCTTGGCGAGGACAAGATCACCAAGACTCAACTGGCTCTTGTCCTTAGCCTTGCTGTTCGCTCCGCGTTTACGCGCCGGAGCCATGGCGCTGGCTGGAGCCACAAAAGCCCTAAATTCAAGAGTGCCTCCTCACGATCGAATCGAATTGTGGAGTGTTTTCCCCACCAAAAAAAAAAACCTGGAGAAATCCTAAGCCAAAAGACTTCGAGGCCGTCTTTGCCGGAGGCCCGCCAGAGGTGAGTGTCACCGGCGCCGGAGGTGCTAGGGCATCGTAGGAATTGCAGAATTGCAGAATTGTTAGAATCGAAGAGAAAAAGAGAGAGATAGAAAAAAAAAATGCAGAATCGTCGAGAGAGAGAGAGAGAGAGATTGAGGCGGTTGGAGAGAAGGAGAGACAAGAGACAAGAGTGGATTTTTGTGAGAGGCTTGTGGTTTTGCCTTGGGGCTGGGGGGCTGGGGCTGGGGGGCTGGGAGGTATGGGGACGAAGTGGTAATATTTGAGATTTCCTTGAGGTATTTTGGTATTTCACTATTTGAGACTGATGCGAGGGTCTCCGAAGTTGGAGCGAAGGGCGGTGTTTGTGTCGGCGTCTTTGTTAAGCACGCTTTTACATCTTTCGTTATATTAGGGTGGGTTCGGGCTGTTTGGCCCATTTTATTTATAACCATTTTTTTTTTTTGGGTACTTGTATTCAATGTCTAACCCACGAAATCGACCCCTTGCACCAACTAAGCATTGCTATTTGCTAGTGAAGTAATCAAATTTTTTTTAGGTTAAAAAAGTCACTTTTCTATTCTAGTTAGACATTAGTCATATTTGGTACATTTTTTAAAAATACATTTTAGGTAAATTGTACTGGTTTTACAATTATAATCTCAAATTATCAAAATTTGCAAAGTCGACATTCTATGTTTTAGTCCCTTTTAATTTTATCCCTACCGTTAGGGTTTATGATTAAATCAAATGAATGAAATGTCCCCTCGTACTCCTGCAAAATTTACTGATTTAGCCTTAATTTTAAAAATTTAAAAAAAAAAAAAAAAAAAAAAAAAAAAAAAAAAAAGAAGAAGAAGAAGAGACTCAACAAATGGAGTTAGGTTTTTTTTATTTAGAAACAAGAATATTTTGATTATTTTGACATCCTCCGATTTAACAAAAAAGCTTAACAGAATAATAAAATTAAAAAGAGCTGATAATTAAAAACCCGGCATTGAACATTTTGATAATTCGATATGATAATTGCAAAATCCTTTACAGTTTTGAAGTTCTCCAATTGTTTTTTTTTTTTCTTGTATACCTTCCTCTTCCTCCAGATTTTCCTCCAGATTTTGTACCCGCAAACTGACTCTAACGGTCTAACCACATAAAGTCATAAACCCAAATATCATAACAAATCCACCGTGCATTTTGAAAGAACGTTGTTTTCTACAAACTACCGCCATCAACTTCAAATTCAATAACAAGGACTTGTTGAGAATTGTTTAAAAACGACTTCATGGATGGTACCTATAGTCCAATTAATCCTTTGGTGATCATATCGAGCCCACAAAACATTTTAAAAAAAAAATACAAAATACAAAATACAAAATATAATCATACAACTAATGAACTAACGACTTTTAGGAGACAAAATTAGAGAGGCTTCTTTTTCCCAAAGAATGTCTTCAGATGCCAGAACTGCAAACCGGCCACTGAGAAGCAAACCACAATCGAGAGGAAACTAAAGGTAGCCATCTTGGAATTGCTCTGTTAAGTTGTTGCATTTCTTCCTAGATCACCAGGGACAAAAATACATCAGATATTAGCCAAAAAGGAATGATGCCCCCCCAGCAAAAACCATTAACATCAGAAGACAATGGACTCTGGTAAGATTATCCAACTATCATTAACACAAAACTGGAAAAATATATTTTATATATATGATCACAAGATATATAATATACAAGTACAAAACTGTAATGCATTGGTATACCTATTGCATTAAAACGCAAGTGCAGCATGTTTAAGAAGTTATGGTTTGTTAAACTATAATTAAATACGTTTGGTAAACGTTCCTCTCAACGAGAGAAATAGTTATTCCTCAATTTAAGGAATATGCATTCCCTTATGCATAATGGGAATAACTATTCCAAGTGTTAGAGCCTTATCATATACTCTTAACACTAAAGCTATTCTATTCAACATTCTTCTGTTCCAAATAAAAGCTATTCATTTTTTTTAATGGAATAGTTATTCCACGTACCAAATGTATCCTTAGTCTTTGAAAATATTCAAACACAATATACTGAACACTGAGGAACTAGAGTTTCTTAAGAAAAGGAAGAGGAGAGTAAGTAATGTCCAAGCATATATGACATTAAAACAAAAACTAGTTTAGCTCCAGCATCCATAGAAACACACAATTCACTTAGAACCACCTATAGCATGTAGGAGTTCACGACTGCTATGACTGAATTTATGTATATGCTTTCAGAATTCAAGAAAAAACATTAATAAACAACCAAACCAACAAGCCCATATACTAGCTTCAAATTGTGCAGACATCAAACCAATCAAACCAATACACATTCATGCACAAAATTTGTCATTTTCAGCTAAATCATAACCAAAAACAAAAATGCACAAGCTAATACATATGTAGAACGTGTCTGTGTACGCATAAGCCAAATCAAAGCAAAATCAAAAAGCCCTAAGTTCCTAAACTTAATTGTCGAAAAATTGTCTTTGGAAACCTTAATTATAGAGACGCTGAGATTGAGAAAATTAGGGCTCTATTCTGTGGTTTATTTGGAAGAAGATTCAGCTAGAGGCTAGAGCCTCCCTCTAAGCATGACAAATAATTTGAAACCAAAGCCCCCATAAGCATGACAAACCCAAATCAACAAAATCCCCAATTCTGTTAATACTACTACGTCATTAACAAAATCATATGAATTCCGAAATTCGAATCAAAATATAACAAAGTAACACAAACCCATAAGGAGAACAATCAGTCTTAGGAAAAGGTGGAAACAGATAACAAATTACGATCTTAAACCTCATATTATTAAAGTCTGAAGAGAACATTAAAATAAAAACTCCATTCAACTAAAGCCAAGCAGAAAGCCATACATTCGTAAAGCCCCATAGAACGTAATGCAAAAGATCCAAACACTAATTTTTTTTCAAATTGGCCGCTCGATAAATAATTTTCATGTATAACAAAACTGGTCTGAGATATTTCTTTCTAATGTAATGGGCTCTATATTTTGATAAGTGTGTCTAGAATATATATTTTGATAAGTGCTTCTAGAATATATTTTAGTTACAAGAAAAGGTAATACAGCACTAATTTATACAAAACTGTACCAAAAAGCAATTGTACAACAAAACATAAATGCAGTATGATTACCATATAACTATGTCCAAGCAACAATTTCTCAAGTGGGGTTTAAATTATTACACCAAGAAAGGAGAAAAAGAAATACAACTCTAAGTTTAATAACTACATTACAAGCACCCAAAAGCAATCCTTCCAACATAGCTCTCTTATGTCTACAGAAAGTTCTCTAAAGGTAAGCAACAATCATGGCATTGAAAAAAAAGAAAAACAGGAGATGTTTTGATAGGCGAAAATAAGTGAAAATAAAAACCTAGGTGTAATGCCGTCTCACCGTATACATTCACATCTCTCTCTCTCTCTCTGGGAGATGTTTTGATAGGCGAAAATAAGTGAAAATAAAAACCTAGGTGTAATGCCGTCTCACCGTATACATTCACATCTCTCTCTCTCCCTCTCTCTCTCTCTCTCTCTCCCTCCCTCCCTCCCTCCCCCCCACCCCCCGCCCTCCCTCCCTCCCCCCCCTCCCTCCCCCTCCCTCCCTCCCCCCCCCCCCCTCCCTCCCTCTCACTCCCTCCCTCCCTCCCCCCCCTCCCTCCCTCCCTCCCCCCCCCTCCCTCCCTCCCTCCCTCCCTCCCTCCTCTCTCTCTCTCTCTCTCTCTCTCTCCCTCCCTCCCTCCCTCCCTCCCTCCCTCCCTCCCTCTCTCTCTACATTCATATACAAACCACAAGCATGCCCCACATGGATTTTCCTTCTGATTAGAGAGAAAAAGAAACCGGGGGGTGGGGGAAGAAATGTTTGGATGACATAATTATCCTAAAAACACATATCCTAAATACTCCTCTCTTTTGCTACTCTACACAATCCATCATCTGCATTTGTTAAATAAACTCTAAACACCAACTTCTTATCCAATATCTCCCAACATTAAGCATTCATCTCAACAGAAAAGGGCCACTGCCCAGCATTGGTTCCACATAAGTGGTGTTCTAGGAGGAATGACTTGGATACAGTCTACCCTTCAACATTTTTCCATGAGGTGACCACTCTCGAGACTCAAACCTGTCTGCTTGCACTTGGCAGCCCAACACAAATCTCCCTAAGAACTAGTCCCTCAGATTTTGCACATAGGAGGAGATTGAGACACAGTCCCGATTCTATGGAAAGGGAAAAATGCACCTTCATGCCTTATTCCATAGACCCAGTGATGGAACCTATTGCCTCAGAGTTCTTCCATATCCTCATCATCAACCCATAAGTAAATGTTGTTTTGATATGTACAACCTCATTATTCTCCTCCACACAACCAACTACACAAATGACCGGAAAATGAGGGACTCAGAAATAAAGTACCCAAATAAGAAGCAATACAAACAAAAAAAAGTAGTACTTACAATGAGGAAAAGGTATAAAAAGAACGCGAGGAAATATGGTACATTGGCCACCATAATCCCCAATATGGACTTAGACCAAACTGAAACGAGAACTGCCCAAAACTCATCAACTACGAGTATCTTTAATGATGCCACTTTAAGATGATCATTGGGGTCTGCAAATGCCCTAATATAAGCCCTACCAAGTTGACTCAACACCTAGTACTTATGCCTGAGGAACATGAAAATTTTCTGGCAACTTCCTAATCTACACAGTGCCCAGACCTAAAATACTAAGACTGAACTAACTCATGCATACTATTCCTATTTTATTTTATTTTATTTTATTGTGAAAATGCATACTATTCCTATTAAAGTACTGTCATAAAAATAGAAGCTTAATGACAATTCACATGTTGAAACACATATCAGTCCATACACAGTTGTGATGCTAATCAAACATACAATCACTATATATAGGTATAAAATGATTGCCAGCATATGGCAGCAATCAATAGTGTATATGAACAGTCAATACACTCATATGCAAGCCAGCATGTAACATGTACAAGCAACCAAAGCACATACCAAATTCCCAACTTAAGGTCTGCATTTACGCTAATTTACAAGCTCAAGAATAATCATTCCAAACCAAATTATGTTGTACCAATCCATATGCTTGCCACTTTCTTCAAGTAAACAACTAAAAATAATTACACAAGAATTGACAGAAAAGCAAAAGAAATAGAAAAGCTAGGGGGGGGGAGGGGTCCGTAACGACTGAGGAAAAAGTGCTAGCCATATCTAGGAAAAAGTGTTAGCCACATCTACGCAATCACCCCAAAAGGACTAGTCAATTTGAAGCTTCCTTAGAATCCCTTATAAGGCTCAGTTTCACCTAGTAACTAGGCAATGTGAAACTTAACACTCATGACTATCTTCATAAACCACCCACTATATGTGAGCTACTCCTCATCTTTCCAATATAGGATAAGGGTGTTACAAAGAGGGGGGGACTTGCAAAAACCTCATCTCCTATGTGCTCATGATCATATATTTACCCAAGTAGGAAAAGAACATAAGCTAAATTGAGAGAATCGTCATAAGATCACAAGATTAACTACAAAATATAGCTTACAAGTTGCCTGCCCCTATTTCCATTCGAAAACCATTAGACATCTACCAAACAAACAAGCCACTCATGGGCTTTTAAATGAGAAATTTATAAAGAAACAGATTATTTCAAAAAATTGCAGACTACCAAGTTCAAAGTTTGATTTAAACTTTCATAATTGTACACACTACACATAAGGGATATCACAAGTCACAACCGCTTTCACATATATGTCAATATAAAATAAACCAACAAACTCCAACCTAACAACTCCCGAATTAATGAAAACCTTCAAATTTCTACTGTAATTTAATAAAAAAACCATCATCTCTTTAAATTGAAATGAAGCAAATAAAAGTCGTAATTTACATGGTCAATCCTAACAATCCTCATAAACAAGACAAAAATCATGCCGGAATCCAGAAATGATATGATAAGACTGACTATCACATAATTCTAGGAAAGTTTACAAGAAATTTCAAAACAACGACGTTTCTCACTAAGTTCTTACCCTCTAATCCTAACTTGAGCCTTTGTCCTTTCCTTCCTTAGCAACAGCATCAGTGACCAGAGTCAATGGTCTCTGATCAATAACCTCATCGATAATCCCAAACTCCTTGGCCTCACCTGACGTCATAAAATAATCCCTATCCATATTCGTCTGAATTACCTCTAGTGACTGCCCTGTGTGCTTACAATACAGGGCATTCAGCGAATCCCAAACCCGAACAATCTGCTTCGTGTGGATCGTTATATCCTTCGCCTGCCCACTATACCCTCCCGAAGGCTGATGAATCATAACTGTCGCATTTGGGAGTGCCCGCCTCTCGCCCTTGGCCCCTGCAGCTAAAAGAAGAGACGCCATTGATGCCGCTTGGCCCAAACAAATTGTATTGATTGGAGACCGGATATACTGCATAGTATCATAAATTGCGAGACCTGTATAATCCAATCCAAGAAATCAAAAGACAAGTAATAAATAGGGGAAAACTTGGTTAAAGCCCATCATCTCATATGTCTTTTTTCTTTTTCTTTTTTTCTCTCATCTTTATAGGTGAACAAAACTCAAAAACCTGCTCAGTAATGGCCCGTGTCCTCACTCTATACCACTACTTGTTTTTTTTTTTTACTTGTTTATCAAAAGGAGATGGCGTTAGGTCCAAGAACAACCAGCGACCAGCAAAACAATTCACGGCGACGATGTTCAACATTCAGCTAAACTCTCGTTTATATCGTAACAATTTGAGCAACTTAATTGGATTGTTAAAACTATGGAAATCAGGTAAAGTATACATTATCCAGAATCATTATTTAACCTACTCAACAAGACGACCCATTAAGTAATAAGGTCCGAATTTTGATCCAGTGTGAAATATAAGAGATTAGAAAGCATAGAAATGGGTGACCTGCAGTGACGGCGCCACCGGGGGAGTTGAGGTACATGTGGATGGGCTTGGAGGGGTTCTCGGACTCGAGGAAGAGGAGCTGGGCCACGACGACGTGCGCAGTATCGTCGGAGATGGGCCCGTTGATGCAGACGATGCGTTCCTTGAGTAGGCGGGAGAAGATGTCGTAGGCTCGCTCGCCTCGTGACGAGTGCTCTATGACCATGGGAATCAGGCCGTACCTGCGCACCGGCTGGTGAGACCACGTCCATGTGGATCCCCTCGAGGATACCGCGGTTGCGAGGAGTCTGGCGCTTGAAGTTAGGCTCCTCATCGCAATGGGATTGGCTCAGTGGAGAGAGGAAGTGGATCTTTGAGAAAGCAATGAAATGAACAGGGACATAGGGTTCATTACTTCTTTCCTCGCGTGTTTGAGTCTTTGAGAGGAGTTCAAAAATAATAATAATAATAATTATTGTATTAAATTTTTTTTTTGTTTTTGAATAATTGTATTAAAATGTTACGAGAGCTTCCTATACAAAAATAAACTAAAACAATGATTAGATTTTCTCAAATTATTTATTCAAATTTAAAAGAATTCAAACAAGTAATTGTAAAAAATCACTTATGAAACTTATTTGACCAAGTAAAAATTGTATTGCCTAACCATTTATCCAGTCAAGTGAGTCACGTAAGTGGTATCTCATAATCACATACCTGAATTTTTTCAAATTCAAACAGATAATTTGAAAGAATATTAACCCTTAAAATATGAGATAACTAAGCCACCCCAAAGCACCTACATGAACCACCCATTCTAGCATATATAGTGTGGACGAACTACCACAATGGTCATATTTGGTCTCGATTGACCAATAATTAAAGCTTAGTCGACTGAATTGATGCATCTCGGCCTCATACAAAAACCCAAAAGCCTCAGTAGAAGGCTTAGAAGAACCTCAGTCAGCTAAGTTAGCTGTTTCAAGTGTGAAATTAAAGAAAATCTAAAAACGTTTTTATAGTTGTTGGGAGAGATTAATATGGTATTTAAGTTGGATTTGGCTGTTATAATTTGTGATCATTGGATCAAATGATTTTGGATTGATATATGTGTCAAAAATTATTATTATTATTATATATATATATATATATATATATATATATATATATATATATATATATATATGGCCATTCGGTCGTATGCATAGACACACAAGCATATAACTTTTCTATTTTTTTCTTTACAACTTTCTTTTATGCAATTCTCATTCAGGTGTTTTAATTCACTATAGAGTGATTTATAGGGCTTCTTTATAGCTAGAAAACTATTTCGTCAATATCCTTTAGCACTTTAGAAACGAGACAAAATAAGTTTCAAATATATAATTGTTGCCAAGGGCGGAGCCAACTTTTAAGCTTTGGGGGGGCTAAATTGAAAAAAAATAATTTGGGGAGGTCAAAACTACAAATTTTTTAAAGAAGAGGGTTAATATTTTTTCTTTTTCTTTTTTTAGATTTTTTTTTTTTTTGGGGGAGCCCTTTGGCTTGGGGGGGCCCAAGCATAGTGTGGCTCCGCCCCTGATTGTTGCGATCACGGCATGAAGTCCAATTTTTTTTTTTCCTTGCGTTTCCTATATTCTCCATAATCTTTTCAAGAAATAATATCCTATAATATATATATATATAAGAATCTCATTCTTGTTGAGCTTTTCCTCTAATTGTATTCATCTTCGTAAAAGGGAATAGCTATTCTATGAAATATACCCTTACCAAACTAAAGAATAATTATTCTTATAGAATGGCCATTCCATTTTAGCAGCATATTCCACGAACCAAACGAGGCCTACAAATTATAATCTTCTAATATTTCTTGATAGGTAGATACAACATTCTAATCATTAATTTTTATAGAAAAATTTTAAAACTTATAGATGGTTTTTAAAAAAAAAAAAAAAAAATTACGTACCATAAAATGTTAAAAACTATTAATATGTGAAATATAAAATACTGGCGGGAGTATTGTGTGTATACAGGGAAAAAAAAAATGTTTTAGAATTTGAAAATTTTCCTCTTAAATTTAACCTTTTGATATTTTTTTTCTCCCAAAGGGAAACTTGCATCATTAAAATTACTACTTTATACGAATAGGTAAAAAATGTCAATTGAATGCTGAAAATATCTTATGGAATGGGGTACACAAATATCTCTCATGTTCTAAAATTACAAAGCTCTGGATCTCTCTCTCTCTTCGCACTAGCTATCTCGTCCTAACCTTTGAGGAAGAAAATGTCTACTGCGTGCCTTCCCCTATACACTAGTCCCACTGCTTCAATCACAACAAACAAGTTAAGCCCAAAAACTTTCAGTACTCCGTTCAATGCAAGTAGTACTAGAAAGTCGTACGGTAATTCCATAGCATGCAAAGCTTCATCTTCGATCATCGACTTTGATCTCTACGATCTTCTTGGCATAGATAGCTCTTCTCAGCACTCGCAGATCAAAACGGCGTATCGGATGCTGCAGAAGCGGTGCCACCCGGACATCGCCGGCCCGGCAGGCCATGACATGGCTATCATACTCAATGAAGCTTACTCTATCCTCTCCGATCCAAATTCACGTTCAGCCTATGATAAGGTATGTGCGGTACTAAACGAATTAGCTAATTACTTTTTCTTTTTCTTTTTTTAATGAGTAAGCTAATTACTTTTTGTCATTTTTATCCGAACCAATCAAAATGGATAATACCTTCTTTTTTTTTTCTTTTTTTCTTTTTTTAAAAAAAAACTTCACTTATCACCCATCCCTATTCGGCCGATCTTTCATCACTTTTACAATCATATCGTTAAACTTTAAAAAATACCAATTTAGTGTATTAATTTTTCTTTTCTTTTCTTTTTTAAAATTTCAACCGTCCGTTATAATTCTTTATTAAATCTTAACGGATATGTGTTAAAATTTTTAAAATACTCTTCTTCTTTTTTAAGAAAAAAAATTATGAGGATTTAACGAAATTTGTAAAATACCAATCCCGAATCTTTGAATATTTTTATATTTTTTAAAAAAAAAAAATTATTTTGAAAATTTTAACAGGATTTAACGAAAATTCTTAACGGAGTGTTGAAATTGAAAAAAAATAATAATAAAAAAAATAACAAATATTGTCATTTTATTGGTATTGATGTAGCATCTATAGGAATCTTGTCAAGTGTTTCAACGAAATTTGACTCTAGTGATTAAATTATTATTTTTGGCATATACGTCTGAAATCACTTAAAAACAACATGGAGCGATTTGTAATTTAGGCCAACCATAATAATTGATTTTACAATTTTTTTCCCTTAATTTAATTTTGAAGAATCACGTATACTACAGTTCAAATCTTAACCTCTTAACAACTATAAAGACTGTACATTTCGCATACATTTTGAAACGTTAGTAAACTCTCAAGCACAATCAATAGCAAAGGTCTTTCGGGGCCTATATAGATCATATAATTATATACAATTGCCAAATAAAGTATTAGTGATGTTAGTAAGGCCCATTAAGTGTGAGAAATGCAGTAACAAGATCGGGCCATTTAACACGTTTCTAGAAGAACGTTTTTTGTTTTGTCACGCGCCTATGTGTAGAGACCAATTTAAGGGCTCATTTAATTCCATTTTATTAGAATTAGGGTTTTATCATTATGTGTTAAGGTCTCCACTCCAAACTCTTACACTCAGTCATAGACATCCCACCATTATTGTGCGAAAAAGATTAGGATCCTTTCAAATTATTTGTCCGAATTTGAGAGAATTCAAATAGGTAATTGTGAAAGACCACTTATGGGATCCACCTGACCAAATAAAAATTGGACTGTCCAATTACTTATCTGGTCAAGTAGGTCACATAAGTGGTCTATCACAATTATATATCCGAATTCTCTCAAATTTGGACAGATAATTTGAAAGGATCATGAGATCCATGTGGAAAAACCTGAGACAGGCCGGGTTTAGGACGTGGAAGACAAACAACCGCTGCGCTTTGTCTTCGATGGCTGCACGTATGTCTCTTTCACTATTTTCTTCAATTGTTTAGCATGAGATCTTGGTTTAGGAATGTATTTGAAATCCAATACATCCGTATGGTAATTATCTGCAGAAGTATGAATTTTCAAGTAATTCCTTAAGAATTCCTTTTGACTTTGAAAGGGGTGATGCAGGAGCATGCCAAAATTGCAGAACTAAGAGGCTATACAGGCAAACCTATATACTCAGTGTGGTGTGGATCGGAAACCGAGCAAAGAGCAGTATTTGTTGATGAAGTCAAGTGTGTCGGCTGCTTAAAATGTGCCTTATTTGCTGAAAAGACCTTTGCTATTGAATCGGTTTATGGAAGAGCAAGGGTTGTTGGACAGTGGGCTGATCCTGAGCACAAGATCCAAGAGGCCATAGCAACATGTCCAGTTGATTGCATCTCGTGAGTATCTTACTCTCCATTTGCTTCAGTGTCTTATCTTCAATAAAGTTCTTGGTATATCTACCTGCATATTAACTATCATTTATTAGCAGTATGAGATATCATGGCTATCTATCTAATTGAAAAAGACAAGGTGTTAGGAATTAATGCTGTAGAGATCCAAATTTCCCCAAGCTTAATTTTGGAGACTTGGATTAAACTGAAGAATAGTATTTGTCTTGTCCTGGAAATTGGAGTTCTATAAGTTTGGAAGTCGATCGAGTAATGGAGAAAGAAATATATATAGTCACTACAAAAAAGTGCTATTTGGCGTCGTTTCTTAAACGACGACACCAAGTGTTTAGTGTCCTTTTTTTTTTTTTTTTTTTTGGCGATTTTTGCATGCTTGTCATGATATACCAGCCAGTATTATATACTTTAAATGCAAAAATTATCATGTTGATTGTCCAAAAAAGAAGAAGAAGAAGGATGAACACTCAAAATAAAGACAAGATTTTTTATTAGAAAACTAACTAATACATCAATATAACATGCAAGAATACACTCTCGAGAAACTCTCAAACTCACCAACTCAGTAGAAGCTCACCAGCTTAATTAATAAACTCACATGTCACATCACATCACATCCTACCATATATAAGAAATGTATGGAGTATATATGAACATCATTTTCCTCCGATAAACCTCCAGAATTAGGGCTACATGGAGTGATGATGATATATTTCCAATTTTTTTCTGTTCCATTGTGTGCCTAAATACATTGAGGAAGCATAGCAGATGTATTTATTGATAAACTCACATGTCACATCTCATGCAGTTCAAGTAATGAATTTAACAAAAGTTTTAAAATAATTGTTTTCGCACCTAAGAAGAAATAGATAAAATCAATTCATTGCAGAAGTTACTACTGAGGAAAAGGAGTGCAAAAATTTCCATTTGATATTGAGATGATCAGTAAGCTAAAGAAATATATAGGAGTTATAACTTTTTCTAATTTCCATTTGATATCGTTCTTATAATTAATAACAGGATGGTGGAGAGGTCGAACCTAGCAGCTCTAGAATTCTTAATGTCCAAACAGCCACGTGGCAATGTAAGAGTGGGCACGGGTAATGCAGCGGGAACATGTGCCTCAAACATCTTCGTAGAAGTTAACAAATTCCAGACCAGATTCCAGGATGCAACGGAAAAAGCTTCTACACAACATTCTAAGGTCAGTTCCCACACAATGTTTGATGGCTACTGATCATCTATAACATGCATGGAATTTTAGAGTCCGTTTGAGATTGCATCGGAAAATAAAACTTTTGTCTATAGAAAAAATGGATAATTATACCACTGGTTCCTAGGGTTGGCCTAAATTACGAATCACCTGTGGTACTATAATTACAAATCACTCCCTAAACTTGTTTTCCGTCCACCAAGTAAACAAAGTCCATTAGTAGATTAGAATACAAATGATATTTAGAGGTTGTCTCACTATTTATATGACGTGGCAAACTAACGAATTCTGTTAATTTTGTGGACAAAAAATGGGTTTAGGGAGTGATTCGTAATTATAGTTTACCACAAGAATCTTCCATGAACTCTTTGTACCACATGGAGTGATTCGTAATTTAGGCCAACCCCAGAGACCAGTAGTGCAATTATCCTTAGAAAAAATCTGAAAGAATTTTTTTAAAAAAAGCTTCATTTTCAAGCTTCTCCCAAAACCCAATATTTTGGGGCTTTTTTAGAGGAAAAAAAAAGGGAAAGTTTTTTTAGAAAAAACTTTATTTTTTTTCCAAATAAAATCTAGCTTTTTGTTTGACACGGCTTCTTAAGTACTAAAAGTAATTTTTAGCTTCATTATGTAATCCCAAACAGGCTTAATATAATTAAACAGTCTCCTAGTAGAATTTGTACTGGTTATACTGACTCCTAATTCTGTTTGAGCACAACTGAAAACTGATGATAAAACACTTATATTAATTCAGGAGACAGACCTCCAAAGAGAAGCAACAATGGCAGCAATGCAAGCAATTAGATCTATTTCAAATTGGTTATACTGGCAATCACCTAATGCCAATGGACGCACATCAGAGTCACCAAAAAACCTGATATGCGTTTCACGTAAGTCTACACACCCAAACATCGACAAGCTTCGAGATGCTGTAGCTGCAAGAAAGCGGGCAAGACAGAGCACATCATCCACTCGCCGAATCCCATCAAAGTACATAGACAACGACGAGGAGTATTGGATTCCATCAGTCCTTGCTCTTCCAGCTTCAACGGAAGACACCTCCAATTCTGCAGCTTATAACTCAGAACCTTCACCTACTAAAGAAGGCAAAGAAACAGAGTATAGAGACTATAGAGTAAATGACAATAAGAAGAAGAAGAAGAAACCCATGATATGGGAAGTTCCAGCCATAGCAGCAGTGATTGCTTCGGTTATAGTTCGGCTACAGGTTGGAGAAGGGGCTACTGGGGGAGTAAAAGAACATATAGGCGGTTCTTTGGCGCTGGGCATTGTCAACAGCTCTTGGTTACCGGTTATATTAGCAGGGATTACGTGGTTCATCATTGGGATGGCAATAACAGAAGTACTCGTGGAAGCCATTCAAAATAGACAATAGCAAGTTATATATATAAAAAGGTAAATGCATGTGAAATGCATGCATTTGTATATAAGTACGATATTAAATTATAATATATAGTAGAAATACCAAACAATAATTTGGGGAAGTTCTTGCCCAGTATTCAACAAGACATGGTTTATTATGTCACAAATTTCATCATTGTTCTTTTTCAATTTTTATGGGAGGGAATGAGCTACTAGCTAGCCTATATATACCAGTAAATTTCGTTCATAGGCATATATTGGAGAGTGAATACACTAGATTATACATATGCATGTGCCAAAATGAAAAACAAAAAAAAATTAAAAAAAGAAAAAAAGAAAAGAAAAGAAGAAGAAGAACAAAAATTGCAAGACTATTTTTTTTTTTTGCCTGAATTTCTCATTGAAATGTGCAACTGAGAAGGATTTTTGGACCACTAAATCCCAACTAATCTGGGATTCATTTTATGGGAATTTTTTCTTTTTAACTCGATCATATGTATTATGTTTTTGCTATTATACCATAATGTACGTCATTCTTCAGTCATTATTTACTAATTACTTTTTATTATCTATTCATGTTATCTTATGGTTCTTTCTACATTTTAACTCCTTCATATCCAAAAATTATGTTTATTGTTACAAAAAACTATGATGAACATCACAGTTTTCACAATTTTATGGATTCTCTAGATAAATGATATAAAACGCTAAACGAAGCTGACAAAATTTTCCCCACATTGTGGGGGCGGGGGTGGCTGAATGATTCTGAGGAAAAATCGTTCAAACATGAGGGAGGGGATTGCTATGACTGAAGGTTGGAGAGAGATAGAAGAGAGAGAGAGCCGCTTGTCTTATACATGAGTAAAAGAAAAGAGATATTTTTAGGATGAGTAATGTTATAAAATATTTTTTTATTTAATAATTATTTCTTAATGTTGATGCGAAGAGATTGCTATGACTTTTACTCTCATTCTCTTGTAGACCATAAACTCAGTTAATTAAAGACATTTGTCATAAGCCCAATAAAATGTAAATATTGTTATAGAGATATTGTGGGCTCTTTTTAAAGAAACTTTAGCCAAAAATTATGATTTAACTTGAGTCCCGTAAGATCGTGCCACATGGACAAAGAAAAAAGAAAAAAAACCTCAACAAAAGTCACTTGCTTTATTAATCTTATTAAAAATATACGTGAGAATCATATGTTTTAAAAATAAATATTAGTTTAATAGATTGAATTGAAAACATTCCCTCCACCCTAATTAAGAGGAAAACTTTATTTTTCTCTAAAATCATATTATATTCACCTTCTTATTTATGGTATATTTTTTACTATTTCTATTTGTTACCTGATGCTTCTCCCACCTTTATTAATTCAATCTTTGTTCTTGTTACAAAAATTTATGACGATTACCACACATTTGACAAATTTATAATTTTATGGATACTTTATTGGAATTATTCTCATAAAGGGAATAACTTCTATTCGGTGGTGGCAACCACCACCCTTTTGCCTACCGATAGCAAGTTGACATATCAGTATGAAACAAAAAAAACACAAAAATGAAAGTGTAGGCAAAAACACCGGATCATTCTCATTCCTTCACTCTTTTAGAGTTTTAGTCTTTAGAAAAAAAAAAAAAAAAAACCAAAAAAAACCAAAAAAAAAAAACCAAAAATCCTCCTCCCAGCCACTGCCCCACGCGGCCACGCCAGACCTCGAGCTCGGCGGCAGCTCCACAGCTGGATCGGTGACTCCACGGCGTCGGAACTTGAAAGAGAAGACGAACGTGGTGGGTAGTCCCTATACGGGAAGGAGAAGACGAACTTCTTGGACCCAAAGTTGGTCGGGGATGGCCGCACGGCCACCCTCGGCCACTGGGGGGTGGCCGCACGGCTACCCCCGGTCCATGGGGCGGCCGCGCGGCCATCCTCGAGGTCTGGGGGTGGCCTTCGGGCCAACCCTAGATCCATCTAGGGCTGGCCTGATGGCCACCCTTGGCCCTGCGCGGCCACCCTCGAGGTCTGGGGTTGGCCCGAACTTGGGGGTGGCCTTTGGGCGAACCATTCCGTCGGCCGGGTGGATGTCGATCCGTAGGAGGAGCAGCGTTTGGTGGCGTGTTCCGACTCAGGAGTTGGTGGCGTGTTCCGACTCGAGAGTTGGCGGTGTGTTCCGGCCTGGGCGCTGCTGGCAGCAGGTCCATTACGGGCGTTGGTTTTGGCCTGGCTGGTGTTCCGACCCGGTCGGTGGCAGCTGGTCCGTGGTCTGGCCTGGGCGGTGCCGGCGGCGTCCGACTTGGCTGTGGCGGATTGCTGCTTGGGCAGGGGCGATCTCTTAATAAAAGGGTGGCTTGCAAAATTAATAAAAGGGTCTCTTAATTTTGTGACGTGTCAAAATGTAATTGGTGGGCAGAAAAACAAGGGTTTTCTGTCCTTGCCTGATAGAAGGGGCTCTCTTATATAAAACACTTACCCAAGCTCTAAAAAAAAAAAAAAAAAAAAAAAAAAAAAATCATTTTTTTCTTTTCTTTTTGGGCCTACTCAATTCGGCCCAGATTAAATATTTGTTTTTGTTTTTATTTTTCTTGGTTGAAATACCAACCGGCTATAGGCTTTTTCCGAAGAGTTTAGTCTGATTCTCTGATCTCTTTCACTTTCTTGGCTAAGCTCAGCTCGCCTCACCGGTCTCGGAAGAAAATGCTGGCTCGCCTCGCCGCTAACCGTCTGCTCGAGATCCGTCAGCTTTTCCGTCAGGTTAATTTCTGTCCTCTTCATTTTCTCGCTTTTTCTTCTCTCGTTTTCCTCTCATCCAATCGCATCGCTTGGTTTCATTTCCGTTTGAGTCTTCCTATTTTTACTGCAGCCATTATCGTCGCGATCCTTCTCCACTGCTCTCAACTACGTGAGTTACTTAGTTCCCAATCCTTTCATTCCTCCAATCCAAATAATTTCTTCATTTTTAGTAATCTAATTATTCAATTTCTATTTGGTTAATTTCATTATTGAATTGATTAAGTTTTTGTATTTATTTATGCATATTGATTGAGCAGCACCTTGATTCGCCGGATAACAATCCGGACCTTCCGTGGGAGTTCTCTGATGCAAACAAAGAGAAGGTAAAATTATGAGAGTCGATGAGAATATTTTTTTATCTTTATTTTGATTTTTTTCTTATTGTTTATTTTTAGTGTACTATATGCACAAAAATAAATAAATAAAGAAAAAAGTCTCCGTTTACCTGTATTTCGTATTAGTTGAACAATGCCATTTTGCTCGTAAAAATCTAGTTTGGAAACCTTTCTTTGCTTTGCTCTTATATTACTGGATCTCTTCATAACTAACATTTGCGTGTAAATTTACCTTTTGCTATGCATGTTTATCTTGAACTGTTACCTGTTCCAATTATTGGCATTGGGTCATTGATATTTTGTTGTTTGCGGTATATTTCAATGGAAAAATTGTAATTAAGGATAGTTTTCGTTAGCGGGTGCTCATATGAAGACTGAATCGTCCATATCATGTTAGTCTTCGACCTCTCTGTAGCTGGCCATTCCCAGGTGACCGAATGCTGATATTTAGAATAGAAGGGAGTGATTGTGCTTGAAGTTTAGGCTATGGGCAATGTTATTATTCGTTGTTTTGTTAGTTTTGGTGACCGTATCATAAGGCTATGGTTACATTGTTATTATAATAACTCGTTGTTTTGTTAGTTTTGGTGACTGTATCATACTGTTTTGAGAGCTACTGTAAACAATTAGCATTTCGTCCCTGGAAGGTAAAACAAGCTGGGGCAAGCTGAGTGTTGTGTGTTTCCACACTTGGCTCCGTTATTTTTATTGAGCTCAAGCCAAGCCCAAGCTATGGGTGAGGTTTACATACCTGTTCAGGCCTGATTTGTCTGTTTCTGGCCATGCTGGAGCCTGCACTCAAGCTGATTGACTTGGCTAGCCTATTTGAACTTCAGTCACATTGTGAAATCCCTTACTACTAACACAAACTCAACTCTATTATTTCATTGGAAAAGTACAGATGAGCCTTTTGCCAAGAATTACAAAACAAAGCACCAGGATTCCAGAAAAATGCCTATTACATTCAGCTTATACATTTTTGTAAAATGTAATGTAAAATATATCAATTCCGTGTTTTCCCCATGCATACTAACTCAGTAACTCATATGGCACCTCTATCCCTTATAAGAACAAGGTAGAGGGTGAGGTCGTGGTCTAAGACATGCTAAGTGCATGTGCGATGCATCAATCAATAAAATAAATATGAATGTGGTGTTTGAGCTTGAACCTGCCACTTCTTGGATTCTGACTGATTGTTGAATTAAGAATGGTTGAAAAATTATATGGTTCATCTTTTCTGGGAGCTTTCTTTAACCACAGATCTGTTTTTTGTTTGGCTCCTTTTCTAATAAAATATTTATGCAAACTGGTTTGATATGCCCAACCTCTAGATATGAGTCTTATCAACCTTTTAGTTACACCTTTTTCTTTTCTTTTTTTCAATGAACTTCGAATTCTAAGAGGTACAAGAACAGTACATATTTCCATATTTACGTAGAGGTCATCTTTATTTCTTAGTCTCTCCCCAAGACTCCCGCAGTCTCTTTATGCTTTGGTTACTTAGACTCAAAATCATGCAGTCATGCTTATTATCCCACCCCCTTTAAACCTTAGCCTAAGTGGCGATTAATTTTTTGCCCAAGCAGGCCCAGTCTGGGCTGTGTCACATTACCAGACAGTAAAGCAAAGGAGAAATGATTTTTTAGCCTTTTTCACCCTAAAGCTAACTGGTTTTGAGTGCATTTGTTGTTTAAACAGTTTCTGCTTATCAAGACCTTGAACCCTTTAAGACAGCTGTAAGTCTGAGTAATTTTACCTTCTAATACAGCTTGAAGCCTTGAGTTATTTTCCTCCTTATCCTTTATTTTGAACAATTTCTCATGTTTCATGGTTCGTGAACTAGCCTATGTGCCTGGCCATTGCAGTGTGATAGTAAACAATTTTGGAAGGCATTTCGGGCTTTCATCTAGGTTAATCATTTACATAAAAGGAAAATAAAAGATTGAAATCCTCCAATTTATATCTGACGTCATGAAGACAATGATCCTGAATTCAATCTAGAGCTGCTACATAGCTTCACACAACCTATTTAACTCAGTGGCTGATGATGTTGCTTGGTGTATGTAAGATTTCTTCCTTTTTTTTTTTAATCTTGCCTTAAGAATTTTAGCTTATGCACTTGCAGGCAAAGGAAATAATATCTCACTATCCGTCAAACTACAAGCAATCTGCAGTGATTCCTCTGCTAGATCTTGCACAACAGCAGCATGGAGGATGGCTCCCTGTTTCAGCTATGAATGCAGTATGTTGGAATGACTCGTTTAAGAGTTTTCTATTTGTATCTCTATAAGTACATACATATATTATTATATCTGATCTGGCATGGATTTGTTTGGAATTAGAAAGTACATACAGGCAATCTTCAGTGATTCCTCTTGCCTGAATATTATTTCTGTAGACTTAGAAAGTTAAGTATAATAGTCATATATAGGGATGGGATTAACTGACATAGTTCTTGCATTGTTGGTTTCCTTGATATCTAAAGGTGGAACGATGTCTTGTGTTTGACCACCTTCCAATCTTTTGACTTACATCTTACCATTTTTTTTTTGATAAGTGACTTACATCTTACCATACAACTTCTTTATGTAGTTTTACACAAAAAAGGAAAAATAAAAAAGAAAGAAAAAAGAAAAAGAAGGGGCCATTTGCTTTCTCTTTCAGTCTCTCTTCTTTCAGCCTCTTGTGGAACCTTTAGTACAGTCAAAGTGCTACTAAGTTTTCACTTCTTGTGGAACCTTCAAAGCAAATGGAGCAATTGGCATGATGATATCTCTAATCTACTTCCCTTCCTCTTATTGTTGTTAGCAATTGGTACAATGTCAAGAGCTGTCGTGCGCACACAGCAAATCTCTCCCTCCCTCCCCTCCCCCCCCCCCCCCCCCTCTCTCTCTCTCTCTCTCCCTGTTTATTTTGGGTAAGTATTGGTTGAATAAATGTTTTTTTACCAGATTCCAATTCAGCGCCTTCTGCACCTGCCCCTTCTTTGTCTCTGCCAAGCCATAAGATAACATGACTAAATTACATTTACCCGGTCTACATTACATTTTTAGACAAATCAGCCCTATGTCCCCCCCCCCCCCCCCCTCCCCCCTCTCTCTCAAATAGCTAAATATGAGCCTCAACTTTTCCTGAATTGAAATTTAGCGAAAGCCATAAATTTTTAATCTTTCTGCCTGATCAGATCAATGTGCCATATCTTAATCTGAAAGTATATAAATGTGATATGGAGGCTCCATTTAACGCGTTTTGATGATTAATTATGGAATACAACCTGGAAAATGAATCATGACAAAGGATTTTTGGCAGCCTGTTAGAGAAAAATATGAAGAACATTACTTTCTGATATCATGTAACAGAAAATCTCAGATCTTTCAACCTCTTAGTAAACAGATTACTTCCATCAGGCAAATAATTTCTTCAGAGAGAGAGAGAGAGAGAGAGAGAGAGATTTCTGTCGGATAGATGAACAAGGGCAGAGTGGACTGACAGAGGGCTCCTCTGTTTAGGAAGATATCTAGTTCAAGTCAGGGCATACCTTGTCATGTACAGGTAATGTGGATATCTCAAATTAATGTAGATATTGGCAAAGATTCAAGTTGTAATTTCCAATAGAATTTGGAATTTTTGTTTAAGACTATTGGAGTAGGGTTCAAACTACATAACTGAGGATATAAGGCCATTGCTGTAAGCTTCAGTTATGAAATCAAACAAGAATACCAATTGTGTGATCCTTATAATAAAAGAAATTTTGTGAACCACAAGTGTGCTCTGTGTTGGCATACGACGCTCACATCTTGTGCATATTTTAGAAATTAGATCTGAGGGTTAATCAAGCTAGTACACCTAAGGAATTGTGTAGTATGCATAAAGCAAGTCCCCCCTTTTTAAGTCAGACCCCCTTCCATTGCATTTTTGGATAATGATAATTGAGTTGGTGTCGTAATTGTGTTTACATAACTTAAATTAGCCACAGACTAGTTACCCTTATATGTCTTCAGTACATAAGCTGCCAATACAAAGTCGAATAACATTTAGTTTGGTGGTTGTCTACATCTTTTCATTTATGGTAAGAATCTGTTGGCGCACTAGTGTTAATGTCAGCCATACTTAATTTCCGTTTTAAATATCTCCCTGTTTTGCATTATGTGCTTCTCATGTAAACAATTTCTCCCTCAAATGAAATTCTGATTGTACAGAGAATCGCATATATTTCTACTGCTTCTATGGTATTTTTCATCATCTTGCTACATTATAGGTTCTTATCAAACTTCATGTGACAGAACAGAGTGTTATAACTGTTGGAGGATATTTGAATAATTATGTAATGAGATTGTATTATGAATGCTTCAGGTAGCTAAGGTTATAGAAGTTGCTCCGATCCGTGTATATGAGGTTGCAACATTTTATTCAATGTTCAATCGAACGAAGGTGATTAATATTTCTTTATTAAGATTTTAATACTTCTGCGACCTAGTTCCATTTGAAAGTTGATGTTTACCCGTGTGAACATTTTTGTTTTTGCAGGTTGGCAAGTACCACCTGTTGGTTTGTGGCACGACACCCTGTATGATACGTGGTTCTCGAGAAATTGAAGATGCTTTACTGAAACACCTTGGAGTGAAGCGCAATGGTAAGTAGTAAACAAAGTATTTGCTCTAATTTCTCTTGTCGTACATTTCACCAAACCTCGTGAATGTATTTGAAGTTAACAACATTTGAAGAATAAGCTTCTAGTATTTGTTATGTGCAGAAGTAACTAAAGATGGTCTGTTCTCTGTTGGAGAAATGGAATGCATGGTGAGTCTTTGTGTCAACTGTTCACTGATCCAAACCTGTTGAGGAGGCCAGTAGCCTTTTACACTAGTTTTGCTTGAATTAATTCTGTAATTAGGAGGACAACCAATTTTTAATGTTTAGAAAAAACTCAAGCCGGCAAATTTTAAGTTGATGATGGTTGGACACAAATGGGACCAAGAGTTACTAGCTTTTATAATATATATTTTTGCTTTTTACATCAATAAAAAAAAATGAGAATAAAATACTCTTGTCATCAGTGACTCATTTTTAAATACAAAGCAAGGTGTGATACAAATTGTTGGTTTTCTGCAGGGATGTTGCGTGAATGCCCCCATGATTACAGTGGCTGATTACTCTAATGGATCCGTTGGATATACTTACAATTACTATGTGGGTGCATGATCATCCTTTGTTTTTGCCAAATCATTGTCACTTTTTTAGCTCAAATGATTGGGAACTTTTAGAATTTACGAGGCTTTTCTGTTAATTGCAGGAAGATGTTACCCCCAAGCGAGTTGTTGAGATTGTTGAAATGTTAAGAAGGGGGGAGAAGCTACCGGTAAGGCAACTGGGCTTGGGATAATTTTTGTTTTTGTTTTTTATCTGCCCTCCTAAACTTGAGTTTTTGCTTCACTCCAAAAACGTTAGTTCTCATTTGCCTAATGACGATGCTACATAGAATGACTAATTTTTGACCTACGTTTCAGCCCGGTACACAAAATCCACAGCGCGTTAGATGTGGACCAGAAGGAGGGAATACTACTTTGTTGAGTGAGCCCAAGCCACCTCCATGCCGAGATCTTGATGCCTGCTAAAGTCACGGTATTAATTTATTGTCTCAAATAATGTAAAGCTTGGATATTCTCAGGCTTCCATGAGTTTGCTTTCGTTGAATCTGTTAGATCCTCAACCATTTTAGAATTCCCATGCCAGTGGCAGTACGTATCTGGTAAATGTTGTTCTATACAACATTCAAGTCATAACTTGGTTCATTTACTTTCCAGCAGATGAGTGGAAACGTCTGCTTTGATAAACTTTATACATGGTTGAACAATTGCCTTAGTAAAGCACCAAGACTCCCTCTCGCTGTTAACGTCGAGGATGAAATGTAAAAAATTGACTTGAATGCATTTAAATCATGCGATTCATTAGGTTTTTCCTTTCGTTTCTAATCTCATTTGCCATAATTTTAATTGCTACACGCAAACAAGCAGAAGTTTCATGCATTATGTTCTGGGTGAAAAATGTTCATAAGCCGCCGGAAAGATTACCAACAAGGTAATTTGTCTCAAAGTAATTAAGTTACCTTCGTGTTTGGAAAATGATTTGTGGGGGACAAATAACCGTCCCCCAACCCCCTTTTTGTATTAAACAAATGAGTTTTAATGCAAAAATGTCCTTTCATTAAAACTCACTCATTTAATAAAAAGAGGGGGCAAGGGGACGGGAAACATATCAGGGATTGTCATATTTACCCAAAAAACAGAGGGAGAAAACACTGAATAACTATGGTTTTTTGGCTGTGTTGAAAGGCCGGGGTTCAAATTGTCAATTTTAAATGTATCACATCAAGGACCTGTGTTAGTTTAATAGATTAGGTTGAAAAAATTTCTGCCAATTCAGTTTGGAGGGAAACTTTTTCCGCTTTATATTTTTAACCTTTGGCCAGAATGTAGGATCTTTAAGCTGTTCTTGAGCTTATGAAACACTATTCTTGTCCGTATTGCCCTATACCTGGTCTCCTAAAGTTCTTAAAAATATCTTCCTCATCCCAAAGGTTGCAGTAAGCCAGTAACGGTCAACTGATCACTTATAAAAGGGTGATTTTGAAAAATGAGAATGATTAGATAATTGTCTTTTATTTCTGAATCCCCAATACCTGTCGGTTGAACAGCAAACCATTTTAGGTCTTTTATGTGGCAACAAAAGACTGATTAGCCAATTTAGTTGATGGATTCAGCTGGGATTCAATTCCAGTTGGAGCTGGACCGTTGATAGTTGATACCCTCCCGACCCTTCTTTTTAAAAAGTTAAATGTTTGGGTGATTTTTGGTTTTCAAATACTGTTTTTTAGAATTTAAGTTTTGCTCATATTTTATCCATTTTTTTGTAATTTTGTTTCAGATTTTTTAAACCATCTAAAATAATTTCAAAAAACAAATTCTCCCCGCATTCGCAATTTTGAATATTTTTCAAAAATAATTGCGCACTCAAAAAAAAACCCTAAATAGGGCCAAACACCCTGCAACATTCCACTCTAAGCCTTCCACATTTCAAATCTTTCAAACTTGAAATTGTAATGATCTTGTTAACAGTTATTGTTGCCCTCAATATTGAATATAATGACTTTTGCAGCATGTCTAACACTAGAAAAACAATTGTCAAAAGGCCACAAGTTCACAACCAATATTGATTTTTCCATTTTACTCAACATGGAGAATGGAGGAGCGAGAGTTGCGACAAAACATTCTGCTTCGAAAATTTATCCCGTTAAGTCGTTTAGGACACTAGTTTTCAGATAACAGAAGAAGATTTCCCATGGCAATTTGGAGCATATCCTTGGATCTTTACTTCCATTACAACATGTAGATTGTAGAGCAAGCAATCACCTATGCAAGAATTTATACTCTTCCTAGTACGTTCACTTGAACCGGAAGAATTCCTGCCCTGCGCATGAGAGAGACTTCAAAGACTATAACACGTCCAACACACACTACAACCTTCTTACAAGTAAATCCTTCAAGAGTAAGATCAGTTTAGGGTATTCGGAGTCTGACCGGCAAAGTAACACAAAGCTCCTTTTCTCATAAGCATATAATTAAACAACTCATTTTGAATTAGCCACAACCCAATCCACTTCTGACGGTAATTTATATCACCAACCAAACTCAACCCAATTATTGAATAGAAGAAGAAAAAAAATACCTCAACCCAGTTATTGAAGCTCAGTTCTCTCATAGTATTGTGCTGGCTTACGCGGCATCAGAACTTTGTTGAAAAGTAGTAGCAGGTGCAATACTAATGGCTCAAACAAGAAAATTTATAGATCCATCAGTCTAATTGAAAATATTATAGATATATGAGTTCTGCCTATTGTCCCTTGCTGGTTGAAGTCGCATTTATAAATTAACAGGCGCATAAAAAGTATAAATGTTGAAAATAAAAATTCAAAAGAGCCATGAGAAGTAAAACCCTAACTTCAAACACAAGGCAGAGACTTCCACACATCCTGCACAGCAATGGCTATGAGTTTATTGCTAGTCCCACTATGAAATTATTACACTTTTACTAGCCTTTTGGTTCCTATCTATCCCACCGATCGAGACTCAGATTTCTACTTGGCTGAAAACATGAGAATGCCCATCACGTCCTAAATTTCAGTCTACAACTAATTGTTGACATGATATGACAATCAGACATGCTGCACAAAAACTTGTATGCGTAACTGCATTGATTTTGGATTTTAAATGCTAGGGCTATTATTTAATTTAAATAGAGCATTTCCACTCCTTGTGAAATTCCTTGAATCAAGGATATCACCAAACATTGATTTTTAGAGAACTCAAGTTTCAAGCAATAGGCTTTCAAGATCTAATCTTACAAATTTTCGAATCAACAACTTCCAGAGAATGTGCAATATTATGCAACAGGTTTTCAAGATCTGATCTTACAAACCTCAAGTCAAATACAACTAGCACATGGACTTAGTAGCGGTACTTGGTGGAGTAGTCCTTTGGAGCAATCACCAGACCCCGTCCCTTCCTTGCCCCACGGTAGACCGTCTCCACAATGTCAATGAACTCTTGCTTGTCTTTGAGAGCCCAGTTAATCTTGTTGTTATTTCCAGTGCCAAGGTCAATCATAATGTGCTTGTTCCTGAAGAAGAACATGATTGTGGATGGGTCATACAGCTCATACATTGTGTTAAAATCGGGCACCTCCGTGATGTCCACAAGATAAATAACAGCAAAGTTCTTAATTGTCTCAGCAACAGATGCCAGCACTTCATCCATCTAAATCCAAAACAAATTAATTAGACAATCAACGGATAACAATCAAGAACAGAGCCAGCTTTCACAACAAAGTGAGAAACAATTCAAAAGAAATAGAAGTAGTCACTTATCTAGAAATCCACAGCAGGGATAATTACAGAGCACAGGGTAACCATTTATCAGAACCTTTTCCATTTAGGCCTTGAAAGTAAAAAGATCATCAGAAAGATTCTTTTGTGCGAGTATTAAATGAAGATGCCTAAAACATTTCTAAAGTGTTGCTTGCTGAGCTACAGAGAAGTTTCACTAGATGTAACTTCCCAAAAAGAAGGGAATGCCTAATCATTAACCCCATTTAATACCTGGAAACATGTATTTTAGTAAACCTGTTATGCCCTTAAACTAGTGGAGTTTTCAATTTTATCTTTCAACATTATTGCAAACCCAAACTTGGGCTCCAATTTCTATTAACAGTCAAAATCTCTCCCTCCCTCCTGTGATGCCCTCGAACTAATGGAGTTTTCAATTTTATCTTTAATTATAATTGCAAACCCCAACTTGGGCTCTAACATAATTGCAAACCCAAATGCAACACCACATATTTGAAATTTTAAAGCTTTTAAACACTAAAACCTCAACGTTTGGTCACTTAAAAGCCTACAAGCCTCACTGTGCTCCATCTATTTACACCAAAATATATCTTTGTTTTCATTATTTTATTTATTAAATTATAGTTTCCATTTTCCATTGGCATTTACTTACCCGGGGCTCTTTCTTGTTGATAGGCATGAAGCTCAAAGTATCAATAAACTCTAGGCCCTCTAAAGAAAATACATACACTTAACAGATACTCAACTCAACTTTAATAACTAAACCTTTATTCCTAATCAAATTGGGGGTTGGCTTTTAAGTGAAGGTTCCATACACTAAATCCTGTTTCAAACTGAAGGTTCCATTCATGTAATGTGACCAAGTCCAAAATTGGCTATTACAACCCTCATCCTTTCTACTGGCTTAGGACAGACTCCACGCAATGCCTGTTCAAAGCATGCAAATGCATATTTAGCATGAGAGTAGGTCCACTAGTCACCAAAATAACTTCAAAAATATATCATTCATACAGGGGATGTTGATAGGTATGATGGCAGATGCAAAAATATCCGTTCAACCCCCCCAAAGCAAAACAAAACAAAACTTGCACAAGCAGAATAAAGAAAATCTTCACCAAGGAAACACATTGAAACCTAATTATGCAAGACTAAGCAATACACTAATCTAAGATGAGCAACAATTCCTATTAACCAATAGTCGTAGTTCTTTTGAACAAGTCGAATGATGAAAAAACTATAACTAAAAATTGAAAAACCATGAACCCTAGCCTGGTTGAACAAGTATAGCAATATAGATGAGAAATGAAGCAAACACAAATTACTAGCACACAAGCCAAATTTCCAATCAACAATATTGGTAACAAGAAAGATTTCCCCAAGTGGGAATAGATGGACGCCCTTCAATTACTGCGTAAAAGTGAGGTTTTTAAGATTCGAAATCAAGTCAAAAAATAAATAAACAAATCTGCTTCAATCATGAAAACACCTAAAAGCTTTAAATCTACGGACAAAAGTGAGTTTAAGAATTAGGGTTTGTTCCTAATCATCGAAACTAAAATTAATTTCAAAAATATTTTTTGTTCTTTGTTTCTAATGACGAACCTGCATGCAGGTCTCGTCCCAATCGTGGCCGAAGCGAATGACGACGAGTCGTTCTTCCTCGGCCAGGATGGCCTGATCTACGGCCCATCCAGAGTGCAGGTGTGGTAGCAGGTATGACATCCTCCGTTTCTCTTTCCTTTCTGCGTTTCGATTCAAACGTTTTTGTGAGGTGTGTAGCCTTCGGATCCAAGGAAGCCTCTAGAAGCCCAATGAGAGACTTGTTGAAACCTCCAATGGTATGAAACCACGTGTATTAAAAATTAAAAACTTCAAATATTATTTTTTTTTTACAAAAAGAAAAAAGGAAAAAAAAAAAATGCGAGTTTGGGGTTTCTATCACCTTTGGCTGCGGTGGCCAATAACTCCGCCCCTTCAGCCTCTGAACACACTCTTCCGCAGCTCCGCTGCGTTACACCTTATGCTGGAACATCTCAAGGCCGAAGACGGCAGCCCACAGAACGACTGAGAGATTCTCGGCCATGGCGTATCTTGCGTATCTGAGAACCTCAACTTTTCCCTTTCCCCTGCCTTGAGGTTTATGCGAGTTAGCAAGAGGAACAAAGATGTGAAAGGATAATATAGGGGAAGAGATAGCTTTAGAGTGGCGGAAGGCCCGAGAAGCCAAGTACTCAATAAAAAAGATGGAGCTGTTTCCCGAGATTTTCAGAGTAAAGTCTACGCTGTCCACTTACCCTCGATATTAGCGGGTTTTAAGATAAATCAACGGTTGGGACAGTAGGAAATACGAGCGCGTCAGTTGGTTTGGGCTCTTCTCTTTAGAAGAAATACAGTGACAAAAAATTCGGATATGGGTAATGCCTAGATCATTTATAGTTCACATTCTCTTTTATTTTATTTTATTTTTTATTTCTTTTTGACATATCCACATTAGAAAAGATGATGAATTCGAATTAGTGACATCCGTTTTATGAGACATAATTTCCGGTCGATTGAGGTACCCTTTGAAAACCACATACTCTTTTAGCTCACATACATTGTTACCTCAACATAATATTTTTTGTCACGTGTTAACTTTTATTTTTACCTTTTTTTTAGTTAAAGGAAAAACATTAAACCTAATTAAGGAACTACCTTGACACACGGGCAAAGTGGTGTTGCAAAACATCATAACTCTAGTTCACCAAAGTTTTTGTCTTTTTAGTTTTTTTCTTTTGTTTTAGATAGTTAACCAAAGGTTCTTTCTTTAAGAATAGAGGTTTTCAAAAAGTCCTTTGCTTCGTTATAAATTATCTTCATTATAAATTATCTAAATTAAGTAATAATCACACAATTCAAAAAATATATTGTGCCATAACAAGATATCACTTAACTTCTAAGATTTAGTATCATATAAATTCTTATATTAGATATAACTTATAACCTAATTTTTATATTTTATATTAGGAAAAAATATACATAACTCCCTAAAACTATCACTCAATTGTCAATGTTCTCCCCTCAAACTACTCATTATGTCAATGTCCCTCTTAAACTACTAACAAAAATATATAAATGGCCTAAAATTTTTTCAATAAGACAAAAATGTCTTTATAAATTTTTTTTTTAAAAAAACTAAACTAAACTAAAACTAAGAAAAATTAAATTGATTTTTTAAAAAAATTAAAAAATTAAAAACCATTTTTCTTTAATTTTTTTTCTTTAATTTTTTTTCTATTTTTTTTCTTTTATTTATTTATTAAAATAAAATTAGTAGTTCTGGCCCTTTTAGGGGGACATTGGCAATTGAATGGTAGTTTGAGGGAGTTATATAAACTTTTCCCTTTATATTACTATGAATTGTATACTTATGAGTTAGAATTTAAGAATTACGTGAATATTATTTATTTATAAATTGTTATATACTAAATCATATCATATATAAATTGTTATATCATATTACAATGTTACATAACTTATATGGTTAGATCATATTTAGCCAATAGTTATGCAAAATAAGAGTTGTTAACTTGTTGTGAATCATATGATTGTCACATAATTAATATTATATAATCAAGATACATTGTGTCATATATATATATATATATATATATATATATATATATATATACGAGTCATGCTAAAAAGCGAGCCGAGCCCTTATACAAATATGTTCGCGAACTTTAAACGAGCGAGCAAAGTTTTATACGAGTGTGTATTGTTTAATAATTGAGTATAGTTTTGACATTTCTTGTTCATGAATTGCTCATTTAATAATCGAATTGCGCACAAGTCGAGCTTTCGAACCGAGGTCGAGTGAGCTCACGATATCTTTATTCGTTTATGCCCTTACCTAGGGTGGCCCGCAAGCCACTCACAACCTATAGGGATGACTATGCGGCCACCCCAGATGGGGCTGGGGTGGCTTGTGAGCCACCCCAAAACCCTTTTTTTTTTTTTTAAAAAAAAAAAAGAAAAGAAATTAAGTTTTTAATATATATATATATATATATTAAAAGTAACATATGTCGCATTTTTTATTGGGCATAACGTGGCAATCTAACGGTTTTTGCCAAGTTAATTGACATAAATTGACTCTAGGGAATAATTTGTCAATTTCGCCTACCATTAAGACCTCTCAATTAATTTTTATACCACATTAAGTTATTTGTAAATTAAGTCAACCATATTGACCAATTTTATATATATATATATATATATATATATATATATATATATATATATATATATATATATTTTGTTATTTTACACCCACCATACACCTCCCCTTCGATTCTTTCTTTTCTTTTTATTTTTTTATTTTTTTTTTATTTTTTTTATTTTATCTAAAAAAGGGAATCCCAAAACACATCGGGTGTAGGAAGGTGTAAGAAAATAATTTATCTGTTTATATAAAGGGATGTGTTAGTTGGTGGGTATTGCTGTTCAAATGTTGTGCACCTTTAGTCATTTATGTTGTGTAAAAATTATTTTTTATTATATAAAGTATATTTTCTTTAAATATTTTTTTTATTATTATTTTCTTTTAACACCCCCACAATCTTCCTCTCGTCTCTCTCCGCACCAGCAAAACAAAACGCATCACTCCCAATCGGCCATATATAACTCCACAACAGAATTCAACATTTCATTTTTCTTTTCGATTTTTCTTCATTTTCTATTATTTTTCTTCATCTTCTTTTCGATTTTTCTTCATTTTCTATTATTATTTTACCCTTATTATTGTCAAAATAAGGGTAACTCTGTGACTTTGGACTAATACAAGTTTTATTTTAGAGAATTTGAAGTTGCTATTTTGGATTGAGTAAGTATTAGAATTTAGAAGCGTTGGAATATAATTGTGTATTTTGTTATTGCTTAAGACATTAAGACTTTAGGTAATGTATGATTTTCTTTTCGATAATTAATGCAAATTAAATTTTATGTTATTATCAAATCCCTCTTGACATTTTTATCAAGTGAAAATAATTTGAGTAAATAATGCAAGGGAGTAAAAATCAACTTATTTTTAGTATGTATGCAGGTTTTATTTCAAGAGAATTTGAAGTTGCTAATTGTAAAGGAGCGTGTGAAGTTGCTGGTCTAACCACATGAAGCCCAATTTTTATTTTTTATTTTTTATTTTTTAATTTGATTTGTTTGTTATTTGTATTTATTTAATTTTGATTTGTAAAAGTTAATCGTGTAAATTACAAGTTGTAATTGTATTTTCATTTCTCTTTTTTTGTTTAGTTAATTAATAATTTTTTTTTAATTACTGATCTCATTTATCTTAATTATTTATTTGAAAAAATTAAATAAATTGAATGAATCAAAAATGAACCGAGTGAGCTGAGTATTAATGGTTGAGCTCGTGCCAAAGCTTGCACAAAATTTTTTTCTTGGCGAGCCGAGCTGAGCTTTAATATTAATACCCGTTACAACTTACGAGCTTGAGCCCAACTCAAACTCGTGACAATTGTAAACAAGCTAAACTCGGACAGGTCGCTTGATCTCAACTTCTTTACCGCCTTCCTAGTTAATTAGATATTGAAGCTTAGAAAATAAAATAAAATTGTACAGACAAAGAAAAGGATAAGGAACAATTGGAGGCAAAGAAAAGTGAAAAATCGTGATTGACCCCAAACATTTATTAAACAGAGAATATTTTAAATTTAACACACAAGTCAGATCATCAAGTTTAGAGGTAAGATTCTTCTACAACTTTTGTATAATTCACATATTTTTTTTTTAAGATTAATTATTAAATATGTAAAATTTACGTGTAAAAAAACAGATCAAATACTAACTTTTTAAAAAAAAATGATTGAAGTTGCACATATTTCTCATCAAGTTTATATGTTTTCAATCCAAACAATATGGATAAAAAAATAAAATCAATGGTTCAGGAGTGGGATCTGACTGAGGAGACTTTCTAGGGGAACATCTGTCTGTCACTGAAGTAGAATAATAGAAAAATACAATGGAGAGCCAAAATAGAAGTCCCCAGAAACATGGCCTATAGGCTATATAAGTATATATCAATCACCTTCTTCTCATCTCAAAACCCAGAGTGGCAAAGAAAGAAAGCCTAAATCAATGGCCTCATACAACAAATATGAGATCAGAAAGAGAAATCCAGACCCCAAAACCTCAGCCCTATTGGTCATCGACATGCAGAACTACTTCTCCTCCATGGCTCAACCAATCCTCCCCAATGTCCTCTCCACCATCCACCTCTGCCGACGCGCCTCCATCCCCGTTATATTCACGCGCCACTCCCACAAGTCCCCCGACGACTACGGCATGCTTGGGGAGTGGTGGAATGGCGACCTCGTCATAGACGGGACCGTCGAGGCCGAGCTCATGTCCGAGCTCGACCGGAGGCCCGATGACGTGGTCGTGGAGAAGACCGTGTACAGCGCGTTCGCGAACACGGGCCTGGAGAAGCTCTTGCGGGAGAGGGGCCTGGAGGAGGTGATCGTGACGGGGGTCATGACGAACTTGTGCTGCGAAACGACGGCGCGTGAGGCGTTCGTGAGGGGGTTTAGGGTTTTCTTCTCCGCCGACGCGACTGCGACGTCGGATGAGGAGCTGCACGAAGCCACGTTGAAGAACTTGGCCTATGGGTTCGCTTACTTGGTTGACTGCAAGAGGATTCAGGAGGGGCTTTTTGGGAATCAATGAAAAACTAGTTGTGCGCGTGTCGTTTATTTTCCCAGCATTACATTTTCCTGTAAAACGGCCTGTAGCATGGTTTTCTACAATCTCGGAATTCCTGCCAAATATTGCATAAATGTTTCTGATGATTAATCCTTCTTAGTTCTTGTTCATCTATTTTTATATCCTTGCGAAAGAAATAACAGGCGGGGAAAGGCCATTCAATTAGAGTTTGTAATTTTTGATACCATTCGTGTACTCGACAATATAGGGTTTGAGTTTGAGTTAGTCAGGTTCGGGTCATAATCGACCCGATTATGACTCAATTAGAATCGTGTTTGGCGGATCAATGATTACGACCTGGTAAAAAAATTGCACTGGCCTGCCAACCCGTTTATGACCAATCAACTTGTTTATGATCCGTTAATCTGTTTATGGTATTTTTTTGAATTATTTTTATTTTTTTAAAAAAATATTTACAATCGAGTTGACACGTCAACCCAACCCACCGACCCGATAAGTTAACACAGACTCGACCTGCCAATTCGAATCGCCACGTCTACATTCAACCAACCAATTTGAGACCTAGCTTTCAAGGTTCTTCTAATAATAAGCTTGTCTACGATCCTAGCCAATTTGAAAAAACTTCATAAAGAAAAACTAAAAGATAAAAACTAAAAATAAAAGGAAAATTAAAAAAAAAAAAAGAGAAAAAGAATGATATTTTTTTTTTTTAAAAAAAAAAAAACTGAAAATTATAAAAAAAACATTTTTTTTTTAAAAAAATTTATATAACTTTTTGTTAGTTTAGATTTTTTTTTTTAAATAATTTTTGAGTTTTTTTTTTTAAATTTAATAATTTTATGAATGGCATTTTTGTAAATAGGGGGACATGGATTTTTTTGGGTAGTTTAAGGGAGGATATTTAACATAATTAGTAGTTTGGGAAGACATTGACAATAAAATAGTAGTTTGAAGAAATTATGTATATTTTTCCTAATGTTATAATATATTATATCGAATAATTTTAAAAGTCCTTCATGTGTCATTTTTTTGTTTCTTAAAAAATGAGGTCACTTTTAAAATTATTATTTGGTAAAAATTGAATAATAAACCATCAAAAATTCAATAATAATTTTAAAAAATCACTTTAAAAGGACTCAAAAATAACACAAAAGTGACTTTTAATGGTACTCATCACCCGCACCCAAAAGCTTATTAGTGTGGTCCTGTGTACAATTGTTGGTAATTAGGGTGGGAAACTTGGACTGTTTAGTGAAGCCCAATTCACATGGCCGAAAAATTGAAAGTCAAAGCTTGAAACAAAGACTAAATGGATAGAACCTGAGGATAAGAACAGTAGCGGAACGAAATCCAGAATCCTATCCACCCGCAGGCATTCACCCAACTGTTTTAGACAGGAGTCCCTTCAAAGCGAAATCACTCCCATCTTCTTCTTCTTCTTCCTCCCTCTCTCACTCTCTCTCTCTCTCTCTATGGATGCTATTTCTTCTTCTCTATGTATGAATCAGGCTCTCACCCCACCCCATTCTTGTCCAATCAAATGGTGCAGTGGTGGGTCGGTCTCACGTGTTGGGTTTTCTTCTCCATGCCTTAGCACTCCAGCTTTTCCTCGTAACTGTGCAAGAAAGCATAGTGTGAGGGTCATAAGGGCCTCTGTGGCAGTTGAGCAGCAGACCCAGAAGACCAAAGTTGCACTCATCAGGATTGGCACCCGAGGAAGGTACTCTTCCGTTTGTCTCTCTTTCGCTCAGTTTCCTTCTCTGGCCCTGCTTGAAATTTCATAGTGTGGCTTCGATGTTGGTAAATTTTGTGAATTATTGATGTTTTCTGTGGTTGAATTGTAATATAATGATTTGTCATTGTTATTTCCGCTCTCTCTCTCTCTCTCTCTCTCTCTCTCTCTCTAAGGTTATTGATCATTAAAGATTTTGTAACTTAGGTGTTATATTCCTCTGATCTTGCTCGATTACTTTGTTCATTGGTGCTGTTTTTGTTTGAGACCTTGTACGTTTTAATTATTATGCTGGAAAATGGTTTCAATTGTTGCTTTCTCTTCATCTCTCTCTTTCTCACTTAAAATTGTCATGCTTTTTCGTTATTTTTTGAATTGAACCTTTGTTTTTCTCTAATTACATGTCTTTGGTGTTTCCTTTCTCCTTAAAATCTGAGGGGGGTTCGTGTGAGCCTCTGTGTGTGTAGGTCTGTGTGTTTAACGTTATTGATCAAATGATTAGTTTTATTTAATGGTTTGTATAATCTTCCATTTTTCTATGTATTTTTGCTAATATGTGGATGTGGCATACTTCCTCTTAGTGTGACAATCAGGAAAAAGGTTCATATGTAAACCATAATTAGATGTTGTACTTATTTTTATAGACATAAATATATGCAAGAGGTTGTGATTATAGAAATTCCACGTTTTGCGGTTGTGATTACTTGTAGAGTATTTGGGAGAGGTTGCTGTAATTAAGCATGTATAGCATAAGACATGGCAGCTGGGATAGTGGGCTTTGATTGGGTAAAACTATAGCCAAAAGGTAAGAACTTCAGGGATAATTATTTGTCGAATTGCTTGGATATGGGGTCATTTACTAAGTATGAAAAGTAGAATAGCAGATGACATCATAATGCCAACAGATATTGGGAGTCTGTACGCCAGCATTTCAGCCAAGAACAGAACTCTCTGTGAAATTCAGGGCTTTAGTTTGGGTTTTGCGCTTTTCTTTTTGATAGTCAATTAAATGATTTTTTGTTGGTTTGCCTATAATGTATGGCTATCTGACTCACTGTACTTGTTTTTATGTTTAGATGATGTGTATTCTCATCTTTGAAGAAAAGGTACATAGGGATGTACATATGCTTTTAATATCAATTATTGGAGGAGCAATATGATGCAGACTCGCTAAATTTACTTCATTTATACCAGTTTCTAGTTGCTTATGTAATTTTTGTTTTTGTCATTCTTCTACTGGTTATTTTCAATTTTTTAATTAGGGGCGTTATTTATATTCCGTTTATATGCAGGACAGCCCACTAGCTCTAGCTCAGGCTTATGAGACTAGAGATAAACTCATGGCAACACATTCAGAGCTAGCTGAAGAGGGGGCTATACAGATCGTAATAATAAAAACAACAGGTGATAAAATACTAAGTCAGCCACTTGCAGACATAGGTGGGAAGGGCTTGTTCACTAAGGAAATAGATGAGGCACTCATAAATGGTGAAATTGACATTGCCGTCCACTCAATGAAAGATGTTCCAACTTACTTACCAGAGAAGACAATTTTACCATGTAACCTTCAGCGTGAGGATGTTCGAGATGCGTTTATTTCCCTGAGTGCAGCTTCAGTAGCAGAGCTTCCAGCTGGGAGCACTGTTGG
Source organism: Alnus glutinosa (assembly GCF_958979055.1). Lineage (NCBI taxonomy): Eukaryota > Viridiplantae > Streptophyta > Magnoliopsida > Fagales > Betulaceae > Alnus > Alnus glutinosa. Next base: position 8,623,813 of record NC_084886.1, on the reverse strand, counting down.
TACTGCTTCACTGAGAAGAAAGTCACAAATACTCCACAAATACCCATCTCTTAATGTAAGTTAGTATGTTGTATCGCATGCTGTAAACATGTCTTGATTGAATTTTAAAGTCGGTTTCATGTTATTGCATTCACTCGAGGTTTGAAATTGGCTATCTAGTTTGTAGAAGTAGGCCTGATGGCACGGTTACTTCTGTCTTATGGCAAGAATGTCAAATGTTCGACCCTGTTAGGGGCTCTCTTGTATACTTTCCGTGTATAAGGGTTGCGCCCCTCTGCGCTTTTTAATAAATTGCTATTACTTATCAAAAAAAAGAATGTCAGACAAACCACACCGAATCAGCTTTTAAAGAGATGCATATTAATTAAACTTAATACTACAGTTGTGTAAACTTTTTCACAGGATACAAAAGCACTTGGAAATGATTGACTTCTTCTATGTATTGTATTTCATTTATTTCCCGTTATCCACAATGATGCCTTCATGTTTCCTAACATTCCCTGATTGCTTGTAGTCCGGATTGGGGGGGGGGGGGGGGGGGAGATTACAAGTTTAGGATCGTTTAGGATTGGATCCTTAGAACTTTTGTTTTCTCCTTCTAGAAGCGGATGCCCATTTCAATCTTGGTGAGAGTTGCTTTTTTTGGTGGCTATTGCCATGTTTCTTCGTACTAACTCTGGTATAGAGAAGAAGTTGCATATGAATTGTTTTGTAGAAGTCTAGTGGTCAAAAGTTGACTTGTTAATGTTTCATCCCCAATTTGGACAGCTGAAGCTTCATTTGATCTTTACTAGCTTCAATAATGTCCTCGAAATGGGACGATATAAAGCATAAAAAGGACTTCTTTTTATCTTCTTCTTCTTCTTCTCTTTCCCCGTTTAATCCGTTTAAATTAAGATGGTTTTGGAACTTCTTTCTTTGTTTATGTAACCATGGGTTGGTTGTAGAACAATGGGTGCTGTGTTCTTTATAGTCGGCATGTTTATGATGGCTTACCATATATTATTAACAATATATATATTTTTCTCAATAAGTAATCAGAATTTTATTAAAAAGTGAAAAGGTGCAACCTGGTACACAGGAAGTATACAAAAGAGACCTAGCTATTAAAAATATATGTTAGCTACAATATAATATTGTACATGGGATTGTGGTTCTTTTATCGCAAAATCTATATGGTGACCTTGGTTCCCAAGGATAGCTATCCGTGGACTACCATAATTTGACTAGGAATCCTGGAGGTTATACCAGGATGGGTGTTGCTAGTGTTATATTTAGGGGTTATCTTGATGGACAATTAGATGACGTTAGTAGAATTGAAATGAAATTGCTTGGATCCAAAGTGATTGGCAATATAATGCTTGGGTTCCTTATATAAAAGCTCTTTAATATGGAATCTATGAAGATGGACTTACTTAGCACATGAATTTTTGGATGAACATGAGGTGGCATGTCCTTCTAGCATTCATAATTTTTTGAATGGTTGGTTTTCTCGTTGCATCCCCATTTTTCTTTGAGGAAGTATTGCATTTAGTCTTTAATTTTTCGTGTTGCTTCAGCTGTTAGTCCATTCATTCCCATTTGTACTGTTTTCTAAAGAGCGCCTTTTTCTCACTATGGCACAATTGCATCTTTATTCCTTTTTTTTTTTTCCCGAGATGTTTTAGCATTTTGGGATTTGTATTTCATTTTATTAATTCTTTATTTGCTTGGGTTAACTTCATCTTGTAGGTGCTTGAAAATTTTCGTGGCAATGTTCAGACACGATTGAAAAAGTTAAATGAGGGTGTAGTTCAAGCAACGCTATTGGCGTTAGCTGGGCTTAAACGCTTAAATATGACGGAGAATGTGACTTCGATTCTTTCAATTGATGAAATGCTTCCAGCTGTTGCTCAAGGGGCAATTGGAATTGCCTGTAGAAGCAATGACAGTAAAATGGTGCGATTATCCACTTTTGCCTGAGTTACTGGTTTTAATAATTTCATTGATCATGTTACAGCTGACCAAGATATCTCCTGCAGTAAGTAAATCATTTCCCATGACCATAACTTGTGACCTTTGACCACAACAAAATTATTTATTGGCTTAAGTCGAGTAGTTCTTTGTTACTTCATGGTCAATTAGTAATAGGTCTAACAAGTAACTGCTGGATTAATAAATTTGCGAGCAAATAAAATAACACAACCTCTTTGGATTCTGAGGTTTGGAGGAATATATTTCTTGAAGAGTGGTCATATTGGAATTTTTTTCTTATTTTTTGGCCTGAACATTGGATTTTGAAATAGAAAATTTTGGAGTTTTTATATATCATAAGCAATGGTATAAATATGACACATGGAAGCAATGTGAAAATATATTCAGAGATATTGGAAACATGAGGGGATATATTGCAGGTGCAACACAGGAATTGAATGCGTCCAATAGAACTTTCTTGCTTTTTGTCTGCCCCCCATTCTGTTCAATTGCTTCCATCCAAGGAGGGGAGCTAACAGTTTGTTTAACACCAAAATGACACTTATATTTTTTTAAAAAAGAAAAGTTCTAACAGTTATGGTTTCTCAAGTTAACTATTGTGTAATAATCCATGTTCTACAAGCATAGATGAAAACCATTGTTCTGGAGATGAGTAGGAGCATAATCTCCTGAAAATGGTGTTTTCTAGTCAACTCGCTAAGGTTGCAAATGTCAGTATAATGCATGCTCCTGACTGGCTTGTGCAATTCGCATGATCCAAACCAAATGATATGTTAATGTGATCCAAACCTAAATTTATGATTGTGAATGCAAGTAGAATTGTTTGTGTGCTAATTTGCACGAATCTTTATCTGATATTGAAATTGACACCATTTTTGGAGGCCATGATGAGATTTTATTTATAACTTCTCCATGCCTTAAGGTCTGGTTTTTGCTATTGAGGCCAATATATGTGTCCTTCCACAGTAATTCCAGGGTTTAAGCTGGGACTCAGGTGCCTTGGAGGGATATTAGAATTGCCTGTTTGTGGCTGCAGTAGTTGGCTAATGGTGAGGCTGTCTTTCTTTATGAAAGAGGATTTTTGACATAGAAAACATGTCAAGATTTTCCACCTTGAGCGTGTTGGCCTTTGTCTTGGTTGTCCATGTCCTTCTACACCTCTTGGTTTCTTTCATAAATAATCATGACAAGGAGAATAAAAGATTTGTGTCTTATCAAATGCTTACCGTTATATGCCTATATAATTCATGAGCAAGGTTTTTCTGGAAAATAAATGAGTTAAAATTCACTAACATAGCTTCTTATCATGATTCTGGAGTGCTTCCCATCATACTGCTGATTAGTATGTGCATATTAGCATTGACTTTAATACTGCTGATTTTTCCTCCAGCTATATATATGTTTTTCTGGTAGGTGGCCCGTATGATATGTTGATCTCTAGCTCAGTATCAAGATTTTAATCTGTACTTAGTGGTTGTCTAAAATTCACATTCTGCGTCTTGAAGCTTATCTTCTTTTTTTCCTTTGCAGGCCAATTTCATAGCCTCTTTGAACCATGAGGAAACAAGACTAGCAGTTGCCTGTGAGAGGGCCTTCCTTGAGACCTTGGATGGATCTTGCCGCACTCCTATTGCTGGATATGCTTCCAAAGATGAAGATGGTAACTGCATATTTAAAGGGTTGGTAGCTTCCCCAGATGGAACCCGCGGTATGAACATCTTTTCTCAGCAAGGATAATTCACTCATTCTTATTTAGCTGCATCTCCATTATAGGAGTGATTATTTTTGAACTTCTTTTTCTTTTTTGTTTCCTCTGTCTACTTTAGTGCTTGAAACTTCAAGAAAAGGCCTATATGCGGTTGAAGATATGATTATGATGGGAAAGGATGCTGGCAAGGAGCTTCTTTCACGGGCTGGTCCTGGCTTTTTTAATTGTTAAAGTAGGGTAACTGTAGAGGAAGTAAAGTGAGTGAAATCATTCATGTTTTACTCTCATTAGGTGATTGCTTCCAAAGGGTGATTCATCCTTGGAGCTCTTGTTTTGTTGTAACTTTAATAAGAATAATTGTTTGATTCGTTGTAAGCTGTAAGACAAATCAATCGTGCAATAGTAGTAGACATTGTTTTTATGTGATTTGATCAATGCTATCTCTTAAGTTTGCTTTGTTACTTGGGTGTTTCAACATTAACATTTAACACAATGATGGCATTTAGGTTTCAAGGAAAACAATTGACTGAAAAGTTCAAACCATGATTGCAATACAATGATAAAGATATGCTTGGTCCCAATCTTAAAATCAAATGAGGATGAAACTAAAAGCAGGTGAACTAGCAATACTAAAATGGTGCAGATGGCAATTTCTGATTGGCCAAGTAGTGTGTAATCAGCTGGAGGGACTGTTTGGGTGCAAAAGTTGGAACTTCATGACCCGCTCCTCTGATGGTTACAAACGTAAGCCCATCATACAACACTCGCCAACCACCAACCTGTACAATTATTCAGCATAAAACAGTTAGTTTTTTTTATTTATTTAATAATTTTGAGACGAGAAATATCATTGAAATAATAAAAGAAAAAGGAAGCAAGAAGAATTACCTGTTGATTGGTGTACCAGGGAGTCCAATCTTCAATAATAGGTAATCCAAGCTTTCTCAATGCGTATCTAGTTGAAGTTACTGGAACTCTACCATCAGTGTCTCCACTGTAAGGAATATAGACATGCGTTTTGGACTAAGTATTGATTGAGATTAAATAATTGTATAATTATAAATAACATTACCATTTTACCTATAAATCCAAACGCGGAGACCCCCAGCGACAAGTTTTTTTATTGTAGGAAGTATTGATACCGGTGAGTCATTCCAATCTTTGATGATCTCACTGTAAATTAATAAAATACAAATTCATACCTCGAATATTCACACGATTGATAATTCTAAAAATAGAATTAGAATACATGAGAGGTTCTCTTATGAATGATAATTCTAAAAATAGAACAATTCTTTTAACTTATAAACGTACTTAAGGTTATTTTGAATGCTTTTAGACAAAATTATTAGACCTAATTTTTCCGGTTTTAAAATTTGTACATAATTTAAGACAGAATCCGAAGAACCATGGCCCTCCGGTTCGTCTTTGCTTACAAGGTTCTATATATCATTAATAAAAACAGGTAAAGTTCATTACTTGAGTAAATTTGTTGGGTGAAATTAATTACCTGCAATGAGTCCAGGGGTAAGGGATTTTGGTGACATTGGCATGCAATGCTTGTTGAACATCTGGCCTATTCAAATACTCTGCAGTGTATTCTGACGCACAAGGGTCATAACCTGCCGGTCGCCTGTGCCACCCATCCTATATATAATATAATGCAAAAACCAATTGTACCTTCTTATCCATTTTTCATAAACCAACGCTACACTTTTTTGGCTCCGCGAATTTTATAATATAAATTAAAGAGAACTTCTCTTACTAATTATTACCCTTGATTTTTCATAATTTTTACGATCATACTCTTCAAACTTTTATAAAGTGTAAATTTAGTGTAGTGTATTAATCTTTCATTTTTTTTTTTTTAAATTTCATTCATTCATTAGAATTTTTCATTAAATTTTGTCAAAATTCAAAAAATACCCATGCTTTTTTTTTTTTTAAATAAAATAAAAATAGAAATACATTATTTTTTTTCAAAGATTTAGGCATGAATATTTTTGCAAATTCTGTTAAATCTTGACCAACGCTTTGATCCTTGCAATTTTTTTTCTTAAGGGTATTTTAGAAATTTTGACACCCATCCATTAAGATTTAATGAAAAATTTTAACGGAGAGATGAAATTGAAAAAAATAAGAAGATGAATATACTAAATTGACACTTTTTAAAGTTTATAAGTATGATTGTAAAAATAATAAAAGATAGAAATAATCGAAGAAATTTTTTCTATATTAAATTATTAAATTAACAATTTTCTATAGCCGAACATTGATTCCGTACGGGTCCAACGAGCGAAGAGCTGTAACGGACAGAAAAAGAGGGTGGTTGAGAACTTACAAATTTGGACAAAAAATGGGGAGCGACGTCGCCTTGGATAAAAGGGCGCCGCCTTGCGCTGTAGGTATTTCTCTCATTAGTGCAGGTCGGAGTGTACAAGCTATACATGTCAATGATGCCATACACTTGGAAGTATTCAGAGATGGCCACGTCGCAGCCACGGGAAGGGTGTTCATTGCTGAAGTTGCATTTGCTCTTAATATTATGGTACAGCCGGTCGGATATCACCGCATGATCCCATGCATAGTCCATCATTCCCGTCTGATCTGCTTCGTCATCAATGGCCGCGTTCCCTATCTGCAGCAGTAGTACGTACTATACATCATCAGCCCACCTACATATATATATATATATATATATATATATATATATATATATATATATATATATATATATATATATATATATATATATATGTCCTTTTCATTTCAAGTATGATGTATATATACTCAGTACTCACCATGAATCCTTTGAAGTTTATATAATTTTCCTTGGACGCTTTCTTATTATTCTCAAAAATGAGCTCCGACAGTTGTGGAGCATAATGTCCTGAAACGTACGTGGTAAATTGAATTAATATCAATTAACATATATATATATATATATATATATATATATATATATATATATATATATGTATTTATGTATGTATGTATATGCTACCTGCATAGCTCTCTCCAGCAATGTAAAACTCATGGGACTTGAATTGTGGGAATTTTTGGAACCAGTTGATTAGGAAATTGTATGAGTCCTCGGCTAATCATACAAATTAAGCAAAAGTGATGAGAAATATTAATGGAAGAAATTTGATAATAACATGCATGGGGATGGGGCATAATGGAAGTGGAATTACGTACCCGTAACCATGTCGCCAAGTTCTTTGATATCACTACTAGTGTTGGTGTAGGAAAACCCGACTCCAACAGGAGATTCGATAAACAATAGATTGGCCGCTGAATAAATTTAAAGAAAAGAAAACTATGGTATTAATTGCTATTTCCTTCATTATTAAATATATATATAGGTTAATTACTTCAGAGAACTTGTATAATATTTAACCTTGGTTCCATGAATATGGGTTGAGCTTTAGCTTTGGTTGGCTGCTATTTTGAGGGAAGAAAGGTCCTAGCTCCTCTGCTTCTCCATACCCAATGGATGAACATCCGGGGCCTGAAATTAATTTACATATTAAAGAGAAAAATGTTGATATTCTTTACAAACCTGTTATTGTTAATTCAAAACTTAATTACGTACAATTTTCTTTGTACATGTATGGTATTTCTTTTCCTTGTTTCGGATGATTTTACTTGTACATTCATGCATGCTTATATAGTACATATATATACTTTCGAAATATGAATGCATGGTTAGAGTAATAGTTAAATGATAAAATTTCATCATTTTCAATCTATTGGTTTAAACTTTTGGATATCCGGTAATTTAATATGGTATCAAAACAATAGTTTTGAATTTGAATATTGACTCTACAGTTTACTCTCCAATTCTAATTAAAATATTCCTCGTATTGTCCGGCTGTGGTGAGGAAGAATATTGAAATATTGATTAAATAATTTAAATTTTCTACCGACTTAAATTAAGATAATTGGTGATTTTAACATGATGCCCAAATTCTTGCACTTGATCATTACAGCTTACGAATGATCTTTGTAGGATTAAAGGGTTCATCTACCCATGGTTTAAAAGTTGAGATATATTAGCTGCACAATAATTACACAACAGATGGTAGTACTTAATGGTAGTGAAGATATGCTAAATAATTTACAGCCTAACAAGCTAGCTTTTAAATGACTTTTGTGTCTCAAACTTATCGTATAATAGCTTTTTCCAATAATAATAATAATAATAATTATTATTATTTCAAAACCTTTGATATAAAGAGGTAATGGCTAGCTATTACAAACTCATAATATTGCAAAAAGGTCGAGCTTGATCGGTAGGGTATGAAATAAATAAAATGTGGTATATAATATTAATTTTTTTTAATTAAATAATAATTTTTATCATATAATACAAACGTGACAATCTTTCTAGTTAAATAATGCTTAAAATTACTTTTTTATCTTTTATCTTTCATGAAGATTTCTTCGAGATGAAGGGTACGTATATGTTAAAGGCTATATATGGTCTAGTTTGTATTTTTCTGAGTGGTTGCACATAAAGTACTACTAACATTTACTTTTCGTCAACTGACAAACCCAAAACCCACTGACCATTATTACAAGCCCGGGAGTCAATATTCGTACGTGCATGTGAGGATTTTCGATCGGTATTTACCACCTTTATATTCACCTAATTTTCTAATGCACCATTTTATTTTTATTATTATTTTTAATGTTACTCTTTACTTCTAAATACTCAACTCTTATCACACTCTCGTCCCATCGGCCCTTAAACTTTTTTTTTTTTTTGAAGGGTTATTGAAATGTTATTGATTTTCTAAAATAATTTGCTCAGTATTTACAATTCACGAGAGACAGATCGGGTAAGAGTCAACCCGGCCGTACCTTGTTTAACTGCTCTAAAATAGCAAGTTTTGCATGGTGATGAGCAGCTCTATCATTCCCCTTTCTCAACATTAATGTTAATTAATAAAGCTTGATCTAATAGTTTATGAAAATTGTCACACCAGCTTAATTGTATGAAAAGTGGGATAAGATTTGAATACATAGGATTACTCCAAAAATATTACTAAGAGTACTTCAAAATCCTATAAACAATTTTCTCATATAATTGGGTTTTAAAAGACAAAGAAGTCACAGATGTTGGCTGTCCGACTTGTTTGATTTATTTATTCATCGTCATTATATTTCAGGGTTTGCTAGCTTTTATATATACGTGGAAATTACGTATATATATAAGTTTATAACTCTCATATGATATGTTCTGTGTTTCATTAATTTGTATCTATCCATATATGTTCGATCTGTGGAGTAAATTAAGCAACTTTATATACCTCTGGCTCTGTGTGGCGTATATTGTTGGGATAAGATCTGTGCTTATTATATTTTGTATTTGAACTTATAATTAAGTAGATTGATTTGAACATTTCCTTCAAGACTTTCATATCAATTCTTCATTATAATTTTTCAATAAATATGTATAAAAAACCAGCACAATTTCAAAACAACAGTTTAATTTGACGACAAACAATGATAATTGTTGAATAATTAGCTAATACGGCGGATAATGGATGATGACAGAGAGGCCAGGTTTACCTAATTCGACCAAGAATATTACAGAATAAAAATGAATAATCATTTCAAAAAATATAAAAATAAAAATGAATGATAGGACCAATATATATATATAATCTTCAAATGCTAATATTTTATTTTTAAACAATGTTAGCGAACTTCATCTGAAGACCTAGAATTGCTTTAGGCATGCATATTCTTAACATTAATTATGACTGCAAGGCATTAATTATAAAAAAAAATCCGCATTTTATTCACTAAATATTACAAGAAATCACGCTACATCAACTTTGGTGTATGCATGCATGAGACGTGGATATATAATCGTATAGTATATAACATTACTCATATGGTAAATGACCAATATTGCTCAATTGATGCTTCATATAATAGTATACATAACAAGAAAAATGGTGGGTGGAAAGAATAAAGGAATTAATTTGATCAGTTTATTCTACCGAGTTAAGTTTCTCATGCAACACGTGGGATAAATAATTAACCAAATTAGTAATATCAAGTAATGTTAGAATGGAGACTTTTGTTTCTTTCTAACTTGTCCATCCAAAGGTGATGTAGTTTTTAAAAGGGATAACTGTACCATTGGTCTCTGGGGTTGGCCTAAATTACAAATTACTCCCTATGGTACAAAAAGTTCATGAAGGGTCCATGTGGTAAACTATAATTACGAATCACTCCCTAAATCTGTTTTCGTCCACCAAGTTAACAGATTCTGTTAGTTTGTCACGTTATACCCAATAAGAAATCGACATGCGTCCATTACAATAAAAAAATATAAATAAATAAAACTTAAAAATTATTTTTTTATTAGTATTTAAAAAAAAAAATAGAAAATAGCAAATGGGTGATTGCCGGGAGTGGGTTTGGCCACATCTGGGGGGTGGCCACGTGTTGATTTTCTATTAGATATGACATGACAAACTAACGGAATTTGTTAACTTGGTGGACGGATCGAAAATAAATTTAGAGAGTAATTCGTAATTATAATTTACTACGAGGATCCTCCATGAACTTTTTGTACTACATGGAGTGATTTGTAATTTAGACTAACATCAAGAACTAGTGATGCAACTATCCATTTTTAAAATTACTATTAAATTTTGATCTAATGGTAATTTTACAAGTTACATCACTTTTATGGAAGAATACCAGGGTGATTCCATATAAATGAGATATGTGGAAAAGTTAAAAAAGAGAGAAGAAAAAGAAAGAGATGATAGTTAATTTCTGTGAAGTGATCGAAATGGAATACCTCCATTTAGCCATAGTAGAAGAGGTTTTCTGTGAGGTGTATGTGTTGCTTCGAAGAACCAGTAGAAGAGTGCTCTTCCATGACTCTCGTTGACCGTAACATATCCTGCATACTGCTTGAAGTTCACCGGAGGCTGGCCGGGAAGTCTATCCACCCTGTCTGCTTCCCGTTGCAATCCTGGCTCAATCCTACGCACACACCTAGCTAAGCTGAAAGTTATAAGCAAAAGAGACACAAAAAAATTTAGACACAGCGGTGAGAAAGCCATTAGGACCACCTGCCTCTGATCTCCTTATCTTTTCCACTCTCTCTCTCTCTCTCTCTCTCTCTCTCTCTCTCTCAAATTTAACGCAGCACCATGTGGTTTAAATAGTAAGGCCATGTTTCAAAGACAAATAAGGAGTCACCTGTAATATGGCGGTTTATGCCTTTTGTTTAATACAAAAGGTTCACTCTAATATTGTTTCCTTTTTTTTTTTTTAATATTTTTTATATATATATATATATATTTTACCATGATCTAATATTGTTTCCTAAAGCTGTAGAATTATCTCTTGTTTTGGTGCTTCCCGTCAAAATTAAGGCCCCCGTTTGGACTTTCAAAAATTAGGAAATAGTTCACAAACTTTCTTCAAATTGTCATCAATATTTTTTTCGAACTTTCAATTAGGACATCGTGCCTCCCAAACTACAAAAATATAATAAATGCTTTACTTCTCAAATTTTCATTCCTAAAAGTAGTTCTCAAATGATATACCACCATCCTATAAGATGGTGAATTGGTGATCGACACATTTTTCAAAAAAATAGATTTCATTTATGATTGACACATCATTTAGCTAGAGATCAACTCTTGAGAAATAAAATTTGGCAAGTGTAATACTTCTCCCAAAACATTGTCAATTTCCTCGAGGCGAGAATAAAAAGACAAAAATGACCTTACAATTTTTACAATAAAACAAAAATACTTTATAAAAAGTTTTTTTAAAAAAAAAAAAAAACGAAATTTTTTATTTAAAAAATAACTATATTTTTAATATTTTTAAAAAAATGAAATTTTTTTAATTTCTTAAAAAAAACAAAAAATGAAAGCTTTTATTTTTCTTCTAGTTTTTAAATTTGACCACCCTTGATTTTATGTATTTTTAATTTTTAGTATTTTTTTACTAAGGGTATTGAGATATGTTATTCTACATCAATCCTACACCAAGACACATTGGGTGTGGGACCCATGTATATGGGACCTACATGCATAGGTCTCACACCCTATATGTACGTCTTGGTATAGGATTGATGTAGGATAATGTGATGTAGAAAAATCATTTATCTTTGAAGGTGATATGTGAACTTTACCCTAAAAATTATAAGGGGTGTTAGAAACACACCAGTTACACACTCCCCTTTTCACATGAAGTGATATCTACATTTGGTGGGTCCACTCCATGTGAGAGGGGGGGTGTGTAACTCGTGTATAGTTGATTTTTTTTAGCATTATCCAAAATTATAAGCTCTTATTATAGGGGTGGAACTACTCCAAAAAAAAAAATCTTGTTTCCTTTTTACTTCTTTCTTTTTTCTTTTCTTTTTATTTTTTATTTTTCCTCCATCTAACATTTTAGTTCAGTCCGCTGCTCCTATGCATAGAAGGGCTGTTGTTTAATTTTTACAGGACAAATTTTCCTTTGATTGGGTTGGAAGAAATTTTTTATAGGACAAGTTTTTTTTTTTAAATTAGATCGGAGGAATTAGAGCACTTAATTTTTACATACACTTTTAATAAGAATAACATATGCTCTATTAATCTTATTTAAATTATAAGAGTCCTCTAATCTAATTTAAAAGAAAGCTTTTTCGTATGTATACTTCCACTACAACCGAAGGGAAAGTTTGGAATTTCAGAAGCGTAGGGCGGACATTCTTTGAGCTACTTCAAGGAAATCCGGGGGACAAATTTGAATTTAGACTTAAAAATAAATAAATGTACGTGGGAGAGACTTTTCAGAACTCATAAGTCCTAAATGTGAGTTAGCCATGTTGATTCTTGGAGCTATTAAAAGGACGAGATCTGCGGTCCAGTCAGTCAATCTCTTGGCATTGAAACCGGCCTTTGAAGCACGCCTTGATGTTATGAATCATGAATGAAAGGACGAGATCGATCTGCTGTCCAGTCAATTGCTTGGAAATGTTATGAATTGTGATCTCTACTTAAACCTACTTATTTATTTATTACTATTGGACCATATATAGAAGGCTAGGCAACGGCTTTTTCAAGCTTAATCCGTTACCTAGCTAGCTGTTTGTTAGCACAACGATTTCATAATAGCACACTTGACCGTTGCTTGTTTTGAAACCAAGTAAAAACTTGTTTGTGACAAACTATAGATGTCTCAAAACTTAATTGTTCCCATTCGTGCAGCTCAACATTGTTCGATAAAGTTTTGAGCAGTGTTTAATTCTGAAAAAAAAGTGTAAAAATTGAAAATTGATTTAGTGGGAACACGTTTGAAAAATGAGTTGTATATGAGGTCCACAACCACAACGGTAAAATTGTTTGGTAAAATTTTGGAGTGTAATTTTGAAACAAAAATTGGTAAATATTTTTTTTTTTAAAAAAAAATAATAGAAACAAAAAAACTGTGTAAAAAAGATGGCGACACTGTGTCCACAATATGGTGGCGGCCGGTGATCGACCACCAAATGCCTTAAGTGACCACGTGCAGCAACTGCTAGAGACGTGGCCACCAAAATTGTCTTATGGCTACCGCAGGACTGCCAAATGGTGGCCCGTAGTAACACCATCGTAGCATCTTCCAATATATATATATATATTTTTTTTAAAAAAAAAAAAAAAAATTATTTCGTGTTTTTTTAAGAAGTACTTTGAGTTTTGATAAGAGTTTTGTCGTTATACTAGGGACCTCATCTAAAACTCTATTTGGTTAACTGGTATTTCAAAAGAGTTTTCGATGTTTGGGAAATGAAAAAGGGTTTTAGAAAAGTCTACATGTCAATTACTCAATATTTGAATAACAAAAAAAAATTATTATTTTTTTTCCTAAAAAAAAGAGGAGTATTTTTAGAAATTTGACAGGATTTAACTAAAAATTCTAACATATGGTTGAAATTGAAAAAAATTGAAAGATTGATACCCTAAATTAACACTTTTTAAAATTTGGGTATCTTTTTACAAAAGTGATTAAAAATCGGTAGTTATAGGTGAAGTTCTAAAAAAAAATTTATGTTTTAAGATTTAAGAATAACATTTAACATATTTTTTTTTTCCTTTTCGATGAATGAGTTCTTTTGATCCATTGGTAGGAGAGGACATATCTAATTTATTGTGCATGGTTCCAAATTTCGGCTAAGATCTTTTCATGATCAAGCTTGTCAGCTTGTGTGGATCTTCTCATTGGGAGGTTCTACTAGAAACTTTGGTCCCCCTATCCAATCTTATCTTCTATGCTTTTGGTCATGCTTTTATAATTGTCAAGCTACAAACAGAGGTTAATGGCAATGCCAAAACCTTTCTTGTTGGTGCCATGATATGGCTTGGTAGATGCCATGGCATGCTTTTGTGGTTGCCATGGCTTGCCACTATTTGCCTGGGTGGCACTAAGTTTTTTATTTTTTGGTTATTATTATTATTATTATTTTTTAATGCTCAAGCACTGATGGGCTTGAATTATGTTGGTTTTAACTTTTACACGAAGAGAAATGGTTTATTTCTTCCAATCATTCTCCCATCCTCCCGATTTTCAAAATCGTCATTGGATATGTGGGGCCGTGGGGCTCATGTGTATCTCACACATGGCTTTACAGATTCAATATCAATTTTGAAAAGTGTAAAGATAGAAGGAGGACAAAGAAAATGATGTATAGCATGTCTTTTATAAAATATTTCACATCTTCTTATAGAAATATTTTGAAAAAACAAATGCTTCATTTTTCAAGTCTAGGAATTAACTTACTACTTAAAAAACATATAAAAAAAAAATAAAAATAAAGAGAGGCAGTGGCACGGCTACCTCCAATGGCAAAGAAGCTAGGTAGCCGCATGGTCACCTATGTCGAGATTAATGACATGTAAGCAGTTTTTCCATGTCACATATTATATGCTGAGTAATGTTTGATGCACAACAAATATATACACTTTGTATAATAAAACTGACGTGAAAATTTGTTGTGCAACAAACATTACTTCTACATGTTACAATATATATATTATATATTTAAAAAAAGAATACCAAAATAATATTAATAAAAAAAAACTAGTCGATTTTGGGGTAGCCGCACAAGACTCTCGACCTGTTCTTTTCTTACGGCTCTCACATTAAATACTAATATGGAATTCGTATGGCCAGCCACCCTATAGTAGAATTTGTACAAAGTTAGGAAAGGGACATAAATATTAGTTCCAACATGGCTTAGACTTTTTAGTTAGTTCATAACTCCATCTAAATTCTTATTAATTATAGTTTATTACATTACAAAATTGTAATTGCAGTCTAAGTTTTGCGCAATAGCAACAGGACTGACGACTTCTAATCGCATTATTAGTCATCTTTGCCACCAAATTAAATGTCTTCTCAAATACAATCACATGCTATTGTGAGATATGTTTGTTTTAATACGTGTGTCTTTAGCTTTTATAAACGTTTTGTGCGGTCTCACGATTATTTATTTGATCAATTGTCTATTATATGTAATTATTTCAGCACTATTTTGATTTGTTTTAGGTCTATATATTGTTGAGGAGTCCATCTCTTTTTCGTTTATAGGATCGTCAACTTCTTATTCCTTTTAGATCAGGAGTGTGAAGGATTTGCCTCTGTAATCTTTTTTTCCTTATTGAATTAAGAAAAAAATGGTTAAATACCCTATTGGTACCTGAGTTTTACGTGATTTTAAATTTAGTACCTCAGTTTTGTTTTGTATCATAGGTGGTACCTGAATTAAAGGTAAAAACACATTTGGTACCTATGTTTGACACGTGGCACTACGTAAAAAAAATTAAAAATAAAAAATTGAAATCTTTAAAAAATGATAAAAAATAATAAAATTTTAAAAAATAAAATTAAAAAAAGAAAAAAGAATAGGGGGTGGTTCGGCCACCCCATGGTAGAAAAAAAGAAAAAAAATGATGCGTTTTGGCCCTTGGGGGTGGCCGAACCACCCCCATGGGCCACGGGGGTGGTTCGGTCACCCTAGGCCGGCCGGTCTGGGGGTGGCTGAACCACCCCTATGGCCCATGGGGGTGGTTCGGCCACCCCCAAAGGCAAACCCTCAATTTTTTTTTTAATGAGTTTTGGCCCTTTGGGGTGGCCGAACCACCCCCTAGGGCCACGGGGGTGATTCGGCCACCCCAGGCCGGCTGGTATGGGGGTGGCCGAACCACCCCCGTGGCCCATGGGGGTGGTTCGGCCACCCCAAAGGGCAAACCCTAAATTTCTTTTTGGATGGGTTTTGGCCCTTGGGGGTGGCCGACCCACCCCCTAGGGCACCCCCTAGGGCCACAGGGGTGGTTCGGCCACCCCCAAGGGCAAACCCTCAAATTTTTTTTGATGGGTTTTGGCCACCCCCAAGGGCCAAAACCTATAATTTTTTTTTTCTTTTTTTCTACCATGGGGTGGCCGAGCCACCCCATGGGGGGTGGTTCGGCCACCCCAGACTGGCCAGACCGGCCAAGGGGGTGGCTGGGCCACCTCCTTGGCCAAAATGGGGGTGGCCCCTCTTCTTTTTTTTTTCTTTTTTTTTTTTTTTTAATTTTTTTTTTAAAAATTTTATTATTTTTAATCATTTTTTAAAGATTTCAATTTTTAATTTTTAATTTTTTTTTATGTAGTGCCACGTGTCAACCTCAACGGTTGACATGTGGCGAGACGTTAAAATTCAGACGGAAAATCTAATAGAGGTATCAAATGAGTTTTTACCCTTAATTCAGGTACCACCTATAATACAAAACAAAACTGAGGTACTAAATTTAAAATCACGTAAAACTCAGGTACCAATAGGGTATTTAACCCAGAAAAAAAACAAAAACAAAGACAAAAAGAAGAAGAAAGAAAACCAATCGCAACCATTCAATTGATCCATCACTTGGAACTTGGAACAGATGAATAGAGTTCATTCATCTCTTTTTTAAATTTAATAGAGTTTAAATGAACAGATGAACAGAGTTTAAATGAGAGTTGAAAATTATTTTGAAAAATAAATGAACAGATGATAAATTTAAAAGCCTACTCTATTCATATTATCATATATGAGAGTAGGCTTTTACACAATGTCCACGATATTGTACCCACCGTAACCGTTTATGTTTAGTAATATATATATATACTACATTTATTATTTGGAACGAAACAGCAACTACGTATACCTTGACTACAAATTTATCGAATAAATGGTCGCTTGTTGATCAATTGCTTTCAAAGAAGAAGAAAAAAAAAAGGTACACGAGGAACATTAAAATGGTGCATGTGGGAGTTGCTTATTGTCCAGGAAGTGCTGAACCAGCTGGAGAGCCCGTTTGGGTGCAAACATAGGAACCTTGTGGCCGGCACCTCGTACGGTCACAAAGTTAAGCCCCTCGTACACAGTTGTCCACCCGGCAACCTATATATAAAATTCCGATCCAACTAATTAATCATTTTTAACTGATGATATATAGCTACATCACGAGTGTGTATGGATCTATAAAATAAGAGAAGAAAAGCAAAAAAGAGAAAATAAAAACAAAGAAGTTACTGATAGTTCAGCGTTAATTAGATATTTACGTCCACTATTACGAATTAGCATCAAGGGTTATATTGTGTTCAATAATTTAATTGTTAATAATACATAAATTTATATTTATAGTTGAATAAGTAAACCTATATAAACAAACCTAAATCGACTTATAAAAAAAAATACAAAACGATTTAAATTAAAAAATATGAATTAATAGTACTATAATCAGAATATTTAGAATATATGAAAATTAATGAGACAAGCAACAACTACGTACAACCTGTTGGTCGCTGTACCAAGGAGTCCAATCTTCAGTAATTTTTAATCCAAGCTTTCTCAAAGTATACCTAGTTGAAGTGACTGGGAGTCTCCCATCAGTATCTCCACTGCAAGCAATATATATATAAATGCATGTAAATTTTTTGTAGATATAACAAAATTATTAGGCTTTTCAGGAGTATACGTTGTTAATTAAGATTACCTGTAAATCCATATGCGCAGACCCCCAGCAATAAGCTTCTCAATTGTAGGTAGTACTGATGTTGGTGCATCATGCCAAGCTTGGATTTCCTGGCTGCGTACGCGTGGGCGAAAACAAATTATTAACTCACATATACTTCACAACAACCAAAAAAAAAAAATAATAATAAATAATGAAACCTACAAAAGGTAATTATGTGGGATCAGAGGGATTGAGGCGTTCGTTCGTTCAAGATGAATAGCCTAATTAACTAAGTTGATGGGAATCAACCTTAAAAAGACATTAAATAAAAAATAAAAATAAAAATAAGTAAAACGACGGCCGACCTACCCTTAAGTTGGTTGGCCGAGTTTTATTTATTAAATTAGGGTTTGATGTCGGTTCTCAAATGCTTAATTGTGGGGCGGGGCAGGGCAAGTTGCACCATCCCCGAGGGGTCTTTTTCAAAAAGGCTCGGGGTAACTCCTGAGCCATTGGGGGTGGTCGCATTGCTTGTAATCTCACAGCTCCTGTTAAGATGTGAGGTTAAATTAGACCATTAAAGGAGTAAACTGACCCTTATACTTATATAAACTTTATTTAATTACAAATTACCTTTAAATTATAATTTATTTTTTAAATAAGAAAAAAAAATTACATGAGTATTTTGGTAATTTTTATCTCTTGAGATAAAATTTAACAGAAAACTCTAACAAATGTATGATGTTGCAAAAAGTTGAACATTTTAGATACACTAAATTCTAAATTGAAAGTTTTTGAACTTTGGGATGAGAGGAGATTGCAAAAGTAATAAAAGTTCATAAGAGTTAAGTGAAGTTTTCAATTTTATTTATTTATTTATTTTTTATTTTTTAAGGGCAATTCAAGCTGTTAACATAAAAAATAATAATAATTATTATAATTATTTGTGATAGCTAGTTGTTAAGAGAGGAGGGTTAGTAACTTATTAATTAATTAGTATATACATATACCTGCAACGAGTCCATGGATAAGGGATTTTGGTAAGATTGGCATGCAAAGCTTGTTGAACATCCGGCCTATTCAGATATGTCTCAGCGTAATCTGGCGCACAAGGGTCGTAACTAGCTCTACTTGCTTTCTTCTCCAACCCATACTGTCAGACCAAAATCCCCCATCAATTTGAAACTTACACGTACGTACGATTAATAACATGCTCTAATTATAATTAGGAAAAAAAATGAAGAGATCGAGATCGAACTCACAAGTTGGGAAAAGAAATGGAGATCATTGCGTCGCCGTTTAGTAGTAGTAGTAGTGGTGGTGGTGATTTTTGTTTGGACACATTTGGGAGTGTAGAGGCTGTACATGTCCATGATTTCATCATACGCACCGTAAAAGTCATTGATGGCAAAAAAGCAGTCGCCGGCCGATTGTTTGGAGTTGCATTTGCTTTTCATATCTTGGTACAACCGATCAGATATCAACGCATGATGCCATGCATAATCAATCATTCCCTTTGTATCCGTTTCATCATCCAATGCTGCGTTCCCAATCTGCGTGCATTTATCATCATGATCACTTTAAGTTTCATTTGATTTTTGAACAATTTTTTATTTTTTATTTTTATTTTTTGCAAAGTAAAATTATTTTTGTTTTGTCATTTAGTTGATCTTCTATTGAGGGCCTAGATACTGACGGGCTCTGTCGGGCTTGAAAAAACTTATTGACAAACTCAAAGCACTCATTTCAAATTCTCATGGCCGGATTGATTTGCACACTAATCATCTAAGGAAATTAAGAGACTACTGGAAGACCTGGATACCGACGAGTCCTGTAAGGCCTGGATATTAACGAGCCCAAAAAAATCTTATTGACAAGCCCAATGCACTGACCTCGAATACCCATGGATTGATTTGCACGTTAAAATTAGGGGCTAGCTATAGCGGGACATAATGCTCAAGCCAAGAAGAAACTTTGATTTATATAATTTTCACGAATTGAAAAGGATATTATGTTTAAAATGTCTTTTAGTTGTGAATGTATCAACTATATATATAACTCAGTTGATGTAATTTGATCACATTATCATACAATTAAGCTACATACGGTCCAATCCACATTCATTTAATTAATTATGGACGCATGCAAGATTTAATTAATAATAGATATTGCAATAAAAATTAGCAGAGAAACTCACCAGGAACCCTTTGAGGTTTATATAATCCTCCTTGGATACATTCTTATTATGATCGAGAATGGCCTCAGAAAGTTCTGGAGCATAGTGCCCTGGGTACGTACATCATTAATTAAGATACTAAAATAAATAAATAAATATGCTTAATTAATTAATCTTAATTTGTTTGTTCTACCTGCATAGCTTTCTCCAGCAATGTAGAACTCGTGTGATTTGAATTGTGGAAATCGCCGAAACCAGTTGATCAGAAACATGTACGAATCCTTTGCTAATTAATTTTACAAGAACAATTAATCACAATTAAGTGATCATGAGATCAAATAAATCAACTTTATGTATAACGTTAATTGAGATTAATATAGAATTACTCGTGATTTTGTCGCCAAGTTCACCAAAATCTGTGCTGGTATTGGTGTAGGAAAACCCGACTCCAAAGGGAGATTCCACAAACAACAAATTGGCCGCTGATAACGGATAAGTAAATTACAATCAGCCCTTGATTGTTGTAAAAAAAGCTAGTGATCGGCTTTTCATTTACGCTTCCAAAATTTAGAAAGTGACATTCGGGTTCCCATATTTCCATCGCGTGTCAAATTAGAAATTTGTGTTTTTCTACCCAAAATACCCTTGAAGTTATTAAAAAAAAAAAAAAGACTTAACCATTTGAAGACAAAAATAAGGGGTTATTAATATGAAAAGAGCTGGCCACCCCATTTTTGTATTTTCGTTTTTTTTTTTAAAAATAATTTTAATTTTTTTTTTTCAAATGGTTAATTTTTAATGACTTTAAGGGTATTTTTAAGAAAAAAAAAATATGCAAAAGTGTCTAGAAGCGTTTTAAAAATGTAGTGGTAAGTCGGACCGTAAAAATATTTTTTCCCCAAAAAATATAAATAAGAGTTTTGCATATGAAGATTTAGAACACATCTTTCTTAATTTTTGACTTCATTTTTTCTTTTTATTTTCAAGTAAGGGTATAAGCTTTTGCTTAAAACCTAATATGATCCAACCTTTGTTCCATGTATAAGGATTGAACTTTAGCTTTGGTTTGCTACCCTTTTCAGGAAAAAATGGCCCAAGCTCTAGTGTTTCTCCACCAATGGACGAACATCCTGGACCTGAAATTTTTGAGACCATTAAGAAATCTTTGATAATCGCATTGTCACAAAATTTAAAGTGATTGACTGAAGATCAGTAGTATAATTCTTGGCATCTCCACCATAACATTTAGTGAGAAAATAATGTGAATCGAAACTATACATTGAGACAAGAGTGAGAAGAACTCTAGATACAAGAGTTATAAGATGATAAACTAGATTTATTATTGTTAATATAGAAGTAAAAGAGACTTGTAACGTTCGATCAGGCTATTTTTCTATAAATAGAGTCTTGTATACGATTAAATGAATAAGGGAAAGATGTAGCGAAGAAAATGTTTTGACGTGTAGATGTAAGCCATAAATCGATCGAACAACTTTAATTGTGTCTCTCTTTTTTATTTTCATCTCTTTCGATTCCTAAATTATGTGATCTTACATAAACCCAAGAAGAAAAAGGGAGGTTCATAATATTTACAGGTAACATCAAAGGAAAAGTTGCTTAAAAATGTTTACAGAAACAGTTTTTGTGTTAGCTAATTATTTTTTAAAAAATTAATGATTTAATGTACTTATATGTAATATAAGAGTAGAAGTATTGAATTCGAATCCTAATTAATTTGATTATATAATTTACTATACTTTCAATTAAAAAATTGACGTGTCGGCCGAATTACCTCCGTTGAGCCATAAGAGGATAGGCTTTTCTTGAGGGTTTTGGGTTGCTTGGAAGAACCAATAGAACAGTGCTCGTCCATGAGTTTCATTGACGTTAACATATCCTGCATATTGTTTGAAATCCACCCAAGGCTGGCCGGGAAGTCTAACCACTTGGTCTGCTTCTTGCTGAGCTAAGATATCATGGCCGACTTCACTCCGGCCGGCTAAAGTTTCTTTTGCCGAGCTGAAAGCAATTATTAGCAAAAGACGAAGAGAATATGAAGAAAAATCCATAGGGACCCCAATATATCTCAGTACTCTATTCTCTCCTCATTCAAGACTGGTTTAAATAGCAAGTGATCTTCGAAGAATATTATTCACAAATAAACTTTTCATTTCTCGAAAGGATTAATTTGACCTGATCAAATATATATATATATATATATTCTTAATTTCTCGTCTCATGCTACGTAGGAAGCACCGATCAATGATCAGAATGCATCAGATGGCAGCTTCTCGTTGGCTAGGAATTGAGTGTCTGATGATTTGGAGAGAATGCGGGAACTTGATTGCCTGCTCCTCTCACCCTCATAGGTAACAGTCCAGCCCTCCCACGGAGACGGACCAATCAATATTAATATTATTTCACACAACATAAAATAGAAAGAAAAAAAATAGAGAAATTCACTTATAATTTTTTATTTTTCATCTCTTATGAAAAAAATATTCAAATTTTAAAAAGTGTCAATTTAGGGTATCCATTTTTCAATCTTTTACAATTTCAACTCTCCGTAAAAATTTTCTATTAAATCTTGTTAAAATTTTCAAAATACCTATCTATATTGCTTCCAATTTTGTCCGATAATTGTGAAAAGGTCATGTGTAATTATCTATTTATGTTACTTCCAATTTTGGCTGATATTTGTGAAAAAAGGTCTTTGTAGAGCCCATCTGTCACAGTATGTGTCTAGGCAGCCTCTGATAACTCAGGCAGAACGCAGAAAGGCTCCATAAGAAGTCATCTCACAATTACCTGCTAAAAAGTGTGGAACAGCATCGCAAAAATGATTTACATAGACAAGAAGTGTAAACCATTTTGTATGGCGAATGTTTTTTTTATTTGGTCAACTAAAAATATTTTTAAGTTAAGCCAATATTTTACGCTATGTCCTAAAAATAATAATTAAATAATATTTACATGGAAATAAATGGAGATTAATTTTTAGAAAATTACTTGGAAATGCATTTTTACGTATTACTGAAATTCGAGATCAAGGAAAAATAAAGGATATAAAGGAAAAATAAAAATTACGCTGAGTATAAAACATCGTCGGCTCTCTTTGATTTGTTATTTTCGGTTAAATATGTTTTCACCCTTTGAGGTTTAAAGACATTATTTTTTGCTTATTGTGATTCATTTTGTATCGTAAATAGTACCTTGTTTATGGCTAAAGACGGAAATAGTACCTCCGTCCAACTTCCGTCCAAAAATTGACGGAAATCCACGTCAACACTTCTAAGAAGCTGACACGTGTTTTATGCTTAATTAAAATTAAAAAACTTAAAATAATAAAAACTTTTAAAAAAATTAAAAGCTTAAAAAAGGGGGGGTGGTTCAGCCACTCCCAAGGCTCTTGGAGGTAGTTCGGCCACCCCCAAACCGGCCTCGAGCCACCTCTCATTTTTTTTTAAAAAAAATTAATTAATTAATTTTTTTTTTAAAGCTTTTAATTTTTTTTTAAAAGTTTTTATTATTTTTAGCTTTTAATTTTTATTTAGGTATAAGACATGTGTTAGCTTCTTAGATGTGTTAACGTGGATGTTTGTCAATTTTTGGACGGGAGTTGGATGGAGGTATCATCGTCTTTAGCCATAAACAAGGTACCATCAAAAAGATATGTTACATATACATTTTTTGTACTTCTTTTTTATAAATCAACTACTAAGGGCCCCGTTTAATAATCCCTTTCCCCTTCCCAGTCCCCTCTCCTTATGGGAAATTTTTTTTGTTGAGCGAAAGTAAAAAGTGATTGATGTGATATAAAGTAGAAATAATTTATATGAAAAAATGAAAAAAAAAAAATTGTATTGTTGTGAGTTTTTTTATTTAAATAATAATAAAAAATTGTTGATGTGATATAAAATGTAAAAAAAATTAAAAATATTTTGAAGTTGATGTTTTTTAGAAGATGTGATAATAAGGGGAGGGGAGGGGAGGGAAGGGAGTTACTAAACGGGGTCGTTGTGTGTGAGTCTTATAAATCTAATAATTAATTTTAAAAAAATGAACAAAAAAAATATACAATAGATATACGATAATCATTTCTCGATAGGAAGAGGCAAATTTTTTTTTTTTGTCAAACGTATTTAATCCTTTTATTTTTTCTCTTCAAATTTTGGTATCGAGGTTCAGCACGTGGATCTGCAGACAGGGTTTGGCAATTGGCATGCTTTGTTCGTTGGGATTCCATTTCTCTATTTGCAAAACTGAGAGCTACTCTGCAAGCCGTCACAGGCGAGAGTGCTTTCGGACCTCAGTTCACAATGGCTTTTCTATTCCACAAATTCCAAGAGGTATCTCTCTCTCTCTCTCTCTCTCTCTAGAACAGGCTTTTTTCTTTCACTGGAACGATTATTCTCTCTTTTTCAAGGGTTTTCCTATCAAAATAACAATCTTTGGGGGCTGTTTGTTTGCCCAGAAAATGCAAGGAAGTGAAGAAGAGAATATACTAAAAAATTTCAATAGTGGATTTTGCATTAGTTGGGACCTCACGGAACCAAGAAGTTCTATTCAACTGAGCCTAATATTTGACTTTTATTGAACTAATTGAGCTGGGTTTCTGATCTTTATGCAAACCCACAATAATATAGACATAAGATTAATTTTTTCTTTAGGGATAGTTGCATACACATGTTGAATTAATTCTACCAATGAATAAATTCCATCAAAATGATTTTTCTTTGTCAATTATTGTTCCAGTCAATGACCCTAAAGAGCAGATCTTTGAGGTCAGATGATCCAATAAGGGAAATTTTACAGTTGGAGTTCGTGGTGGAATTCAATGATAGATATATTCCCCAACAAGCTAATTGACCAATAATATGAATGTGATAGTATTTTCAGTCGTTTTATACAAGATCCTTTCTTGTTTGTAAATGATATTCACAGGCTGTGAAAACTCTTGCAAAGAATCCCAAGTTTGCCAAGGATCCAAGACAACTTCAGTTTGAAGCAGACGTAAATCGGCTGTTTCTTTATACCAGGTCAGTATCTCTTTGTTATCTGAATTAACAATTTTTGCCTCTAAACATGAACTGTATGTGGCTAGTGTCAGTCACACTGCTGTCTGTTCTTGTGCAAAGATAGGTGCCAAACCAGTAGGCAGACCATCTGATTGGTTGATAGACCTCTTGGATGGATTCTTTTCCCAATATTGTTGATAGCATGCTTGCTTTTGAAGTATGAACCGTTAAGAATATCCCAACAAGTTTGGAAGCATGCCATAGTAAAACCGTTTGGGCCCGGGACCTTATCACCATTCAAGGCTTCCACCACCTCATAGACCTCATCTTCCCCAAAAGGCTTCTCCAACCAGATGGCCTCATCCTCCCCCATGGAATCAAAGGAAAGGCCAACCAACTGAGGTTGATGTAAATTGATCTAAAAGTTTGCCTCACAGCTACACATGCGATGGCTTGTTTGATCTTTCACGTTTAGTCACATTATTTGACAGACTTAAATTTATTTTAAGTTTCTCTAAACTCAAATTGAACTTTTAAACCATGGTTATCATTTTTTGAATGGATGTTATCTGCTTCTTCTTTTTTCCTTCTCTATTTTACCATGTGGTTTTATGTGAATTTGATGCTACCTCGGTACTCAGTATACGTACTTCATTGGTTGTCCTTCTAAATCTCAAATTTTTTCTCATGAAAGACTTAAACATCCAGCTACAATCGTTTGGGAAGGAATGCTGATGAGGCAGATGCAGAGGAGATTATTAATATGTCTAATAAAGCCTCTGTTGCTGATCAACAGAAGCAAGTCCAAGAAAACCTCCATTCTCAAATTAAAGGTTTTTGCATGTCTATGGAAGAAATTCTTCTTCCTGATATTGAGAACATAGATGAGGCACTCAAATCGCCTCTACAATCAAATGCTGCTTCTCGTCGTAGTGGCCTTAGTTTTGCCATTGGCAGGAGCGACCAACCTACTAACCATCCTGGTAAGATTCTATTTGCAATCCAGTAAACCTTTCAATTATGAGCTTATGGTTGCTTTACTGTACCTTCCTATGTTCCAGCTTTTTGACTCTTATTCTGACTTCGCCTTTCTATGGTTGTAATGGGATTATCTTGATGTAAGGAGTGATCTTTTGATTTGTTTGATTAATTACCTTACCTTCTTTATGCTTATCAAAAAAAAAAAAAAAAAAATTACCTTAACTTCTTTATTAGTTTCCTTGAACAAATTTAGCTATATAGAAATTGTGGAATTATTCGAGTAGAGTTCAAGACAACGTCCAATCATTATAAGGCAAAATCATGTTGTACTTGTGAAGTTGTGATTCATAGGTACTCTATTCTTTTTAGCATTTGTTCAATAAATTTTTAGATGAGGTCTTGAGATTATTTTTTGGAATGATTATGTTCTAGACTTCTAGTTGTTGGATTTCTTGGAAAATTCAATGCTATTAAAACCTTCTGGAATTTCTCTGCGCTTCTTTTCAAAGAAGTAAAAATATTTGTTCCTCACATTGTACACCATTCTTCTTGCAGAAAAATAAGAATTCTCTAACCAGTTTGTGACCTGGAAGATATAATTATTTGGACTGAAACTTGAAAACCGAATTGATTATAGAGGTTTCATGAAGCTCTGAGCTTTGATAAATATTCTTCAGGGCCTTGATTGGAAGTTGTTGTATGGGAGGTAAAACATATTGAAGTCAGCATTCGTTTTTCGCAAGAAATGCTAGAGTGGGTCCAATTCTCATTTGATATTTGTAAGAGTATTGTTGGCTGACATATACACCAATCTTTGGTAGATGATAAAAGACTAATTACTAGTAATATACCACACACACAAAAAAAAAATGGAACAATCTCTAGAAGTACAAGGGCAACCTCCAACCGGACTGAAGCCCTCCCGTTTAATCTACTTATGTGGAAAGAGTTAATTGGCGTTGTTTTTATTATATGTTCAATGTCTCATATCAACCCTTGCCACAACAACGGTGAGGGTTTCAACCATGGTATCAGTTCTGCTTACATGGATGTCCTTTATGTTTGATTCTAGCAAAACTCATTACAACGTTGCAAGTGAGCATTACCACATATCTTATTATGTGTACTGGAATCAAATAAGAAGTATTCTGCACCCAGATTTGGTTACGATCAGACATATTCGGTGTACTTGCATATATTTACCTGTTGAACTTCGATACTTTGGACTTTGGCACTGTAGGAAACCATAAAAAGCCTAAAATCAGTACTGTTATCATCTCCTGAGTTGCTTGTCCAGCAGCAACAAACTGTGAAATGTGATGGGTTTCCTTTAATAGGAATGTTATTGTGCCTTATCTGTTGCACTTGCCATTCAAAAAAAAAAATTCGGAATAGTTTGATACACGTGTAGTGTATCATCTCTCTCTTTTACATCTTCTAGTGCAGAGGCTCTCTTTACATTTTAGTCATCTGACACTTTCATTTGATCTTCTCTTTGTTCGAGCTTGTTTCTCAAATAATACTTGAAGTCGTCCTGCTTGTATTTTTTATCAGTTATTTTTTCATATATAGCTTTCGTCAAATTGTCAACAATAAACAGTTGTTATGTATGCCAGCTACTTTCAGAATTTACATGAAGTTAGAATGCAAATTTATGGTAAATTTATAAGAACTTTGAATGATAAAATGAAAGAGAAAGGATTATACGCATCACATAAATTATTGTGCTCATAACTTGATGATTTGGGTGTTCTGAACCAACCTTCTGTTTCAGGAGAAGCCTCAATTAATTTTGACAAAATTTCTGGCCTTTGGTTCTGATTACTTAAAAGATTTTTTTTTTTTCACCTGCATGTGAGTTGGGTGGGTTGGTGGTGTTAGTTTTCCCCTATAACTACTGATTATTAAGGATTTTTCAGCACAGTTGTACCTGAAACAAGACCATTAAAACGAGCTGAACTCTCTGAGAGATTAAAGGACCTCATTGGGTACAAGCTTGATATCAAACCATCTCAAATCCAACACAAGGAAGCTGGCCAAGGTTTATTTTTAGATGGTGAAGCTGATGTGGGTAAAGTGGTAGCCTTTTACCCCGGTGTAATATACTCCCCGGCTTACTACCGTTACATTCCCGGATACCCAAGAGTCGATGCACAGAACCCTTATCTGATCACAAGGTATGATGGAAGTGTGATCAATGCCCAAACCTGGGGTTTTGGAGGTGAAACCCGTGAAGTTTGGGATGGCCTAAGCATGGCAGAATTTAAGCCTGATATTGAAGGTTTTGAGAAAGGTTCAGAGCGGTTCTGGAAACTGCTCAATGGTCCTTTGGAAGGCACACAGGTGGGAATGAGGGGTGATGTATTGGAGCGGAGAAACCCATTAGCTCTTGCTCATTTTGCTAACCACCCAGCAAAGGGTATGGTCCCAAATGTCATGATTTGCCCTTATGATTTCCCATTGACTGAGAAGGGCATGAGAGTCTATATTCCAAATATATTGTTTGGAAATGCTGAAGAAGTAAAGATGAAAAGATTTGGCAGCTTTTGGTTCAAATTAGGGGGTTCAGGAAATGGTGGGTCGGATGCCCCTGTTTTGAAGACTCTCGTTCTGGTGGCAACTAGGGCACTTTGTAATGAAGAACTGCTCCTAAACTACAGGTTGAGCAACTCAAAGCGACGGCCACCGTGGTATGCTCCTGTGGACGAAGAGGAGGATCGAAGAAGATGGAGCTAAGGTTGGCTTTAAGCCATAACTACATTGGATTCCTCTCACCCTGGGTGTACTTTTTTCTGGTTTATTAGTTAGCAATCATACTTTTCACTTCAGCTGTTTTGCAGCTGCAATTGCCAACCTTGATAAGGTACGGGGTTAATAGCTTTAGATGGAGAAAGCACCAAATGCTTTAGTTTTTATTTTATACTTTGTTTGGAGTAACAACTGTTCCAAGGGTTTGATTGTGCTCACTTTTCTTTTGAAATTAGTTGTTTTATGAAATAATCAATATTAAAAAAAAAACAAGACAATAATTACTATGGTTGTATGGTTATATCACATTCAAAGACAATAATAAGTCGACTCACAAAAAGAAGACAATAATAATAACTTCAATAGGTTGTCAGGCTTTGGTCCATTTATTCAAAATGTCGAGCAAAAGCCATACTTAAGCAGCAGCGGCAGCCAAGCCTAAAATCGTGAAGCCGGCAAGGTTTTTGAAGAGAGGAAATGGGCGAAGAGAGAAAGGGACTGTTGGGGAGCAAAGGCCGGGACCTGATGGCCTGCGCCTCTCACTGTGGCTAATGTCAGCCCGCCCTCGTAAGTCTGCATCCACCCGGCTACTTGACTTTTGTGAAACCATGCCCTCCATTCTTCCTCTACTTTTAACCCCATCTCGTTTATGCTGTACCTTGTTGATGTCACCGGCACCCTCCCATCCGTGTCACCGCTGCATCGTCATGACATCACCATCATCAATAATAATATTAATTATAATATAATTACGTTTTTGTTTTTTTTTCTTTTTTAGCAATACAAGGAAACGGGAAGGGTATCATATCTCTTCTTGAAAATGCTATAGCTTCAACTGAATGTCGGCAATGATTGGAGAGATAGCCCAATGGGCGAAGAGATGAGCTTGATTAATTGCCGAAATGTTAGTTAAAGAGTCACCTTCCATAAACAAAATGTTACAACCTTCTGTTATTGTGGAAGTCAAGTAGGCAATTACACCAAAAACATTTAAAGAAGAAAAAAAAAGATGGGTAGAGATGGGTATATGGATCTCTACCCATCTTTATTTTTTTTCTTTGTTCTTTTAATTTTTTCACATAATTTCCTATATGGCATGCTGACATATATTTGGATACACGTGTCATATTTTCATTGATCTAGCGTAGACAATATGACAAATGACAAGTTTTTCGTTAAAGATTGGACAAAAAAAATCTGATAAAATGATTAATTTGTCACTCAATCAAAATTCAAGATTTTAATTGTTAAACTTGGAAGCTCGGGTCTTCTTTACCACAAAGGCAAAACTCAAGGACTTTTACGACAACTTACTAAAAAAAAAAAAACCACAACCACTGCTACTCTATCTCATCTTGCCCATAGATGATTTTAGGATTTATTTATCTTTCGACTGATACTACCATGACCAAGAGTGGTTTTGTGAGTTTGTCGTATTTGACTTACCCAATTCTTATATGCACCTATTATTCTAGTACAAAAATACTGTTCTTCAAAAGAGAAAGATTATGGAACATTTTCATTTGATTTTCGAAACCGCTAAATGCCATTTATGTACAGCAAAGGTCTGCAGAAGAGACCAGGGCGGAATTTGAAGTTTGAAGGGCGTACCTGTAGATCCAAATGCGAAGTCCAGCATTTAAGAGCTTCCGAATAATTGGCAGCACCGTGTCGGGAGAGTCATTCCAGTCGTTGATAACACCACTGCAGTACTAACCATAAGTTAAAAATCCGACGATCTTACTGACCATTACCTTTGTCGTGATCATGCAGTTTTTACGGACCAAAAGACAAAGTGAAGAAAATAACAGCTGCAATGATTGAAGGGGGAGACTGGAGAGTGAATGTGAGATGAAAATGAAAAGGAGAGTTCAAGAATCTCCCTGGCTACTGCAACGTTTCATTGATTATGTTAAGGTAGGGCCAGGAAGACAGAAAGAAAGCTCTAGTTCGATCATTTGGCACATGCTCCGAGTGAATTGCCTGGAAGTTCTAGGATTTGTTTCTATCTACGTACGACCCATGTCCCCCCATAAGTACCCAACAGGCAAATGAATTAATACCTACATTTATGACACAGACCATCATAATTTTAACATCTTAGAAATTTAAGTCGTGACCACATTTTTCAGAAAGGGTCGAACTTTTAATTAAATATCATTAACACGCAATGGATTGGCAAAATTTGGGTGTGAAATTTCCTGTTATTAGGCTATCCACATTTCTGACAGCCTAAGAGAGGTGTTGTAGAACTCATATCCTCAGGGCAGATAGATCCTGTATCTTAAACTATTTGGAACAGGTAGGCCTTGTAACTCCCTGATCTCTCTTAGACAGATTGATTTTTTGTGAAATTCAAGCATTATTAAGCTAATAATAAGGAAAGCATCTATAAGATTAGGGGAAGAAAAAAAATCTATAAACAGTTCGTAATTGACGTGGATATCTCTGGATCAAACAATAGCACATGCATGCGTTTTCTTAAGGGATTAGGGATTGTGAATTCTTTCGTTCTTTAGTAAAAAGTCTAAGAGAGAGAGAGAGAGAGAGAGAGAGGGAGAGGATTGTAATTTGCATAGTAAATTTCTATATTTTACCTGCATGTGGTGTAAGGATAGGACAGTTTAGTGACATTGGCATGCAGGGCCCTCTGAACATCCACTCTGTTGAAATATTTCTCCACGTAGTCCTCTGTACATGGATCGTAGCCTGACGGTTGCTTATGCCAGAGGTCCTGAATTCAGGAAAACAAAAAACACAAGATCCTCCTTTAATAACTACAGTTATATGTAGTGTAGGGACTCGTTAAAAACAACAAAAGTTGATTATATAAATTGCTACGTACACAAATGCAACAAATGTTCATTCCAACAGTGTAAACACATAAATTTCCACCCACCTCTCTCTCTCTCTCTCACACAGTGACTCTCATGGATAGAAGAGGTAAATTTAATCATTTAATTAATATTTTAACACTCATTCTCATGTGTGGGGTCAGACTTGCTTTTAATAGATGATGCTCAACACGTGAAATATTTAATTGAAATGGGAGGTAAATGACGGAGTCAAGGTTTGAACAAATGGCCCCAAAAACTTAAGCTGACAGAAAGATATAAATTTAATCACTTAATCAATACTTTAATACTCATACAGAAATGCACAAAAAGGATCGACTTACATGTGGTGTTAAGAGACGAGGAGCAACAACGAGCTTTGGGGATGTTCTATGAAGGGAAGAGAGGCAGATGGGTCCGTAAATGTTGTAGATATCAATTTTAGAGCATTCTTCCACGAAGCCCCTGACATGGGTACTGCAATTCCTTGTCTGGTTTTCATGGTTGAAATCGCATTCCTTCACCAAATTATTGTAAAGTTGGTCGGAGATGATCGCGTGACTCCATGCATATTCAAACATGCCACGAAGGTCTGTTGGATCATTGATCGCAGCGTTCCCAATCTATTTTCATAACAATTAACATAATTTCCTGAGAAAGTTGAGAACCTTTTTCTAGGGAAACATGAATGTTGCAAGGTAGATATATATATATATATATAGGGCTTACCATGAACCCCTTTAGATTTATGTACAAGCTTTTGCTGGCTCCTTTGTTTCTATCATAAATGAGACTCGTAAGCTGGGGAACATAATGACCTGAGAGAGCGAGAGATGTAAAAAGTAAAAATAAAAGAAGAGGCAAATTTTTATAAACCAAAGGTTTTCTCTATATATCTTTTGTGTAGAAGACCAACTTAATTACCAGCATAGCTCTCGCCAGCAAGGTAGAAGTCATGGGATCTGAAGCTTGGAAACCTTTTGAACCATCCAATCAAGAAGGCATGAGAGTCCTCGGCTGTAATTCTATCTCCAAGCACGCTTAAATCTTTTGAATTGTTTGTATACGAAAATCCCACACCAACAGGTGCCTCCAGGAACAACATATTTGCAACTGATTACAGCCAACATTAGGGCGGAATTAGCATTTGGAACTGGGGGGTGGGGGTAAAATTTTTATTTTCATAGGATTATAAGAGTATTTTTTTTTTTAAAAAAAAAAAAAGGGGGGGAGTAATTAAAGAAGATATAATGGAATAAAAGACGTTAATAAAGCCCAAATGATCATGATTGTATGAAACATGGAATATTTAATGAATTGGGAAATGAACTCTAGAGTACTTCGGGTTCGAATTCAAAAGTTTAAGCTGATTATGTTAAATTATTATTTATCTTAAAAGTTTAAACAGATTAAAAACAGTCAATTTAATAATTTAATTTATATTTTAACACCACAGTAACTAGTAGATCATTGGCGAACTTAAAAGGCAAATTAAATTACCTTTATTCCAGGAGAATTTGTTAAGATTGAGCTGGTTTCCATTTTTTCCGACAAGAAATGGGCCGAGTTCCTGTGCAGCTCCAAATGCTACTGATGAGCAGCCAGGTCCTGAATATACACAAACATTTTGTTGAGGCCATTGAAATGCCTTATTTGCATTTAATTTGTGAAGTTTTTCGAGGTGTTGTGACCAAATCAGAAGAACATTATTCGGACATAATTTAGGCTAGCTTAAATCTCTTTGAGGAAATCTAACCCTTGATTTTTTTTTTTTATTTTTTTTTTTAACGATGGCTGATCCAGCACATTTTAAAATCAAATATGAAAAATTGTAAAAGAGATGTCATATTGTAAATAATTTCTATTTTTATCATGTTTTAGCCTTTTAGGGTGTAAACAAATAAATCTCATCTAACTTCTCTCATAACTCATGATTACTTCTTAAATTACTAACAATTTGGTAAAGATCTCGACCCATGTGGCATAAGTGGTAAAATGAAAGAATTATGTTATTCGCACGCACTCAACTTGTAAACGCAAGAATAAGATCTTTTTCATTTCAAATAAAATGGATGCTATTAATTTAATAGTAAGAATTTAAAGTTAATACATCTAATGGTGCATATATATATATATATATATATATATATATATATATATATATATATATATATATATATATATATATATATATATATATATATAATTTTACATTATTTAAAATTTTAAAAGACGTTAATATTAACTTCACATATACCGTTAGATACATTAAATTTAAATATTGACATTTCATTTAAAATGAATAGTACTTATTTTATTAAATGAAATGGAGATCATCTACACACTGTACACACTCAAAATAACTGTTGAACTCGTGCATATGGAATCTATCTCCCACATGCATTGTGAATGTGTACAAAGAATGTGGACACACATCATTTTCCAAAAGGTTTTGGAAAATCTTCTTATCCCGACCCAGAACGATGAAAAAACAAATTACAACAAAAAGTCGTCCTAAAAGACAAAAAGGGAAGGAACCAATTAATTGAGAAAATTTAAATTAAAGTTAAAAAGAAAGTAAAGCGGTAAAAGATCCCATAACAATGAAAGCAAGAAAAGCATGAGCCATGGAGACAAACTCTAGTGCCTTTGACAGCCTACCGTCTAGAGTCTACTCATTCCAAAATTGACGATCCAATGGTCATCCTTCCTGATTGAAACACAAGAAATTAATCTGTCCAAGAATGAATGTGGCCCACTAATGTACTATATTTTTGAATTTAGCCCGAATGGGGGAGCATCTTTTCAACGGTTGTCCCTTCACTTCTTCGGATCGGGATTTCCTTATCCGACTTCTTCTAGAATGCCGGGAAGTCGAATCATTCAGCTTCGTCTTTGTCATTTTGAAAGATGGCAATCAATATTAATTGCCAAAAATTAATTTATCACCAAAGTTGGGGTTCAAAAAAAACTTTTTCGAAATTATTTTCTTTCTGCGTTTTCTGACTTGCAAACCGTTAAAGATAAAGGCGCGGAATATTTCTGCTACTAAAACCAAAGTCCGTTGCGGGATTATTCCTGCCGCTGCCGTCAAAGACAACGGCCGGGGTTAAGTTACTACTTCTTTATATATATTATAAACAAAGTGGAAGAAAGGCAAGCAATTCAAATTAAAATCCTACTCCATATATTCTTTGTTAATCATTATTACTAGCTAGTGGCTTTTCAATCTCACTTTAAGAAAATGGAAACAATTTTAAATAATAATCAATATGCCTTTTTCTTATACGAAGCTCTAATGTACTCGGAATCTAAGGAATTGCAGAAAGATACCTCCATTGAGCCAAAGGACTAGAGGCTTGAGAGACGGTGCTTCTTGGGCTTCAAAGAACCAGTAGAAGAGTGCCTTTTGATCTTGAGGCCTAAGTTTGACGTAGCCCGAGTAGTGTCTGAACGTCACCGCCGGTTGTCCAGGCAAGTTGGTGACTCTGTCAGCCTCTTGCTGTGCTTCTTCGCCGTGAATTTGTTGTGTTGTGGCCGCGGTGAGGACCACCGGAGTGGCGGCTAGACAGCAGAGAAGCAAGTTCCAGACAAGAGCCATTGGAGACTGCAACGTACAAATAATTAGAAAAGTAGAAAACCTCCACTGGTTGCTGTGTGTGTGAGAGAGAGCGTGTGTCATATACACCATATATATATGAGTCCGTTTTGTTTAACCGTTTTAAAATGTGCGGTTTAACAAATAGTAATTTTAAGATGTAGTTAAATAAAAATGTGAATTTAAAAAAAATAAAGATAAACGTAATTCCTACTTATTACTCTCTTTTTTAAAAAAAAAAAATAAAAATAGTATAACTGTTTTGCTTTTTCTTTTTGTTTTTTTCGAAAGGTTTGCGATGAAATGTTTTCCACTTCTTATATGAAATGATGAGAGAATGAGTGATCCTACGGCCTGGAAATGGGTGTGTTTCTCAACAATAATAATAATAAAAAATATAAACAAAAGTTAAGAAATTGGTTAGATAAATGACATATTCCTCTTAAGGGATAGCACAAGACAGTTATTGAAGTAAAAAATGTACAGATTAAGATGAACATATTTAAACCTCCACTTGAAAACAGCAACAACAACCGAAAGGAAGCTGAGAACAAAGATGCATTGTCATAGTTTAAAACAGGGACTGAATAGTAGAGAGATACCGATATAAATCCAGATACCAAGGTACCCAATAATCAAAAAGTCACATAAACATAAAAATAGTAAAAAATACCCCCAAAAAATAGCCGGGCAAGGTGGAACTGGCTAGCACGTGGGGGTTCATGCGCAAACACGTGGGTGTCGGAATTAGCATCGGCCGGTAGCAGAGGGAAGCTGAAACGTACGCCGCTGAACACAATGAAGCGGCGCATCGGCGTCTAGACCTGACGGAAAAAAAGTAGATCTAGTTTTAAAAAGAAATTCAAACTCAAACCCTGAACAAATCCAGCTACCAACATGGTGGAGGAGGCAAAGAGTTTAGTGAAGAAAAAGACCAACACTACGCCAAGAAACTACTGTAAATAGCAATTCTGTTAACATAACGTGACTCTGCCTTTATTCCCTAGTACAGCAACATTTTGCAAACAACGTCCTCTCAATTCAATTATTAAGGGTACTTTAACCCATCTACGTGAGTCACACGTGAATTTTTGGCCATTTTATGTGGGTGGGGGTGGGGTAGGGGTAGTTAATTGCGTCAAGCCAACACAAATCAGGACAATTTGGACATTTCAGTTGAGAAAATGGCACGCAGGAAATCACATGAGCTGCTTCTCATCCATTTTACATAGGGCTATAAATAAATAAAGTTGTTTGTAAATAATTTAATCTCAGTTCAAGTTGTATAAGTTTGTAATATGATAAATATTATTTGAGCTATTGTTATTGTGAATCTTAACATAAATATATGTGTGAATGCGTAATGAATTTGAATACATATTATAAAACAAACATATTTATTTTAGATTAGATTGTTTATGATTTAAGCTCATTTATTTAATCAACTTAAATAATAAAATCTTAATAATAATTAATTAACTAATGATTATGATGGATTTACCAAAAAATAAATAATTATGGTATTTACTTTATATGCAAAATGAATAAGTTAATTGAAAAGCTTGTGAACAAAATTGAATTCGTTCGAAAAATAAATGAAACAAACTTAAACGTATACTACTAAGCTTGGTGATAAGCTCGAATTCGATTCATATTCAAAATAAAATTAAATAAACCAAATTTGAACATTCTATATATACTTGCTTGATTAAAACTCTAATTTTACATATGGAACAAAGTAACATGAAATAATTGATTTAGGATGTTGAGTGTCAAAGATTATAGTTTGGAGGTATCAATACAAAAAGAGTTAAGAGTTTGAACGGTTAATACTCAATTTAAATAAATGAAATCATCATTGCATTGGATGTGCTTGTGAGGCCGGGTTAAGTAAAATGAGTAAAATATCCTTAATGCATAAGCCAATCACTGTCGTCCGATTACTCAATTCCTGTCAGGAAATTCCTTGGAACACTAACTAGGCATTCCCAAAATTATTTGAAAAAACATTAAACCCTCGCCAACCCACTAATCACATCCAAATCCAAGTCTAATCAAAATTTAAAAACATAGGTATGAGCATGATTTCGTGGCAATAGGATCCTCTCCGGTTCTTCTCGATTGGGGAGGATCCTATTGCCACCAAATCAGGCTCATACCTATGTTTATAAATTTTGGTTAGACTTAGATTTGGATGTGATTAGTGGGTTGGTGAGAGATAGTAGGAAGTGACGATTCGTGTTCGCGTGTTGAATTTGAATTTTTTTATGGCTTGAGTATATATAAGACTATATAGAGCAATGTTAACCTGATTTATTTTAATTAAACGAATTAGACTTCTCAACTCTAAGCCAATAATTTTGTGTTAGGTTTATGTGAATTAACAGGTTGCGGTGAAGCATAAGTATAAAACTATATCGGTCAATTCTAACTCGAACTATTTTAATTAAATGGGTAAGATCTCTTAACCATAATCCATTAATTTTGTGTTGAATTCATGCCGAATTTACAAAAATCAGGCCAAAAATTACAAGCATAGACAATAGTAAATACGACAATATGGAAGAGAGCGACAAGAATTTCAAATGTTGTCTTTTTGTGTCGAAACGTGCTGTCTTCGTCTTTGCATCCTCAACGTACACCAGGGAGAAACCCAAACGCGTCTTTGCAGAATCATAGGCATGCAGTCTCTTACACGGTTACACCTTGACTAGTGACTACAGACTACCCTCTCCATAACCATCTCCACCTACCACCTTCTCCGGCATAATTTCAAGGGAAAATACATGAATAAGATCTAACTACGTTGGACTACGACACTAGGAAATTTGCACCAATTTGGGATTTGGCCGACAATGATGAATACACGAAGTAGTCTTAGCCTGTCTTGAAAGTTGAAACTTTTTCGTCATAATTATTTATTTATTTTTTTTGAAAAAAAAAAAAAAAAGACACGAGAAAACTCCAAAACCTTTTAACACCCATTGCTCGGCCCATCTCTAAGCGGCCCACACTAATACCTCCTCTGAGCCCTTTTTCATTGTAAAGCCCGACAAAAGTAGTAGCCTCTGAATCCCAAATTAAAGCTGCAGCATTAGGATTGTAGCCACCTCTAATCTGGATGTATTGTGCCAGATTCTGGTGCAGTCAGAATTCGGTGGGCCAGTGCCAGAATTTGGCTAGCTAGATTTTCGCAAAATTGGCCGGAATCCGTCTGGCCAGTGACTAAATCCAGTTGTTAGTTTTCGGCTACCATCGCCAGAATCTCGTCATCGATGGTTTTTTGTCATTGGTAATTTTTTTCGTATAAGTCAAACGTCATAAAATATTTTTAAGAAAATCATGATTTTTCTGATTTCGTTGAAAATGTTTTTCAACAAAAAACATTTTACGTCAAAACAAATGAAGAATACTGACTTTTCAATTTGTAAAGAATATGATTTGCTTAGAGAAAAAAATAATAATAATCCAATATGACATAGTTATTCCTTTGGTTCAGTGAATGGGAATATGATTTCCATTGTGAATATATAACTATTTTTATACCGAGGAATAACTAAATATTGGTAGAAAAATTAATTTGCAAATATTATAAATTAATATTAATAGATTATGGATAAAAAGGAAAATAGAAATGAAACTAAAACAAAAGTACATAAATATAGATATAAACGTAAATAATAATTAAGTTTGTATCGTTCTAAATGCATGCTATTTATTCTCATATAATATATTTTTGGCAAATATACACTTTTATTATATATATATATATATTTAATCACATGGATATATAACCTTAATTATATTTAAAAATTTATTAACATATAAAATAAAATAATTTTATAAATAAACTCTATAAGATACAATCGAAGTACTTCTGTACATCATGGGTTCCTACATTACCTCATTTCAAGCCACTGCCAAGATTCCTTCACAATCGGAACTTGCCGACTGCATCTATATCAGAATTTATTATTCCAGGAACTAATCAGTGGAATCAATGAGCCCTTGATTTAATTTTTGATAGCACTTCGATTTAAGAGATTATTAAAGTCGCATTTCTTCACCAATATTGCAGACTAAATATTTCTGGACTTTTTCTACCTCATGTCGTTTTACTATAAATTCTGCTTATATATCAAGCGATCCATAGCAATCAGGAAGTCTGTGCCCTTTTGCCTGGAACTTCTTTTACCTTTTGGAAGAATATTTGGAAGTTGAATCTCAATGATAGATTGAGGCTATTTATCTGGAAAATAGCATGGAATATACTTCGAGCTAAGAGGAGATTAAATCCTGTTTTTTCATCTACAGACATAACTGTATGTTCTTTTTGCAAATCTGGGGAAGACTCTATCCGGCATCTATTCTTTAAATGTATCTTTACCATAGTAATATGGCGTCATTCTCTCTAGCCAATTGACTCAACGGCTTTCAATTTCATCAATATGTTGGATTGGATTAAAGTAATTCTCTCACTTGGATTGACTCTTAAAATCCCGAAAGAAGACCATCTTTATTTCCAAATTTTTGCGTCAGTGGCATGCGATTTTCTATGTTCTTCTCGCAACAAGGCTTATCATGAGAATCTTTCCTTTAATTGATGCTCTCCATTTGTTCAGGAAAATTATCAAGGTTTCTCTAGAACATATGGTGGCTTGGAAAAATATTTCCAACCCAATTGAAGAAAAGTGGATCACTCCTCTACCTCAATGGTTCAAAATCTATTTTAATACGGCCATTAGAGATACTTTTTCGGCACAAGCTGCAATGTATCGAAATCATCTAGGACACATCATCAAAATAAGCACCCAGATTAGTTCATCGTGTCAACCAAATGAGGGAGAAGCTCTAGCAGTAAATCTTGTTGTTTCTTTAGCTATTCCTCTAAATATCCAAATGTTTATTCTGGAAGGAGATTCACATATTGTTATTCTCTCTCTTCAACATCCAGATATTTCAAAAGATTGATAAATCTCTTCAACTATTCATAATATCATTGACTCTATCTTAGCTGATAACTTTTGGTCAACAAGAAAGGTTAATAGAAATGCAAACTTATGCGCTCAATATTATGTAGCACATTGGGCCGCAACTAGGGTCACAGTTGACAGCATTCCCACCTATCCACCCCCTATCTCTTCAATCCAAATAATTAGTAGGAAAGATCCACATTTCCATTAGTTTGGATACCTTATTTATTATATGTCTTTTTAATTATGTCTTTACTTTTTATTAAGTTTTTGTGTCAAGGCTTTAATTTTGTAATTCTGTTTTCAAGTATTAAAAAGAAAAATGTACTTTTGTACACTATTTCAACGAAACAAAAATATATAAGTAATTGTATAATATCTTTTTTTTTTCCTTTTTGTTTAGAGGAAGCAATGCAAAGGATTGTATGGACACTAACAATTTGGCCAACAATAGTAATCCAGGGATGATGACATGCATATATGGACGCCCAAGTCATCCTGATTTGTTAGAAACCCATCTATTCTTACTAGAACTTTCGAGATTGAACTTCAAGTCTTGGTGGATATGTGGTGGTTCGGTTGGTAGGTCTCTTTTCCAATTTGTTGTATTTAGTTGGCAAATTTTATCTTTTAAAAAAATAACAATATTATTAATGTATTTTGGGAGATGTTTTTTATTTGAAAAAAAATAAAAATGTAATGATATAACACAAAGATGAAGACAATTTGAAATGTTTTGTATTTTGGATCGTATAATAATATTTTTATTCTAAGAACAGAAAACAAAAAGGCAGAAAAATTTTTTTTAACAAACCAATCTGTTAGCTAGTTTTTCATCAAATTTGCTTATGTTAAATCATCACTTATCACAAAAGTTTAAGCTAATATATGAGAAGTACATAAATTTAATCATTTAATTTATATTCTAACACTCTCACTTATGTGTGAACTCAAACTCTTACTTAATAAGTGAGACCAAACACATGAAATATTTAATTGAAATGAAAAGTGAACGATGAAGATAATGTTTGAACTCAAGACATACATTTTTTTTTTATACCATATTGAATTAGCACTTTTTTAAAAGTTTAAGCTAATTATAAAAAGAATTTAATCTTTTAAATTATACTATAACATATATCAACTTTAGATCGTCGGTTACTTCTCAAAACAACTGGATTTCTCATATTTAGTTTTTTTTTTAATAAAAAAAAAAAAAAAAAAAAGAATTAGGAAAAAATGTTACAAGGATGGATCTTTCCCACTTTTAGTCTAAAAGGAAGAAGAAGTGAGCGATTCAATTAATGAAAAAGGGTGGCGTGGACATCGGAAGGGGGCACGACGACCATCGGAGGAAGCATTAGACGCTAGCGAAACCACTAGAGAGGTGTACAAAATTTGGTGGAGAAATATAGATCTAGATCCAAAAATTTTAACCCAACAACCAAACCAAAGGTCGTAATAGACACAGTGGAGGAAGATGGCGGGAAACAATAATAACTGTGTTGTATTGAAAGAAAGCAAGAAAACAGATCTAGATACCTCAGAAGTCAGAAGAGGTGGATAAATATAAAGCAAGCTGTAGCATGATAAAGGCATCATTAGAGGCGTTAGCAAGGGGAGGAAAGGGGAGACGAGAAGCCAAAAGGGGACAGGAGGAGTTTCCATGGTGTTTGAACAGGTGTTTTCAGATGATTTTAGAGAGAAAACAGAGCATCTCTCTATAACTCAATTAATTTTTTCGGTAGTTAACATGCATTAAGGTTTGATTTACGTCCACTGCTTCCCTTAAACACCTCGCAAAGCTTCTTAAATACATATTTCTCAAATAATAATTAAATTTACAAAAATCAATCGAAAGAATTTGCAGCCTCCCCGCACAAGCATATAAGTAGATGGTTTATTATTAAGATTGATAGCTTTTGTTTAGACTTTTTGATTCAGCAGATCGAATCGCCTCTCAAAATCAATTCCTGCGTGCCTAAATCTATCGGAATTGCCTCGGCTCTGGCCACCCTACTGCACACTTGTGGCTACATCTCCGGTTATACTCAGATTTGATGTCTCTTACAATTCTCAACAATAAAATTAGCTGGTTGCGGTTGAAAATTCTGACCCGGTTAATAAAATTAATAAAGATAAAATTGACTTATATAATTTTATACCCATATATACCTCAACATGACCTAAATTCGAAATTCAAAAGGCTAATAATTGTGTCAAATATGATGATGTTTTATAATCGCAAAGTTGCATATATATATATATATATATATATAGTTACATTTGTCTCTCTCGTTTTCTCGATCTCTTGTTTAATTTAGGGATTGGTGCGCATGATATATGTAACAGACGCTAGCACGTACGTGTGGAAGGTAGGGTAGATGAATCGATTGATCAACAAAATAATAGAGTAGATGAATCGATCTCTCTCTCGAGAGAGAGAGATATATCGTAGCTAATTGGTCTAATTTAATTCCATCAATGAGATACTTTACCCAGAAAGTCTATAGCTACTTGGATTGTTGTGGGGGCACGATCGATCTATATATATACTCTATAGTTTTAATTAGTTGTCTCATCAATCAAATTTTGCCGACTTTTGTGGTCACCGATCGAGTTGGTTTTGAGTACCTTTACTTGTTTTCTCATATATGCATGCATGTCAACGTCCAGGACATCATAATTTAGTTGTAAGTAGGGTTTCAGCCTAAAGGATCGATTAATGCAATATATATTTCCACTATATATTTAATATATATGTGTGTGTTAAATCTATGGTATAATATTGTATATGCATGCGCTTATATATTCTCATCACATGTGTCATGTACTCCTTTCAGGTAACATGAAAAGACTCGAGATCTACCCAAACACACTTATGCACGTACGTAATTGTGTGTATATATATATATATATATATATATATATAGATAGCATTAAGCTTGTTTGCTTGATGCTCATGCTTTTTAAATGAAGGGCCGGGCAGGAAGATAAACATTAAACATCGATCCCAACTAATTCTTTGTCCAATATGATTACAAAAAACAAAAACAAAATTAATCATTATTGGGATATCCGGTTGATTGATCATTGGCATGCAGTGCCACAGGGGTGGAGGCCGGCCTTTTAATACTAAATCAAGAGGTTTATATATATAAACCGTACCGGTGGAAGTATAATATCAAAATTTTCGTGATGGCCGCTAATTAATACAAATTTTGTGTAGAATTCATACTTGAAAACTAACCGGCAAAGGAATTGTGTTCAAAAGCTTATATACATGCACATGATTAAGATTAGACTTGACACGTGGGACATAATTAAGGATCATAACACCCACAAGCTTTGACACCCTAAAAAGACACACCCCAAAAAATATTGGTAGGAGAAGAAGCTTCGGCCCATTGCGACATGGCATACATGTTTAATATTATTTTCGGGATAAACAAGTTGACAGTTTTCGGTAGCATTTTGTTAGGCATGGCATTGTTAGAGTATCCCCAACAAGCTCTCATGAATTTCAAAGTTTTCACCAAAATTTGATGAATATCTAAAAAAAAAACTCAATTTAGTAAATTCTCTATAATTTTTCTATTTTGTCTTTTATCAAAATTCCACCCCTAATTTAGCTCACAAATTCTATTAGTTATTGAATTATTATTATTATAATTTTTTTTATCATTTTCACGCTTCAATTCACGTCTTTCTTTTTCATTTTTTCGCTCTACTTTTCCTCATCCCCTTTTACTTCACTTTTCCAGCCGTTCATCTCTGCCGTTAACTTTCCCTCTCGCAGCACTCCCTTCGACAGCGCTCCAGCATGCCCACCCCTCTAGCTTCGATACC
The DNA here is from genome assembly GCF_958979055.1 of Alnus glutinosa. Classification (NCBI taxonomy): domain Eukaryota; kingdom Viridiplantae; phylum Streptophyta; class Magnoliopsida; order Fagales; family Betulaceae; genus Alnus; species Alnus glutinosa. The sequence goes on along the minus strand of NC_084886.1, from coordinate 8,579,960 downwards.
ATTCTCTCTCTCTCTCTCTCTCTCTCTCTCTCTCTCTCTCTCTCTCTCTATTCCTCTGCTACAGAATACAGAATACACAGATGGGTGATGGTTTTTATCACTGATTTACACTTGAGCTACACTAGGTGAAGGTTTTTTAATGAAAAATTTCAATTTTTTACAAATATTTAAATTTGTTTTTTCATCTGGATATTTATTTTTTACACCTGCTTCAGAGAATTTGATGATTTTCTGCACCTGCTTTAGAGAGTTTGTTGGCAACTTGAAACTTATTAGTACCTGTACGTTGTATTGCCATAGTTTTAAGTAAAATGGGTTTTTGGATCGACATGGTTGGTATTTGATTCTGTAACTTGGAGTGATTTGTTTGGCCCGAACGTGTTAGCAAGAATCCTAATCCTACCTAGTGCTGCAATCTAGGTATTGCTTAAACAACCTGCAACATTATGTACGTAACCTGCTTAACCAACCTACCTAGTGCTGCAATTGGTCTATTCCTGTACGTCCCTCTGCTTTTTCTTTTTTGATTTTCTTACCGATACAAATGGGAACTCTTTTGTTATACGCCCTATACCCAAAAAAATTTCTTTGGAAGATCCTAACACGAATTATGTACACAATGAGGATCACAATCATTGATACAGTGATGAAATTGGTCATGATCAATATTTATGGGATCCATCAATTATCTGCTTATGAAATAACTGAAGGTGAACGTGAGTTTTTCATGAAATTTGTAAACTTATGCAACAAACAAGTTATTCCTTCTCTTTTTTAGTTGAATTCAATGGTTGGGAGTAGGTATTTGTCTTGTCATCTTTATCATTCATGAAGTTAAACATTTAATTCTCGCACAAGCTATTGAATAAGATTTTCTCCATCTCATTTAATGTAGTATTTATTTCAAATGAAATATCAGAATTTAAAGTTAATACAGCTAATGATATATATGAAATCAATGTTAACACGTCTTTTAAAAAAAATTAAATAATGTTAAATCATGTACATCATTTGATGTATCAACTTTAAATTCTGACCATAAAATAAATATGAATTATTTCATTTAAAATGAAAAAAAATCCAATTCTGTCTACCGCACCCAATTCAACGGTTGGGTTGGTTTGAAGTGATCTAATTGCTAAAGTGCATAATTACACCATGCAGGAAATTTAATGCAGAAGGAAATCATTGAGATGATTTAATGCAGAAGCAAATCATTGCTTCTTCTTCAAAAAGAAGAAGAAAGAAAACTTGTGCATTATAGTTTTTGCATCCTGGCCTCCATCAGTTGCCCGTTCCTGTTCCAACAGCATCCGTTCCTCTGCTTAGCCTGTACTATTTAGTATTTCCAATGCATCAACTTCAATCATAACACGTACGTTGAAGCCACAAGTTTCTACAAAATTTTGGCCCCGTTTCAAAACCCATTTTTCTTGCCCCTCCCCCCCCCCGCGCCAACTTGCTACTGTATTTTTGGCATTTGTTTTTAAAATGTGATGCAGCCTTTCACTGGCCGACAGCATTTCCCTTTTGGGGAAGATGGAAAATAACAAAAGAAGGGATAAAATGAAAAAAAAAAAAAAAATTAGGGAAAGCGGGGTAAAATAAAATAGATAAGTCTGCAAAGATGTCACCTACTTCGAGGTAAAAATTGGAGGGTGAGAGAAAGAAGTTTTCAAACCGGGCCTCTATCGCCTTACATGCTGCTCACGAATCAGCTAAAGTTAGATATATAAGTTACAACTGGTACAACTTTTCACTTTAATTCCTCCATATATAGTGGCCTCCCGGCTTTGTAGAGCTAGCTTTGTGAAACTCTTCCATGGATTCTATAGGCATATAGATTTTTAATAATTTAATTTGTCCAACTCTAAACTTTTTGCATGTTAATTATATGATCCAATTTTCCGATCATCGAAAGGTTTATTCAAGATATATAGCCCCCATTAGATACCGAGTGTATATATATGATAGCGATTAGCGACCGACAGGTTTTCACATTAATTTAAATAATGGCAAGTCACTGTCTAGCTTGGTTTATAATTTTTTTTATTTATTTTTTTTAAAAAAAAAAAAAAAAAAAAAAAAAAAAACCTCCAATATATGGACTATCTTAGGAAAATAAAATTTATTTAATTAATATATTTTTTTAGTTGGGTTATAAACTGATTTGACTACTTGTCATGATGCATCTGATACGACCCCATCCTTATCAAATTCGGTGTCAAAAGCTAATAACTAATTAGTTCCACACCTTACACTTGGCTGATTCTATAGTTTCGTAAATAATAATCTTAAATAAATAAAAATTGATATCTATTTGTTCATAAACTGTCGAAGTTATTAAACTGTTACTTCACGTGCACCGTACGTCCGATCCTCCATAAAATTAGGTGAGTAACGCTCCATAAATTTTATAATACTCCTATCACTATTCATATTTATTATCACCATTTCAAATGTTAAAAAATAATAATAAAGATAATCATGCTTCTTTATTAGGGACATATCGCATATATGTCCCATATAAAAAAAAAAAAAAAAAACAAAATAAATTCAAATTTGTGGTAAATTTTGTTTGGGAGTAAGTTAAGGACGTATGGGTGTTCGATATTTTGATAGTTTAAAGAATTTGAAACAAAATTTAGAAAAGATGTTTGGGAGTGTGAATTGAATTGAATATAATTGAGAAAAATATTTATAAAATTGATTTTTTTTATTATTATTATAAAACAAAAAAACTGATTTCAAATATATATATATATATATATATGGGTTTTATTATTTTGAAATTCAAAAAATATTCAAACAAGTTTTTGAAATATAATATAATCTAAATTATATTGGCCGTTCACAGTTGACACCCTAATGGCGATGTTTGGCAAAGGCCAGTGCTAGCCACTATTCACATAACTTTTTTTTTACTTTTTCATATTTTTTCAATAATAATTAATATGAAAATATTTTTATTTTTTATTTACTTTTTATATCACATCAATAATTTTTTATTATTATTCAAATAAACAAATTCACTATTATACAAAACAATTTCACTTTTTTATACATTTTTTTTTTTAATTTTATATCACAACTTCACCTTTTACTAAGTCTAAAATCAACGATCACTATAATGTTACGTATAAACACTTGCCAAACATCATCTATATTTGTTGAACCCCAAATATTAGTAGTTGACAAAAATGATTTTCAAAGTCAAAAGAAGCATTTAGTGCGTAGAATTCCTTTTACGCTCCTCATATTAATGGTGCCGTGCTTGTACTGTTCGAGGAAAAAGAAGAACATGCAAAGAAAAGAGAGAAATTACTGCCGGATTTAAAATTGTTGTATTTAATGTTGTGTATTAATAAAAATATAATGCATTAAATTTGATAATGTAGCAGTAAAAATTAAAGTGATATGTATTTTTTAAGTAGGTAAGAAACACATGTTTTTTTATTAATGTTATTAAAAAAGTATGTGAGAAACACGTGCTAGTAAAACAACATATGCTTCTCACATGTCAATCTTAAATATAATTTGTATGAAATTTCTTACAAATTAATTTATAAAAAAATTTTGTCTTAAAAAAAATTAATGACTAATTTTTACTAACACGTCATTAAAATTATATAACAATCTATTAAATAAAATTATTTTTTAAATTTTAGCGGGTAGAAAGCCAATAGATCATTCCAAAATGTTTCTGTTCTCCCTAACCCACCCCCACACCCAAAAAAAAATATAAAAAATAAATAAATAAATAAACATGCTACCTATTTAGGTGGAATATTATTTCTTAATTAGTGGCCTGTATTTGTTTTTTAAGTACTTGTCAACTATACACACTACAATTTGTGAATTAGCTGGAATTGAATTATGTAAGATGCAGCGTGCAACTCCAAAACGTGTGCTGAGTATATATGTAACGTGCATGTCCCATTTTTTTCTTTTTTCTTTTTTCTTTTTTTCTTTTTCAGAAATGCTTCCTAATTCTTCGTTTCTCATCCTCAAAGAATCGGGAAATGATACTTATACTCTTGAAGTACAACAATGGTACAACAACAAGACACATTGTGGTGGGACCTGAGTATTTTGATCATTTCCCTTAGGGTATTTATTTTTTGGAAAGTCTTAATTATGAGTCATCCGTTAAGATTTTCTGTTAAATCCTATCAAAATTTTCAAAATTTTCCTTTTTTTTTTTTCTAGGAAAAAAGAAAAAAAAAATTGTTAGAATTTAAGTGTTGGCCGGTTGGAATTTAACGGAATTTACAAAAATACTCATACCTGAATCTTTGAAAATTTTTATAAATTTTTTTAAAGAAATAAACACAGGGTATTTTAAATTTTTTGATAAGATTTAATGAAAAATCTTAACAAAAGGCCCCTAATTAAAACATTTTAAAGTTCAAGTACCTTATGTCGAAAAGGGTGAAAGTTAAATAACTTTAAGTGCAGTACGTTATCCCTTAATATTTTTTTTCTTCCTCTAATTAATACTTAATTGATAACCTTAATTAAACTTACTGACCATCAACCATTAGTCTGTAGTCCAACCCATTTGCAATAAATATATACAGTTGACTAGGGTTTATCGATCTGGCTCTCAAGCAAACTTGAACACAAATTTTAGCGGTTGGATACGTCAACCTGAAATCAAATCAGTAAAGAGAAAGAAAAGGAATTAGCAACGGCTCAGATGGGCGGCTCCCCGGATACAACCGGCCGTAAAAGCTAATTAATTAAGGTCAAAAGTTTTAGCCATTTATCCAAGTAACGTAACTCTGCCGCATATTTTCATGTGTTGGTCACCTTAATTCCCACCCGCATGCATATATAGTTTTTCTTCTATTACTATATATATATACGGTTATTTTTAATTAATAGTTAATACATATTAATATAATAATTAAGGCACGGTTGGAAACTTAGGGAATAATTAGAAGTAGTAGTACTGTATCAATAGTTGCACTTAGGTTATCCGCCGCACCCACTTTCCATCCTCCAAATATCCTCAATTCGGCCTACAAAAGGGTGTCAACCTATTTGTCCCCTAAATTCCGAATTGGTAAAAGAAATTAAACATTTTCCCAATTGGTTCAAGAAATATAATCTGTTAGGCAGTGACATAAAAAGCAGCTAGCCACCCATTATATTTCAGCTCACCAAATCATAACGCTTGGGTAAAAACATGCACGCCAACGCCAACGCCAAGGCCAAGAAACACAAGTACAAGTACCATCCCCCATATAACACATGACCACTACCGCCCCGATTCCCTATCATCCCAACACCATGATCGCCCTTGCCAATCTCACCTCTTCTTCTTCCTCTGATGACCACCTTGCCGCCGGATACTTCAGTTTCCGGCTCTTTTTCTTGCAAGATATCCAAATCCTAGAGCTCTTCTTAGCTCTTTTTGTTTTCGTAGCCATTCGCTCGTTAAGGCAAAAGAAGCTTCAAGGCCTACCCGTTTGGCCCGTCCTCGGAATGCTACCTTCCTTGGCGGCCGGCCTTCGAACCAACATGTACGAGTGGCTCACCGATGTTCTTCGCCACCAAAACGGAACGTTTAGATTCAAAGGCCCTTGGTTTAGTAGTCTCAACTGCGTCGTGACGTCCGACCCCCGTAACTTGGAACATCTTCTCAAGTCAAAGTTCCCGAATTTTCCTAAAGGGCCGTATTTCAGGGACACGGTTCGTGATCTTCTCGGCGACGGGATATTTAGCGCCGACGATGACACCTGGCAACGACAAAGGAAGACTGCAAGCATTGAATTCCACTCGGCCAAGTTCCGCCAGTTGACCATCGAGTCATTGCTTGAACTCGTCCACTCCAGGCTCTTGCCCGTACTAGAGAACTCCATCAAACAGTCCATCCCTATCGATCTCCAGGACATCTTATTACGCTTAACTTTTGATAATGTGTGCATGATAGCGTTCGGGGCTGATCCTGGGTGTTTAAACCCGGGTTTGCCGGAAATACCATTTGCCAAAGCCTTTGAGGACGCAACGGAAGCCACAGTGTTCCGCTTTGTCACCCCCACGTGTATATGGAAGGCCATGAGGCATTTCAACTTGGGAACGGAGAAGAAGCTTAAGATATCAATAAAAGCAGTGGACGAGTTTGCCGACGATGTGATTCGGACAAGAAAGAAGGAGCTCTCTCTGCAATCCGACCATATTAAGAAACAAAGGTCGTCTTAAATTATTATTTATTATAAAAGTTTAAGCTTTACAAAAAATATTGGTTTATTTATTTAAATTATATTATAACACTTTTTTTTTACATCTGTTATGTATCAGGTCGGACCTCTTGACGGTGTTCATGGGGCTGAAAGATGAGGACGGGCAACCTTTTTCGGACAAGTTCCTGCGGGATATTTGCGTGAACTTTATACTTGCCGGGAGAGACACTTCTTCGGTGGCGTTGAGTTGGTTTTTCTGGCTGCTTGATCAGAATCCGGCGGTGGAGGAGAGAATTCTTGAAGAGATATGCGGGATAGTGGGTGAAAGAGAGGAGGTAAAAAGGGGAGATCAGTGCGAAAGCCCATTGATATTTAGAGCAGAAGAGATAAAGAAGATGGATTATTTGCATGCCGCTCTATCGGAGGCTCTCAGGTTGTATCCTTCAGTGCCTGTGGATCACAAGGAGGCAAGTCCTACCTATTAATATTCTTTTTCTTTTTCCCTGCTTTTTTGGAGAAATAGCATCACTTGACTTTTTCAAACCAGAGCAATTAGGCCGCCAATCATAAATTTAACATTAATTTCCCCCTATGCATATGCTATCACAGGCAATAAATACAGATGGTATTTTAAATAAAATTTATAAACGAAGAAATATATATATCCATTTCATGGCCTTCTATTTTTCATAATATTTGTAAAATAGAGAAAAGAAAGAAAAAAAATACAATCTTACGATATTTTATCATATACAATTTTATAAATCCTAATTATTATTTTTAAATTGAATTATTAGAATTTAATCACATTAATATTTCTTAATTAAAAAAATACGGGTTTGTTTGACAAAACTTTTTTATTTTAATTTTTCTTTTCCTTTTTGGGGCTAAAAGTAGGAAAACAAAAAAAAAAACCGTTACCAAACAGAGCTACTATTCGGTCAAATGATCTCCTAGTTTTGCAAGTTCTAATGAACAATATTATATGTCTCAACATTTAGGTTGTTGAAGATGATGTATTTCCGGATGGGACGGTGCTAAAAAAAGGAACAAAAGTGATCTATGCAATCTATGCAATGGGGCGGATGGAAGCCATATGGGGAAAGGATTGTAGGGAGTTTAATCCAGAGAGATGGCTGAGAGACGGCCGGTTTATGAGCGAATCAGCCTACAAGTTCACGGCCTTCAACGGCGGCCCACGCCTTTGTTTGGGAAAAGACTTTGCTTACTATCAAATGAAATCCGTCGCCGCCTCCATCATTTATCACTACCGTGTGAAGGTGGTGGAAAATCACCCAGTGGCACCAAAGCTCGCATTGACTATGTACATGAAGCATGGGCTGAAGGTGAAGCTTGATAGGCGTGACGAGTCGGAGCTTCAAAAGTACTTCAAGATTAAATATTGATGAAGGCTTTCATGGGGGTGTCAATAATAGTAGTCTTTCTATTTCTATTTCTTTCTTCTTTTATATGTGCTCTGCATAGTTCGAGTTATATCAATGGTACTGTTGCACTGCGTCAATGAGAATTATGATTGAAAATTTGTAGAGTGAGAGAGAATCATGAGAAGGTTGCATTTGGTTATGTGTTTAGCAACCTACATTTGAATAGTAATAATGGATATGGGTGTTGATTAATTGTTGATTGGAATATTAATGTTCATAATTTGATAATTAGCGATTGTTAATAATCTGATGGTTAATGGTCTACCTCTGCATTCATTCAGCCAGAAGGAAAATAAAATAAAAAATAAAAATTTATGCATTTTACTTTGCATTTTAACACAGTTATTTAAAAAACTTTATTTGTTTTTAATTTGTAGTATTTTTTTAACACATATTTGACAAGAACTCAGAGAGAGATAGGCCATCAAGGACGACAGATGGCTACTCATGAAAGAAAGCAGCACAAAAATTAAAAGAAAAAAAAAGAATAGAGGAAAGTTGGATAAACCACCCCCAACCTCCGTGAGCTACCAATTAAAAGAACCATTCACTCAGTTAACCCAAAAAGGTAAATATCAAATAAAACACAAGATGGATGATGGATCTATATCTCGCAACTTAGCAAAATACGTTTTTTATTTTATTTTATTTTATTTTTTTATGCTAATTCATGCACTTAATGCCAACTATAATTGTCTAGTTCATGTGTTATCCATGTTGAACATGTACATTCCAACAACAAAAACATGCAAAAGCCCATACATCCAAAACTTATTTGGCATTTTGTCCATGTGTGATGTTGGAATATAGAAGATTAAAGAAGAACTATTAAATCAAATCATTTCATTTTTGTATTAAATTGAAGGATCGATCAAATTGCTAACAGTAAGAACAGGTTTCTCTTTTAAGCTCTCCCATCCCACTCTTCATAGAACTCCTTTAGAAACTCCTCCATGAACTTGTGCCTTCTCTCAGCCCTCTTCCGCCCAGCCTGAGTTTAAAGCCAAACCCCCCAAATATAGTGAATATAAATCTATAAAAGTCTAACCATGCACATTCATCTGTTGTGTTGTAAGCACACACAAACGATAAGAAAACCTCATCGCTTTTACCTTGGTTTTCATCAAATCCTTGAGCTTGAGAAGCTTCTCATGAAAATGATTCACAGTAGTCTGCTCATCTTTCTTCATGTACTGTTCCTTGGATAAATCTGATCGAGGCTGAATCGTAGGATCATGTAGCACCCTGCTCCTACTTCCACCAAAAGTAAAGCAACGAGCAATGCCTGAAATTCAGAGACAGCTTAAGATTTGTGCATAGCTTGTCAGTATAATATGGATGCACTTTATACAGAAGGGCATATGAAATCCACAAATTACCAATTGCACCAATTGCATCAAGACGATCAGCATCTTGCACAATTCCCAATTCTGGAAAAAGTTCACCATTTGCAAGCCCGGCAACTTCCTCTTTAAAACCTGAAAATTTAAAGGTACATCTGTCCTAATTACTTTCACAGGAATAAATATGAACTATAGTAAAGAGTCAAAAGAAGCAAAATTTTCAGAAGTTTAATCCCATACAAGCATATAATGTGTTTCAACAAATAACAAAACGTAATAGTCAATTGAAAGGTGCTTCAAACTAAAAGCATTACAAGATAGAGTAATATAATGTCAATAGCTAAAATAAAATTCTATGCTAGTTTCATAGATGAAAAAGGTATATACCTAAAATTTTCAAATTCTGATTGAATTTAAACATAAAATGTGCACACTGCAACAAGAAATAGAGGAAATTCATACTTATGACAAAGACCAAGAAATCTGAACTAAAAATAGGAAAAATAAAATAAGCAGCCAAAACAAGTTCCAAGATTAATCTTTGAAGATGGCTCCAGGTAAAAATTATTCGTTGTGAGAATATGAACCATAAACTTCTTTTTATTCCTAAGCATCCATATCAAGTACTGGCGTACAAAATCATGTAATGATTTCCTTTTGACATCCAAATAGAATGCAATGACGAATATTAACATAGATACGTCTGTTTGTGTGTGTGTGTGTTGGGGGGACGGGGGGGGGGGGGGGGGGGGGTCAAAAGAAATGTGTGTGCATGTCACAGAACTTTGATAATTACACATTCATAGAACATTTGTACCGTATCTACTGATATGTTCATAAGCCAAACCAACCAGAAGTTTTGAGTAAACACAACTTTGCTCAGTAAGAATAGTGTTGAAGTCACTGTTGCAGGAAAAAACAACAGGAAAAAAAAAAACCTCCACTAGTGTAAATTTCTGAGAAAGCCCTGAATTGTCGCAATTATATGCAACAAACTTCACCCTAGCAGAATACTGTTGCAACAAATTTAGATTTATTCAAAAGATAGTGCCCATGGGAATTTATTGGCCATCACTAATAGTCCATAAAATTTAGAAAATATTACTGAATTGGTCCAAGTGGTTAAAGGTTTGTTCAAATCGCCCCATTGGCTTATATTCCTTAAACTCATACTAAATCTAGTAACATGTTTATACGTAATTTAAATGAAGCCTCCACCCAAAGTCTAGTTTTTGCAAACTAAGACTAGGTATTCCCAAAAAAGAAAAATGATACTATGGATTCTTTGAACAATTAGAAAAAATTCCTCTCTGCCCTTGATGAGGATCATAGGCGGTGGGATATGATTGAGGATTGTGAGCTTTAGGGGCTTAAGGTTGGGTTGTTTTGTGGGCTGTTCCTTGTCAAGTCGGTAGTGAGGCTGTTGCTTCTTGTATACTCCATGTGTACTAGGGGCGTCTTCGCTTTTTTTTAATAAATTGCAATTTCTTATCAAAAAAAAAAAAAAAAACAATTAGAAAAAAAATATATTGGATTCTGAATGTCATTTTGGGTGCTCCAAAAATATAATACATGCTAAGAATATCAGGAAAACGAGGCTATTTTGCAAAAAATAGTGTAAAAATATGCCAAAGTCTAACTGTCACTAATTGTTGTAGAGGGAGAATATGCCTCAACTATCAGAATGGGTTCTAAAACAAAAAAAAACAGTGTTCCATACAGAAAGTAGAAGAAGAAATAACAAGAACTAAGAGACGGAAATCAGAAAGGATGGATTAAATCATACAATAATCCATCTCTTCTCCAACATTCTGCATGACAGATGATCTATATTCAGAACCATAAACAATCATAACCACATTTAATCAAAAAGTCCGTCAGCTGTCAAATAGACCACAATATCTTAACAATTTTAAAATTATTCACCTATAGTTTTACCATAAAAAAAAATAGAACCTGATTTGATATCTACATGCTTAGTTATTGTCATAATCTTAAACTTGAGATGGTACCAAAATAAGAAGAAAATAAATTCAAACAAGAGCAAATGTTTAAAAGTCACAAACAATAGCCTCCAAAGAACTGACCCATTCCCTTGATAATCTGTAAAATCTTCATCTTCTTGTGCTCCTCTATGCACTCTTGCTCAAGAAAATTTTCAACAATTTTCTCATCAGATGGATCTCTACATGTCACAATAGCAGCTAATAGATCACAGAAAGAAGGGGGAAAAAAAAGGAACTAAATGAAAAATAAATAAATAAATAAATAACTTAAAACCCAAAACCAGAAAATAAAAATCTTACAAATTGGAAAGTCAAAAACTCAGCCATGGTTTGCCCAGAGAAACATGAGTTTCACAGCATAACAATCATAAAGGAGTGCAATTGAGGGGATACGGCTTTAAATGTGTATGCAATAATGAGTGAATTACATATGTATTTATATCTTTGTCCAGTGTAATAAGCATAACAGAAATCCTTGTATGTGCCATTTGTGGAAGAACACACACAAAAAAAAAAGAGGATAAACTTCAGTAGTAGAAAATGGGACACAAAACCTCAATAATATAATGCACGTCTTTGAGCACTAATATATTAAAGATAATCATAAGAAAACCCATTGGTAAGTATCACTTTATAAAAGCCTAACCAACAGACTCTTTTTGCATTTTGAAGCACAATAAGAACCAGTTTCTTACATTAAGCAAGCAAGAGAAATACAAACCTCAAGTATTTGTAGTCACCTGCATGCAGCAACCAATAATTAAAAAGATCAGTAGCTTTATAAGATTGCATTACAATATATGTGTGCGCGCGCGTGCCAGCATGCTTTCTTGTTTTTATGTGTTTTAACCTTGCACCCACACACACTCGCGCACATGCAGAAAATGAAAAGAAAAACAGTTTAAATTACGCGTGCGCGGGGGGGGGAAGCTTGTGTATATTTGGGTACATATGCATGTTTTTTGCACCATTAATATAGCCTACAAATGAAAGAAGAGGGAAGAACTAACCACCTACACCAGATTCATAAGTTAGAATAAAAAGCGTGTCTGCTAGTAGGAGCGTGAGGAATAATAACCTATATCATGGAGAAGTGCAGCAAGCTCTACCTGCGAAGGAAAAAATTAAGATTTAGAAAGATGTAAATGCAAATTTGAAAAAAATAAAAATAAAAAAGCAACGCATGGATGAGCTGAAGTTCTCTTTCAATTGTGTGGTACTGAGGAATATGAACTATGGAGATAAGTCTATGCAACATAAAAAGGCAATGGTTCTAGTGTCAACCAAAGACACACACATAGGCAGGGGACAAGGTGATTTGTCAATTTAGAAAAAAAAAAATAAAAGGAACAAACAAATGTGAAACAATCACATATATGGGCAGCTTGAAAAATGGTTTTGAGGGTAGCTCCATTAATTATTGCGATGATTATGCAACCTCCCAACGTCGGAAAAGCAAGGCTCGTGGACCTTAGGTCTTTTGGGTTTTTGGGTAGAAGAGTGTGGTTCTTGATGGTTCGGGTTTGAGGGCTTTTGGTTTTTGAGGGTTTCTTTCTTTTTGTGGACTACTTCGGCTGCTCCTGTATATACTTCTTGTATACTTTGGGACGCCTTATGCTTTTTCAATAAAACTTTTATTACTTATTAAAAAAAAAATTGGTTTTGAGACCTCACGAACTACTCATTGCCAAGCCTGCTATTTGATCATTTTCCTACTTCTCCAAGAACTCCCTAACATGTTGATCTGATAGAGAGGAAAATTCGAAACAAGTCCCAATGACATTTCTAAGGATGCTAAAAAGTCATAGGGATACTTTTAAAAATTGTAACCCCAAATAGAAAAATGTGGCACCTAATGTCAATTAGGTGGGAAATTAAAGTTCACACCAGTCATGAAATTCATTCTTTACTAAAAAATGAAAAAACAGCCTCACCATACTTTAGACATGTTTCAGAAAGCCGAGATGCCAATTCATTTTTCAATGAGTGAAAAGATGTATCGAACACCTTCCTCCCATCCACATTCTATTAAATCTCATAAACCCACAAATTCATATCCCTTTAACATAATATAAATTGAGCATCCACGATTTCCAGCACAAAAATTAAGACCCCCACTGTTTGTTTGCCGAGAAAACACTACAAAGGAAACTAATTCAGCTAAACGAGTGTACCGAAAACATAATTAAGAACCCAATTGAAAGAGAAGCATAAGGTCTCTATTTTCCTACCATTTCTTCCTTTTTGCTCAAGTTTCTTGGCAACCAAACAGACTATACAGCTAAGCAGAAAAAAAAAAAAAAAAAAAAAAAAAAAAAAAAAGAGGAGGGGTTTACTATTTCCATGGAGTCAGGGTTGGAGAAGAGGCCTTCCTCACGTGCGAGGGAGAGGGCAAGCTCTCTGACCCTCCACACGTGCGCTGCGTCGTGAGACGCATCGTTCCCTCTCATGGCTCTCTCCACCAGCTCCTCCGCGTTCCTCACCGTCTCTTTCCTTGCCATCTCTCTCTGACTCTCTGTGCGTGTGCACGCGCGTATGTATTTCGTGGGTTTTGTTTCCATAGAAAAAAAACAAAAAAAACAAAAAAAACAAAAAAAATTGTCCATTTAAGTTTTTCTTCATTTTATGTGCGTGGCTATCTCTTTTCGTAGTACAATGCTGCTTGCAAAACCTTTATTTTTATTTTTATTTTTTTATAGAAAAAATATTTGTCATAAAATATAATTATTCAAATAATCTTCATGCCTGCCCGAGTATGATTGAAGGGTATTTCAAGGATATGTTTTTGCTCGTGTTCCCTATATAAGGGAATCGGATGAAGTTAAAGAATCTCGTAATAATCATGCACTCATACTCTTACATTTTTGTGCCAATACCACTTTATGCGATCCATTCTTTGACTTTTTGCCAAAATGAGGTAAAAAAAAAAACACATCCATTTTATATTTGTTATGTTCACATTTTGCGTTGCTTCTTTTGTTTGGATGTCTGTTGGAGAGCCTATCTCTCTTGATCTATTTGTTTTTTGGAACCCTTAAACTTATTTAAAAATGGTGTATTAAAAAGTAATAAAATCAATTTATCAGATATAATCTCTTTCATTGTTGATGTTGATTCAATATCGAATTATCTCTTATACAGAGTGGTTTTACTTACTCCAATTTAACATCTTGACTTTAAAAAATAATTTAAAAAGAAAAAAATGTAACATCTTGGTGACAGGTGTCATGCACTATCCCTCTAGACTTTTCCACCCCAAAAAAAAAAAAAAAAAAAAAAAAAACACAGAGAAGGAAATCTCTTTGTCAACGCCCTTCTCGAAGGTTAGATATCGTATAGAGAGTGGTGATCGAAGTTTTCCGTTGGCACCATTGCGTGAGAAAATATTCTAAACGGCGTGACGTTTTTGGTTAAACTCTAAATCCAGAAAGGTTGAAAATTGAAATACCACCGAACCTAAGGGGAGGGGAGATTGCGTCCGTAAGGTCCGTTGATTTGTCAAAACTAACATCGATCTGCCAAGTTCTTGTTTTTCTACCGAGAGTTTGAGTGAAACAATGGGTGAGGAAGGAGTACTTCCATAGTTCTTCTAGTGTTTCTTTTATATCTTTTTAATAACGACGTAATTTTTAAAATTATTATTTAATTAAAATTTAATAATGATTAACTACAAGTTTAATAATAATTTTAAAAGACATATTATTATTGAAGGGACATAAAGACTTTTAGCATTATTCGTCCGTGAGAAGTTCGATCGATTGGCATTTGACCGCTGCTACGATTGGGTGCTCTCTATGCTACATTCTGCTGATCAGGACCTAATCATGTTTTCCATTACCATCTTATTATATTAATTCCATCAACCCAACCTCCTGCCATTCCATTATAATTAGAGTTAGAATTAGGATTTTTTGGATGGGTCCAAACCTTTGTAGTAAATAAATAAAGATGTATCATTTATAGATAAGATATACTGGGCTTGTTTGATAGAATACAAAACAGAACAGCGTAGTGTTGTTACTGTTCACGCATTTTTATTTTTATTTTTTCATTTTTTTATACTTTCCACCACCAATCAACATCAAAACATTTTCACTTTTTATATCACATCAATAATTTTTTATTACTGTTCAAATAAAAAAATTCACTGCAATACAAAACTTTTTTACTTTTTTATACAAATTCTTTTTATTTTATATCACATCATCACTTTTTACTAATTTCAAAACTAACAACCCACTACTCTGTTCTGTTCTGTACATGTCTTTGCCAAACAAGCTCACTATTTCAGAAAATATGTCACCATCTCATAAGACGATGACGCATCATTTGTGAACCACTTTTGAAGATAAAAATTTGAAAAATATAGCATTTCCTAATAAATAAATATAATTATTCCATGTGTGTGCGCGCGCGCGTTTATGTAAAATAAAAGCATACAAGTTTATGAAAAAGAATAAGAAAAAAAAAATCCAAATAAATAATTGGGAGATCTTCAAAATGTCGACCACTTTCATTTTTCGAATCAATTGTCTATACGACTATCTATAACTCAATGAATAGCTGTCTACTTTTTTAAAACTTAGCCCTCACTTGACCAAGAAAAAAGAAAAGAAGAAAAAAGCTTAATAGCCAATACATAGAAGTTAAAACGAAGTATCCTGGCAAAGATTGCAAGGTGTAGAATAGCATATACTTTTTTTTTTCTTTTTTTTCTTTTTTTTATTTTTTTAAAAAAAGAAACAACGGCAGCATCAGATTCCAAATATATATAAGCAAAATCTAGGTCTTATAACATTATGCGACATAAATATATGTAAAGTCCGTTTGGGTATGCGATATTAAAAAGTGAGATTTAAAAATAACAATTTTAAAATGTGCAATTTGAAAAAATATATATATTTTTAAAATACAATTAAACGTTTGGCAAAATCGTAGTTTAACCTTTAAAATTCAGAGTTTTAATAAAAATCACACATTTGCCTAGGATTTTTCACAAAAAAAAAAAAAAAAAAAAAAAGCCAAAACAAAAATCTTCTATTTTAAATCTTAATTTTTTAAAACGCAATTTTCAAATGTTTAATTTTTTATGATTTAATTTAAATTCGCACTACTTATTTATAAAATCGCATTCTCCAACCTTCTTGTAACTTTGGTTGCTTGTGATTCACGTTTTAAGTTGACATGGGCTCCCGACGTCAGAGGTTTTATTTCTATCCCTGCAGCCGGCTGGATTAATTCCACGACCTTCCATTATCCCATGACGTTCGATCATCAAATTCTTAATATATATATATACACGACCATCATGTGCCATATCTTCTTTTGCTCAAATGAATTGGTAAAAGCCCCTCGATCCTTCTATCTTCTTTTTATTATTTTTTTTTTCTTTTCAAGTAAAGTTCCTAACAATATTTCTATATTTAAAATATATATATATAATGACTTTTGAGCACTATTACATCAACTCCAATAAGTTAGTATTTAGAATTATTACTCCGATACGATACTTATTTAGCATATAATATTTATGCTGGCTAAAAGTTTTTTCCTTTTTTTTTTTTTTTTCTCTCTAGTTTGAGATATTTAAGAAGTGCAATTTTTTCAAAATTCATTCACTTTATCAATATATTCTAAGTGCAGGCAGCATACAATAGTGAAATGGATTTCATGATTTGGATGCTTTTGATTTATATATATATATAAAAGATCTTTTGTTTGTTGCAAAGCACTAATACATATTATGTTGTCTGTAGCAAGAAGAATCTACATCGTGGGACCTATAAAATCTTAGGGTATTTGGTAGGATTTATGTGGATATATATATATATATATATATATATATATATATATATAGAGAGAGAGAGAGAGAGAGAGAGAGAGAGAGAGAGAGAGAGAGTACAAAGTAGTGTATTAGGCCAATGGCGGGTGACGGCTATGTTCTGGCCCTCGGCTTATTTTTATAACGGGGCAGGTAATTGGTGTTTTAATAGGCCCTACATGGGTTTTCTATTAGGAAAAATTATTAAGTTTCTATTTATGGTTTGATCTTGTAATAAAAAAATTCTTATGATTTCAAATTGAGTATATAAATCCATGTGGTATGCCTACCTGACAAAATGATTACTTCATACAAATTGCGGCTATTTTTCTGACATAATCCTTATGAAATTACAACTTCACCCTCAAATAAAAATCATAAAAAAAAAAAAAAAAAAAAAACACACACACCAAATTGGTTAGGGTAACGGAAGGACCCATAAACCTATGTGAGTGGTTTGGTTAACCTCTTTAAATTGTTACAAGGGTCTTCGTCGATCGCTCCAAATGCTTTTATAGGGATGGATTGACCATCCCCAAATAGGCAAATACTGGTTTCAGAAGTGGTCGAACAACTCAGATTAGTTATGAGGTGGTTCGGCCACGCCAACTGTCAGTTATGAAGGTGGTCGCCCAAGTTATAAGAATGGTTCGAACACTCCAAAGGATAATTTTTTGGATGGTTGGCCACATCATGGGTCAATTCTAGGCCATTACCTCAAGCTATAGGAGCAGTTCAGCCACTCTCAAATCAAGTATTTTTTTATATGTTTTATAACTTTCTATTTGAGGCTAAAAATGCAATTTAATAAGAGTTTTATCAAAAAAAATTGATCAAAATATCATTGGGGTGGTTGGCCACCTCATGGCTCACTTATAGACCACCCTAGACTATGGGAGTAATTTGGCCAGTCAAGTTTTTTTTTTTTTTTTTTTTTTTTCTTTATATCCTTTTTCTATTTTTTAAATTATCAAAATTATAAGAATGTATCATTTTATTACATTGACATAGCCAAAAAAAAAAAAAAAAAAAAAAAAACCCTCGTTTTGAAATCACATAAATTTATTTCCTAGAAAGCCAAACAATCGATAAATTATAGTTGAATTTGCAGCATAACGTGGAGTAGACGGTGAGAAAAAACTGAAGTATTTGCCTTCATTGATGAGCGTATAAAAGGTGTACTTGACTGTCTGAGGGTACAAATACAGCGAAAGTCAAAGTCATCCCTTTGAACCACGCAAATGGAATACTCCTGGCAAAAAGCAAAAAGTAAATAAATAAATAGAAGATGTAGAAAGTAATTAATTATATATATTCAATTGAAAAGAATGCATTATCCAGAATTAATTCCCTATGCCTTGGCCTTGGGTTATATATAATGTTTTCAAGTTTGGGTAGCTAATCCATTGATTAAAGAAATGGCTCACCGGGTTTTATATATATATTATTGTTATATTTTGACCACCTTATGCATTTCATATTAATTCAACTTTACCAATAATTCCAGCCAACCCTTATATTCCATTGCTTTTGAATGAAAGACTAATTCTAATTTCAAAAGCTTCCCAAAAAGTATGAAAAAATACAATGATTGGTCAAATAGTACTGGAAGAATTTCTAATTAAATGGCAAACGACTCCACTTTTTATATTAAAAAAAAAAAAAAAAAAAAAAAAAAAAAAAAAAGTAAAACAAAAACATTCATATTTTTTATATCACATATTCAATAACTTTTTATTACTATTAACAAAAAAAAAAAAAAAAAAAAAATCTATTTAAAAACATAGCTTTTTCTTACATAAAATTTCAAACTTTTTTCTATTTAGTACCACGTTAATATCACATTAATAACTTGTTACAACTATTCAAACAAAAATTGTATACCTAACATACACGCAATGTTGGTTTCACCGTCATTAATTTGGAAATCCCAAAGCAATTGATCATTAATTATTCCTCAACGGTATTGGCGATTCTAGAAGGTTGCGTGGAATTAAGAAAAGTTCAACTTTTCTTGAAAGAATCTTCCTCAATGGATCGTACGTTCATTGTCAAGGGATCGCGTGTCCGTAGTTAGTTAATTAACAAATACGAGGCCCGCGCGGGTTCAATCATCGTCGGTGCAGCTTAACATGCTACGTGCAGAAGTAAAAACCTCACCGGTCACCAACTGTACCAGCCGAAAGCTCGAGCTAGAGAGAGTAGAGCCGTAGCCGTAGCCGCCGCCGCCGCCGCCTATTAATTAACTATAATTCGCGCGCGCCCAGTTGGCAGTTCAGTGTAGAACAAGGCAACGGAGAAGGTGAAAACGTGTAAAGACTACGACTGAGCCCCCAAGTCCAAGTCGTCCCCTCCAAAACCAATCCCCAATCCATTTACTGCCAATCAAATTAACTAATTAAACACACAAATGTATATATATAAAATACTACAAATAAAAAAATACTTAATTTCTTTGTCAACATTTATTATACGGAATTTCAGATATTAATTAGTGACCCAACCCAGCCCAACCGTGCCAGTAGAATTCGCATTCATCCATGCCGATTCCTCTCCGCGTGTTCCATGGCCAAACCCCAAAAGAAAACCAGTCAAACCAAAACCACAAGCACCTCTTTCCTAGGCTGCTGCTTTGGATATTCTAGCAAAACTTCCGACCAAAAGTCCGCCGAGATTATCCGATCCGATGGCCAGAAGAAGACGCGTTCGCGTTGGTATACGTATTCTTGGTACGAGTTCCGACTGAAGAAGTCCGGCGCGAAAACCGTGCCGGTCGAATCCACCCTGTCAGAGAAAGCAAATCCGAAAAACAAATTTCCGAAGCCGAAGTCGAAGTCAAAGTCCGACAAGCTCGCGACGGCGAAGCGAGTAACCAATCATAAGCCGCCAAGTCAGATTCCGGTAGTGGTGCCAGTTGCTTCAGATCATCAAGCCCCTCAGGAAAAACCTGAAGAGGTATGTGTGATACAGTGATCGATCTCTGTATTCGTTTGTATTCTCTTTTCTTTTTTGGGTTTTTGAGAAGAAAAAAACGCTGGTACTTTATGTTTCAGACAACGAACGGGCCATCACGGAACATCATCCTCGAAAAACGGGATCATGCGGATCGTGCTTCCAAGGAGGACACGTGTCAAAAACGGTCCTCTTTCTGCCGGAAAATAGAAGCCATCAGAGCCGGGTCCAACCAACCCGGTTCACCGGAGGCCAAGCCCAAGCTCACTCGACCCGCTTCGATTTCACACTCCGCGTCTTTACCCGTTTCGTTTCCCGAGAAGCGGGTTGCAAACCCTTCATCATCGACGCTCTCTCGAGGTACGTTGAAGAAACCAGCCCGGAAAAAAGATGAATTATCCGAGAAACTTGACCCGGTGATTGGTTTGTCTATTGTCATGGTCACCTTAATAATAATGTTGTTATGGGGTCGGTTATGTGCCATTCTTTGTACGTCGGCGTGGTTTTATTTCGTGCCCCGTTTAGCAAACGTGACAAATTCCGACGATGTCGTGGGAAAAAATCCAAATTCACGTGATTATGATTCCGAGGAGTACAAGAAGAAAGTGGTGTTAGAAGGATTTCTTGAAAGAAACCACCGCAACGGGGGAACTTTGTAGTGATGATCAGCTGTTGACGTATTTAATTGTTTTACTACAGTGAGCCGCATGGCATTTTGTGTAAATAATTAAGCTGCGTGCAGATGAATCGTACATGTCTATAGTACTAGTTCTTCTGTAAGCTTGATTTTGTCTGTTAAGTTTTGAGATAGGTACCCTTTTTTCCATTTTTTTTTTTGGGTCTGTCTCGGAGATGATGTGCGAATAAGGACATAAAGGTGAAGAATGGCACTTTTTTCCCCAGAAAAGGTATGCATCACATTCAAAAGAAGTCTTTATTGATTAAATATGCCTGTGGATCAGCATCTAAACCAAAAAGATCCAAAAAAACAGTTCCATCATATCCTCCAATTAGAGTCGAAAGAAGATATCTCCAATAGAAGTACCTAGAATCCGGCACCCATATAGAAAAAGGCAATATTAAGACCCAGCTTTCTCAATAGTTTATCTTCTCCTGTAAGTTGCTGCAGGCATATATAAAATGATAGCATCAGCCATAAACTTCACATTGTTTGTTCTTTCCTCCTTCAATTCTCCACTTCTAACTGCAGCTATGAACTGAACTTAATAGACAAAACTTCCAATTTTCTATTTCCTCCATAAACTTCCCATCTTTTCCCTATATGCATCAATCTTTACTTCTCTAACACATGAAAGCATTGTTGATCTCAAAATATATAACAGGGAAAACCTGTTCTAATTTTTCATTCAAATCATCAGAAAACTTGTGGCTAACATAGAGTAAATAATAATAAACAATAAAAGACAGAGAGGGAGTACTCCCAGTTCACACATGGATTATTTATACTCTTAAAATAGTTTAACCTTTTTTCTTTCTTTTCTTTTTTCTTTTTCCTCTCAAATGTTTCTGCTGCTGTACTCTTTCCATTTCTTTTTCTTTTCCCCTTTTCCTTCTAATTCTCAGCAATCCCAAAATACATACGTATTAAGTCATGGACCAAAAAAGGTCTGAAAAATAATTAACTTTGTTTTGTTCAAGGCACCTTAAACTATTCTCTTCTGATTTCATCAAAACACCAATACGATTGGAATAAATTTCAGGATTGGAAGAATTTATCTGAAGCAACTTCATACTGAAAGCAATAGAACATTTACCATTTCTTTTTATAAACAAAGATGAGAAAATTGGGAATGAGCCAAAATTCTATGCAATTTGACTATGACAACAAATTCACAACCTCAACATATCTGCAGATGCATAGCTCAGAAACAATATTATGAACAACTACAGAGAAAAAACATAGTGCCAAGGCAATTGATAACATGCATTTAAAGAGAGCCAATATGTTATCCGGTAATTAACAACAGCGCTTCTCCCTCTTTAGTGTTCTGATTTTTCTGCTGTACAATACACTCAGTCGCATCAATTAAATGTTTTGGCAATGTAACCCCATAACATTGAACCAACTCCCAAGCATCATCTTCTCCAAGTCCAGTCTCTCCTCTACCAAACTCCTGCACGCTCAAACGGGCAAAGAAATTCTTAACCTTCTGTTATACTGCAGGAACTTTTAAGTACAATATCAAGACTATATATGGCATGACTGACTATTGTTAAATTGAAGACAAAGATGGCTAAGCTAAAACACTTACTCTTGTTATGTTATGGTGCTCATTAATTTTATTATCTACTAAGGATTGTGAGGGACTGAAACTGCAAATTTATAGGTATATTACAGTAATATAGCATGCAATTTTCATAAGGAATCTCTTAACTTTCTAATATTCATAAAGCATATAATTTCTCACATAAATTCCTTCAAGTTTCAAATAATCACCAGGAACACAATGAAACTGTCTGATTTTATTTTTTTTATTATTTTTTTTTTTCTAATTTATTTTGACTCAAATGTACAAAAAAAAAAAAGTTTAATCATTTGTTTTTATATACAACCAAGAAGGCATGGGATTTCAGGAAACCAAAGATGTTGCGATGTACCTATAGTTATAAATGTAATTCAAAGTTTTTTTTTTTTTTTTTTGATGAATAATGTAATTCAAAGTTATGCTAATCATATAGACAATGTAGATTTTCAATAGTCATAATTATCTTGGTATGGCTAGTTCTCGAGCTGTTATTAAGCCATTAAAAGTACAAAGCAGTTATATTTCCTTATTCATAAGATTCTGGGAACATAAGCACCTTTTTAATAGAATTTCCTCCAACTATTTTAATGCTATTAAAAAGCATGTAATTCTCCAACCCAATTTGAAAAAACCTGACCTAATCAAACACTTGACCAAATCAAATCACAAACAAACTATTAACTGTCAAGATAATTAATAAAGATTGATAATCAAATCACAAATCAAATCAAATTGATAAAGATTGCTCAAGAAGAACAATCTATGTCACAAACATACATACCTTCGTGTCTTACAGTGGGTAAAAGTGACTCTCAAGGCGTTAATTTGAACCCGTTTTGTAATAAGCTTTATCTTATTGAGAAAGGAAAAAGATAAAAAACCGTATTTAAATGAAGATTAACACAATGCATTTGAAATCTTCATAACAATCATAAAACGAAAACTAATGCAGGAAAATAAACAAATAATCACAACTAATTGGATGCTCCACCATAGCAAAAGAAAGACCGGTAAACAAAATGTTCGTCAAATACAACAGTAATTAACACAAAGAAGAAGAAGAAGAACACACAAAAATTACAAAATAACCCCACCTTAATCTAAGAGGTAGAAGATTTGTTTGGGAAACCGTCGTCGTTTCCGTTTTTTCCAAATTTAATAGAGGCCTAAAATTTTGAAGTAATGGAAAAGGAAATGAAGGAACGTAGATTTCAGTTTCACCGTGAAAATAATAGCAGCGGGTCTCGTCTATGCAGCTTCCCATCTCCAAGGTTTCATTCCAATTCGGTTTCTGAGAAATTGTATGAGACCGATCGAGAAACTCAAAATCGCATCCATTAGCACCTAACAAAACGAAATTTCAGAATCAGATCTAAAAAAAAAAAAAAAAAAAAAAAAGGAAGGTGGAGAGAGGGAAAGATTGACTCCAACCGTCAACCAAAGCCGTGCAAACGAAAAGACGAAGGAACGACAACATTTTTATCGAAACGACACGTATTGTACGACATCTTCATGTATCCAGCCGCACTGAAACGAAGTAGGCAGAGACGCTGTCTACGTGGCAGAAAAAATACATTTTCTCTTTTCTTTAACAGATTTGAAAAACAAAAACACGATTAACAGTTTAAAACTGAATAAATAAATAAAAAACACAAAACAATTTTTAAATAAAAATATATTAAAATACAATAACATAAAATAAAAAACACAATTTCAAACCAAAACCCAAAACACGTTTCAAAATCATTATCATTCATGGGTTTGTAAACCGCAAATTTCCACCCACTAAAAATCATTAATGTTTTAGTAAACGTCAAATTGAATGTTCAACGGATAATGGAGATCAAAGGTTCAAAGACATCATGAGTTTCTTTATATATATATATATATATATAAAGACAAGATAAATACATCACAATGCCTGGAAAATCAAACTTTGTGGAAAAATGGACTCCAACTCCTCTACATTAGTTCAGATCAACTTTGACGCAGCTATTCTTGACAACTTTTCTATTCAAGCAGTTGTTTGTCAAGGCAGTATTATTAAGATGGTTTCTCAAATCAGTGGCCCTTGTTCTCCTGTATTCGAAGAAGCATTAGCCGCTCAATTAGCTACTTCTCTTGCAATCTTGCTTCATATTGATCGTTTCATACTTAAAGGAGATTCACCCATTTTTATTATGGCTCTGCATAATCCTCCCGTCATCCAAAACTTTCTTCTCTAGTTTCAGATATTACTGTTTTAATCCCATCATCTTCCTCTTGCGAAGCTCGACAAATTAACAAAAATGCAAATTTCTGCACCTACTATGCTGCAAAATGGGCCGCAACCAAATTTCATTCTAACTACATTCTCATATGTCCTCTCCCTCTCCCTTCTATCTAGGTTGTTAGTAGAAAAAATCCGCCTCCCCTTTTGTAGTTTTGTTTAAAGTCTTTCTTTTTGTTCTTTTGAATTGTATGTACTTAAAAATAAATAAATAAATAAGGTGCTTACTTTAAAGTGGTAGTTGTCACATCAACTTTTTACTACAATATCTTTTAATGAGTAATGCTATTTAGTAAACTTTCGTAAAACTGTCATACAATTATAATAATGTAGTAGTGAAAATCAATATTTTGATCAGTAAGAGCTTGTAAAAATAAAAAATATAAGGGTCAATTTTCAATGTCACATCATCATATTAGAGTTTACTAGATATTATTGCTCTTTTTAAATATCACCTACTTACTATATTTCTGCAACCGCTACGCCGGGAAGCAAGCATTTGAGAGTCTAAAAGATGGATCTCATTTAGCATTTCTTGTGTTGCAAATTTACGTGAAAATTAAAATAGTCTCCCACACCTAATAAATAACTTAGAAATCTATTGCCTATCAATCTTTGGAAGCTTTGAATGCAGAGTTTGCTTACCTCTAGGGACGGAGCCATAAACTATTATGGGCAGGCCGGGGCTATGAGCTAAAAAATTTGGTTGCTAGGAGCCAGTAGGTTTTTTTTTTAACCTAAAATTTTTTTTGTTTTTATGATTTGAGCAGGGGTCATGGCCTATGCTAGCCTTTCATTCCTCCGTCCTTGCTTACCTCTAATGAAAAAAAAATGACCGGAGATCTTTTTGTACAAAAAGTAATGGTAAAGATTACCTCCAATTTTTGCATCGGAGGTAAGCTAGATAACAAATCATTAAGACATCGTTTGGTTCGCGAAACAGACCCTTATAATGAAATGATTATTCATATAAAATAGTCATCATTTTATTTGGTAGTAGTCTATTATTTTGAATAGTTATTCCAATTTGAATAACTATTCCCTTACAACGAGGAATACATGTTCCTCAAAAAAATTAGAGGAATATTTATTCCTAAATGAATATACTACATTTTATTTTCTTAGGAAAACCCACTTATTATTTTCTTTTTCTTTTCTTTCTCTCTCTCTCTCTTTTTCAAAAAAAAAAAAAAAACAACAATAAAAAACAAACCTACTTTATATTGTGGCAGTCGGCCAGCAATTGGTAGAGCTGCACCACCCCCGGCATTTGGGGGTTGCATGTGCCACCCTCAATGAGAACTTGGGCGTGCGTGGCCTAACCACCCACCAGTTTTCACATTTTTTTTTAAACAAAAACTAAAAATAAAAAGAGATAATGTGAGGAGTTTTTAATAATTTTGATTCGATTATAATTAAAATATATGTGTTGTCACAGAATTAATAAGTATAAATAGTTATTCCATTCTACTATATTTTATTTACAGTAATAACTATTCATTTTAAGCTTGAATTTCTGCTTAAGAGTTACTCTCATTTTCTTTTATTTTCTTCCCACTCCGAGAAGTGCTTGCCCCCCCCCCCCCAAGGCTCGGCATCAGACTTGGGGTTTCGGCCAAGACTGCCTGTTGCTCCTTTGCCTCACCTGGATGTTGCACTCCAGTTTCATTTTGTTGTCCTTCATCGGGCTCAATAACAGGTGCCTCTTCCATCTAGACTTCTAATTGAACCCCGGTCTTGGTCTGCAGAGATTGATCTTTGGGCTCGACTTGCATTTGCTCCTCGAACAGGGAGAAGCGGGGCCTCTTTCGGGGTATTGCACACTTTTTCCTTGTCCTTACGTTTGACAGTGCTGTTCCGAGGGGACTTTCGAATGAGGCGGATGTCCTCGTCCATGTCCTTGGTCTCTTCCTCGACGTGAACAAAATTGAAGCTAGATGCTTCAACTCTCCTGACCGAATGATCCTTCTCAGGAGTACTATAAATTGGCTTCTCGGGAGTGGCCGCCAGTTTGGCCTCGGTCTCGATAGCACTCGGTGACAACGTTATTCTTCATACTTTGCTGCGAGGTCGGAGGCTTCGGACGAGGAGCTACCGCCGGAGGACTAGCTTGGGAAGCCTTGTACTGATTCAAACCCTTCTTCTTTGACGTTGCCCCCGCAGCGCTCCCCAAAATGGTACCTTCGCTCTTGGCCTTTTTGGAAGCTTTGGCTTTCCCCTTCCCCTTTCCCTTCTTATCGTAAAGGACTTTGTTCTTGGTTATGCGATACCTGAGAATCGTCCTCATATTATCGTCCACGACAATTTTGTCAAAGTCCATCCGCTTGGCATTAGCCTTGTCCCGGGAAAAGATCAGCATATTCTCCACCCTTTTACTCCTGGTCTCGTTTAACACGGGACGCTCCCTCAGATCAGTAACCAGAGGTCTCCATTCCCGATGCATCCTTTGACCTTCAGGAAGTGGCTCGGCAAATTCCCATTCGCCCGAGACCCAAAAAAATTGAGTTTTCCATCCTCGGTTGTTGGAATAATTTTGAGAAGGGAAAATGAAGATCGGGTGCACACGAATTGAGAACTCCACCTCCCCTTTGCTGTTAATTTTTGCACGGTAAATATTAAAAAACTCTGGAATTGTCATTTGAGCCATGAGAACTGTTTGCCACGTGATGAAAGATGCAAAGAGATATCTCCACGCATTCAGCAAAATTTGAGTTGGGGCTACACCCAGAAAAAAGAACTAGTTCCTGAGCGATGTTCGGGAATGGGAATCGAAGTCCGGCCAGCAACGTCCTTTCGAAGATGGTGATGTCTTTGCCACGAATCGCTCGGGTGACCGAATTTTGAAAGTGAAGCAATACGGGTGCATAGATATCATAGTTGTTCTGGATACGACGCTCATCCTCGAATGAAATTGAAGATACCCCTCAGTTTTCGAGAGGCACCGGAGCATGTGGAGCCTCCTTGTTTGCGATCGGTTCCCGTGAAGCTCGACAACATTGTCATCACCGGCTTGGATCTTTTCTTCATCAACCTCTCAAACATCATTGTGATCGACTTTTCCATGGTGTTGAGCCTTGAATTTTCTGACTGTTACTTCTTTTAAATGCTTCGATGTTGGATCATCACCGAACAATTCGTTTGCACGTGTTTGGTTGTTGTTTTGAAAATAAAATAAATACATTTTATTAGTTATATTTCTTTATATATTTGAACAGTAGCATCTCTAATATTTGCGAGAAAAGAACTATAATAAAGAAATAAACTACCTCAAAGTTGATAAGGGGTGACTCACCCTGCCATCCCTCAATTTTTTTCTTTTTTACTTTGTTATATATATATAAAATTTTGAAAGGTAATTTAAATATTTGAAGTAGAAATTAGCATATACTTCTAATTTGCAATTAAGTGCTTGTTTAAGAGGATAAAAGATATCTATTAAACTTTGGTGACCTTTTTGCGAATGGCGTGTTAGAGCATATTTAACAAAATATGCAAATAGTTTATAATAGTTAAATTTGATTATTATGAGCCATTTTTTGTCTTCAGCAGAATTGGTAAAATTGATTTTTTTCATTCTAGTGTAAACAGTAAATAGACTTTTATGTCTATTCACTATTCACATAGGTTTTTTTTTTTTCCCCTATTTCTTTCGCACTTTTTTTTCCACACAAAATAATATTTAAATGTAATTAGAGAGTATAATATAAATTCTGTTGGAAAGAATATAAAATAAAAAGTAGTTAAAATAAAAAGTTGTACTTTTTCAATAGCTATTTTGACTATTATTGCTGAAGATCTCTCTTAAAAAAAAGAAAAAAAAAGAAGCCCATTATTCAGTCGGTTTGGATCTATTTTTGACCCGAACAAATGGGTCGGAGATTGTAATTGAGCCAAACAAAACCCTAACCCTAACGCTCTTGTCGCCCCTATAAAGCCCAACTCATTTTATGTGCTGCCTCTTTGTTCACCGCCGAGGGTTTTCTGAGCAGCGCAGACCTCAATTATTCGCCATGGTACTCTCTTTCAATCTAGGACCTTTCAAGCATTATATTTCTCTGATCTCTACCAATTGTTTGTATGTCCTACTTCGTGGTGATCTGATGTTTTGTCTTTTGGATTAGTGGATCATTGTTTTTCCTATTTTTGCTTTGCGTATCATTTTATGTTGTGTTTGGCTGCTGAGAAACAGTGGGAAGAGGGAATAAATCCAAAATTTTGTTTATGAGCTTTTCGATATTGGGGAGCGGATAAAACTGAAACCCAGTATTTAAATGTATCAAACCAAGCACAACCATCTGGTTTTCTCGTTTTTGGTTAAAAAAGAAGAGCTCAAGTCGTGAGTTCGAACTCATATTTTCTTGGCAACCAAACATTATTTCTCTTCCATACTCGGATATTATTTTGGTTGTTACGCATGTGTTTGTTATTCCTTATATCAAGTTTCGATCTAACGTTTTATTTATCCTCTGCATAGAGATGCTTGTAAGACTGCTATTTGCTAGCTAAAACAAAAAGACAAGTAGTATTAGAGTGCAAAAAATCTAGTGTTATATGATAGATGATTGATTTTTCTCACTCGTCCAAAAAAAAAATTCTAGTGTTATTTCCAATGAGCTCTACCTCAAATGGTGCTTCCTCTTGTAACTTGTGAGAGCAAGTGGAGGGTGTGGTCGTGAGTTTAAGACTCATGGGTGCGTGGTTAACTTAGGAAATGGTTTGGTCAAATTCTTGAGCCTTGTGCATTGGAGCACCTATTTCAAAAGTTTTAGGCAGTCGAGAGACCTATTCAAGAATCAAGTTTGAATGGGATGAGGTTAAGTCCGGATGAATTGCTTAGAAGATAGCATTGCAAGGATGGATTTTAGAATAAGAATGTTGGAGGTATCCTGGGGGTATGCTCTGATTGCTGATACAGTGTCAGACATGACTTAAAAAAGGCTTGTGTTATGTGAACAGTTTAACTGGAAGAGTGTTCCTAAATTTTAAATTGAACTAGGAGCGTAGATGTTAGCCAAATTTAGAGGATAGTGCCAAAAGGGTGCTATTCAAGATGTTTTAAAACCACGAGAATTACTTGATAAAATTTTTATGAAAGTAGTGGATGACTTTGCCCTGAACTGAGAGTGCTAATCATGTTGAAAAGAATTCAAAATAATTTATGATGGTGTTGTTTGAGTGATTTCTTATGGCCGTGTTACTTAAATGTTTTATGATTTTCGATTTACTTCTAACATGAAACTGGTTCTAGATGGAGATAATATGTGGGAGCTTATAAACTGGTATAGTAGCTTAATACTGTTATTGTATTTTTTTTTCTTGGTATTTTTTTTTGTACTATGTTGTGCTGCTTTAAAGTTTTGGGATGTGATTGTGATTTTAGCTTATTTTGTAATGCTCTCAGTCCTTATTTTTTTTTTCCTCCCCACCCTTTAAATCTAATGATGTCCTGTGTTTTGCAGGTGAACGTTCCTAAGACAAAGAAGACCTACTGCAAGAACAAAGAATGCAAGAAACATACCTTGCATAAGGTTACGCAGTACAAGAAAGGTAAGGATAGCCTTGCTGCTCAGGGAAAGCGGCGGTATGACCGCAAGCAATCTGGATATGGAGGACAGACCAAACCCGTCTTCCACAAAAAGGTGTAAATTTAATGTTCACTTTTTTACCTTG
This sequence comes from Alnus glutinosa, assembly GCF_958979055.1. Lineage (NCBI taxonomy): Eukaryota > Viridiplantae > Streptophyta > Magnoliopsida > Fagales > Betulaceae > Alnus > Alnus glutinosa. The sequence continues at coordinate 8,549,999 of NC_084886.1, read as the reverse complement.
CATGAATTGTGTCTAGAATTATTCTTGTACCATTAGGAGATGAATTAAATTATAGTTTGTGTCATTTTTATTAGAAATTTATGAAAATTAAAATTGAATCATTTAAATATTGACTTATTTTTCTGCTCTCCCTCTCTTGCTCCACAGGCTAAGACTACCAAGAAGATTGTTCTGAGGTTGCAGTGCCAGAGTTGCAAGCATGTGTCCCAGCACGCAATCAAGGTTAGTGATTGCATTTCTTCTTTGCCTTCCTTGTTTCTTGCTTTTTGCTAATGCTTGGTCGTTGACCTGTATTTGCAGAGGTGCAAGCATTTTGAAATTGGTGGAGATAAGAAGGGGAAAGGAACTTCTCTTTTCTGAAGGCATTTTGTTGGTTTTATTTTATTCTGGTTTGCTTTTCAATCTTGTTGGAGCTTGAAAGATACAATCGGATAATTCTTCAGTTTGTTCTGTTAGTCTAATGTCTAATGTTGGTGTAGCAAAAAATCAAGTTGTTTCTGATCGCTGTTTATGATATCAGTTTTGGTTAAAGATTAAATTTGATGATCATTATTGCTGCTGTGTTTAATATTTTGTTTAAACAAGTCATTGGAAAGTTTGTGAAATGTCTGCTGGAGATATGGGTCATGTATGTTAAATGTCTTTGTTTTTGTTTTTTAATTTAGAACAAGAGTAACCCCATATACCATCTTTTTATTCTCCCAAACATGACATAAAGTTAAAAACACTATTGTATCAAAATTAATACTGATCCGGGTTTTCAAAGCCTGCTTTAGGGGATAAAAGTAGGGGGTATGAACAAATATATAAACAAACAACTTACAACACAACACTCAAAATATTTAAACTATTTTCTTCTCTATATCATCACGTTATAGCATTTTTTTCAAACCAAAAAAAAAAAAAAAATTATCGCAAAATCACGTTAACAATCATACCCAAATATTTGCAAAATGGTTTTAATACCCCATTAGAACTAACAGATTCTGTTAGATTTAACTTTGTTCGCTTTTAGCTTTAATACCTTTATGAATGGCTTTGTGGGAGCTAGGTACGTGAGCTAGGCATCAAGTCATAATTTACTGTATGAGAACCTAAAGAGGAATCGATTGTGACTGTATGCTGTGGTCTTCCTTAATTCACCAAGCCACTTCTTCTACGATGATCTGCTCCTTTAGATATGGTGGTTGTTTTTAGATCTGTATGAGATTGTGTTGGAAACAGAGTTTTATAGTAAAAAAGAGTTTTTGAGAAAAAAGCTTTATTTTCAAAAGTGCATTTTGGTGTTTTTATAGGGCAAAAGTGTCAAAAAAGTACTTTTAAAAGTTTTTACCGAACAGACTAATTTTTGCTTTCCAAATCTTTTTATGTATGAAAAGTATTTTTTAAGCTTTTAAAGACAATTCCAAACAAGCTCTTAGTGTTTCTGACTCACGGTTTGTTGCTTGTAACACTTACGTGGTGAGAATAGCTTGGCTACTTGCTTGATTTGGGTTGTGTGGCTGCTAACTTCAGTTGTTTTTTGGTTAGTGGTCTGTCCCGTATTTTCCTGTTACATTCTAGGTTATTCTTCTCATTTCATCAGAAGAAAATTTGTTGAGGTTTCTTAGAATGATAAGAATCCATATTATCATAGGAACGTTAATAAAATATTTTGAGCTCAATGCTCCGTTTGTTCCGTATTTTTCTGAAAAATATGAAATATCTTTTTCTTGTTACAGATAATATGAAATATATTTGAAGCAGTCTAATAGGAGTGATGCTCGAAATTCTGTGTCATTTTCGTGTTTTTAAAATAATGAGGTGGCATGTAAAATCACCATTTAACTTATGATTGGTCACTATTAAATTTTGATCATATAATAAATTTAAAAGTCACTTCATTTTTATAGGAACATAAAAATAACTCACCAAAAGACTTTTAAAATTACTCATGCTTTGACATATGCTGGCGCACGAAAGAAATTGTAGCCTCACCTTCCTGGATTTCTTTGCCAAAAGCTTCTACTTTCGTCCTTCGATGAAAGCTTGATATGATAACATTAATAGTAGGTTCACATAACACAAATTGAGCTTGTTTTGTAAAAGAAATAAAGAAGCCCCCCTCTCTCTCTCTCTCCTTTTCACTTTTTTTTAAAAAATCAACTTCGAACCATTTTAATTTTATATTACATCAATAATTTTTTATTATTATTTAAATAAAAAAATTTATTATAATACAAAATTTTTTCATTTTCATTTTCAATTTTTTTTTACTTTATATCACATCTATAGCTTCCGATTCTTACCCTCCCTTACAATTACAAAACAAGGCTGATAACAAAATATGTTGTTCCCTTTTAAATTAATTTACACTGGTTCTTCTACCCACCGTAAAGGAAAATCCTGCTTCTACCCACCGTTTCTATTCTCGAAAACCCTAATTCAGTAAATAAAGCTAAAAAAAATTAATTATCTCGGCGCTAAACATTCAAAATCCCATCCGGAGTTTCCCCCCAAACCGCTTTCTATAAATAAACTAAATAAACAATTAACCCCCACTGTTTCGAAACCAGTTCAACACACACGCTCTTTTGCTACTACTACCTCGATCTTCGTCTCGAAGTCGCTGATTCTTGGTGATGGCGCGTGGTCGAAAGCGGAAGAACGCGGAGAAAGCGAGAGACAGTAATGGCGGTGCTGAGATAGAGGGGGAAGGAGGAGTGGAAGCGGTGAAGGACCTGGAAAAGCGAAACGACGGCAAAGAAATGGAAGAGAACGTTGCGGAGGAGGGGGTGAAGAGGCCCGGTCGGAGGGGTCGGAAGAAGGGGAAAGTGGAGGGAAACCGGGTTTCGGGGGCTGAGGAGAAGGGTAAAGGTGGTTCTGTGTATGAAGGTTTGGTTCCTGTGAAAGAGAGACTCAGAAATAGGCCCGCCAAGAAGGTGGATTATGACGAAAGCAGGGATGAAGGTGATGATGATGAAGAACAGGTTGTGGTGAAGAAGCGTGGAAGGAAGAAGATGAAAGTAGTGCAAAACCACACTTCATCTGCCGAGAAAGTTGATGGAGATAAAAAGCTTCGTGGAAGGCCAAGGAAGAAAACCAATGTTGCCAATACAAAGGAGAAGGTTCAAAACAAAGACATTGTTAAAATAAATAAGTGGACTCAAAAGGTAATTTCATTGTTATTTCCAGTGACATCAACTTGTTGCTCTGTTTCTGACTTTTGGATTTTCAACAGTGGATTGAAGAGAAGTCCTTAATGTGCCATCAGTGCCAGAGGAATGATAATGGCCGGGTTGTTCGGTGCAAGCTTTGTAAGAGGAAACGATATTGTATCCCCTGCTTGACTAGATGGTAACACATTTCTTTTCTTTTTTGCTTAAATAGTTTGTTTATATTTCTTATGTTTTCTCTCTATCTCTTTGTAGCAGCTTGTTGATTTGTATCGTGCCACTTTACTTCACGTTTTTTGTTCTTTAATGGGCAAATCCTAAGATGACATCCTCCTCCTGTCTTTTAGTGAAAGATTTAAACTTCAGAATGTTTGTTTTGTGAAAGATTTCCGATATATATATATATATATATATATATATATATATATATATATATATATATATATATATATATATATATATGTGTGTGTGTGTGTGTGTGTGTGTGTGTGTGTGTGTGTGTGTGTGTCCTCCCCTGTTTATCAGAGTCCAAGTTACCAAAAATAAATTTATCTTTATCTGTTTTTAATTCTTCTGTTTCTGTCAGTTTTGCCAGGCTGCCATTCTTTCTTGAAGATTTATTTATAGTATGGAGGTTTTGTTCAATGTCCAAATAGGTGTGGTTAACTTGTATTAGTAGTCTTGGCAATTTGAATTGAAGTGATCTTGGTTGATTACACTTAGGTAAGAAATTATGGCTTTAATCTTGAAATGAGCCAGCCATTGTGAATTACACGGTTTCATAAAATGCATGAGCTTCTGTTTCTAGTTGCTGTTATTGTTTTTGTAATTGTGAATATTATTTGTGTTTGTTGCATAGGTATCCTTATATGGTGGAGGATTTTATTGCTGAGGCTTGTCCAGTATGCCGTGGAATTTGCAATTGCAAAGCCTGCTTGCGTTCTGATGTACCCATTAAAGTTAGTTTCTCTTTCTTCTTTCTTTTCCCCCCTCTCACTTCCCATGAAATGAATTGGTGGTATTTTCTTTTGAAGTAGTTATTTTGTGTTTGTGAAGATGGACAAATTTTTCATTTTTTGCTGCAGAATTTGAAGAACTTAGAATTAGTCAGTCCAGATGAGGAAATCGAGTGCTGTAAGTATGTGCTACAAACAATACTTCCATTTTTGAGACGGATTAATGACGAACAAATGATTGAGAAGGAAATGGAGGCTAAAATACAAGGTATATTCTTTCAGTCCCTGTCAAATAAGCTTAGAAACTCATCTGTGCTACAAATCTTGTTTGTTAGTTTGGAATAGACAACATATTTCCTTAGTTTGTTTAGATCGGAGGACTGGCTTCTTCTCCTTTTTTTGGGTAACCAGAAGGCTGACTTCTCATAAATGCAAAAATTGCTAATTTACTGGCGGCAGAGAAGTATTCTTTGGCTTCTGTCATATGCTGAATCCTAAAACCTACACCTTGATGTGGGTCAATGTTAATTTTGATTACTCATGGTTGCTTCGTAATACTCAGTTTAAAATTTATTTATTTTGGATGTATTCTTGGGTTTGGTTACTGAATGTTCATTTGGTAGGGTTAGCACTTCCAGAGTTAAAGATAAAACAGGCAGATTGCCCTGTTGATGAGCGTACGTACTGGTAAGTTTTTTTTTTTTTTTTTTGTTTAGAAATGATTTCTGTTTCCATTTGTTCCATATTTTTGTAAATGTTTTAATGTTTCCTTGCCACCTCTTGCCTTTTCAGCAACAACTGCAAAACTTCTATTTTTGATTTCCACAGAAGCTGTCCTAGATGTTCTTTTGATCTCTGCCTTATCTGCTGCCAAGAGATTCGTGACGGACACCTGCAGGGGGGTGAGGAGGAGGTGATTATGCAGTATATTGACCGGGGATTTGACTATTTGCATGGTGGAAAGGAGGAAAAAGTGAGAATGTCTACTGAGATTAGCCCTAAGGATCATGTGAAGCCAAAATCTTGGTGGAAGGCGAAAGAAGATGGTAGCATTCCTTGCCCCCCAAAAGACATGGGTGGTTGTGGTCATTGTATTCTAGAATTAAGATCTATGTTCGCAGAAAACCTGGTTTCAGAGTTGGTGAGAAAAGCGGAAGAAATAGCCAGAACTTACAAACTTCTGGATATGGCTGCAATTCCTTTACAACGGTGCTTGTGTTTCAACTCAGTGGGTGACGTTGACCTAAGCAATGATAAGTTAAGGAAAGCGGCTTCTCGAGAAGATTCTGATGACAACTATTTATATTGTCCCAGGGCACAAGATATACACCATGGGGATTTGAAGCATTTCCAGTGGCATTGGAGCAGAGGTGAGCCTGTGATTGTAAGCAATGTGCTTGAATCTGCATCTGGTTTAAGCTGGGAACCACTGGTTATGTGGCGTGCAGTCCGTCAGTTGAAACATATCAAGCATGATAGAAATTTGGAAGTTAAGGCCATTGATTGCTTGGATTGGTGTGAGGTTAGTTCATTGTCATCCTTTTTTATATGTGAAAGCATATTACTTTTGGACGTTTAACTGCTTATAATTGATGTAATGTTTCGTGTCTAATTATTGTTTTTTTGATTACTTTATCATTTTTAGTGAGAATATCTTTGAAAGTTCTCTAAGTACAAGGTTTTCTTTCTTTAAATTTTCTAACTGATTTTATTATTAGGGCGTTTACCATTAGTTTTTGAACACAGTAATCCAGTTTCCGGATGCTTCCTAATATTAGCTTTTTGGATGTGGAAGAAATTGGAAAAGGGCTGAGTACAGTTGTCTTTCTCAATCCAAATAACAAAACAAGGAAGCACTGACTTGCAACTTGTTCATCAGTATCCCATATCATTAACAATCAATACTTAGCACTCTAGAATCAGCAGCTGCACGTGCTCCCTCTTCCTTAGATTGATTTTGAAGGGAACATCATGATAACTGTCTCTCATCCATTCTTTCAGTCTCTAATTGAAAATTTTAGGTCCACCATGTTCCAGCTGTTCTTCATTCACTTTAGTGATTGTTAATGCCTAATCTTTGTATTTAATGGGTAATTGTTTCATTAACTTTTCTCTGGTTTCTAAGAGTTTTTGGGCTTCTTTAATAATTACTTTTCCTCATGTCCATCTAGGTTGAATATGATAAGTAAAAGTTGGTTTAGTTGGTGATGATTTTGCTTTGTGATATGAACGCTTGTGATGAATTGCAGGGCCCTATCAATATCCACCAGTTCTTTACTGGGTATAAGAAATTTCGACCCGATCGTTCTGAATGGCCCCAGATACTGAAACTGAAAGATTGGCCGCCCTCTAATTTATTTGAAGAACGTTTGCCACGTCATTGTGCTGAGTTTATCCATTTCTTGCCATTCAAGGAATATACCCATCCACAGAACGGCCCTCTAAACCTTGTTGTCAAATTGCCTGAGGAATCTCTAAAGCCAGATATGGGTCCCAAGACCTATATTGCGTACGGATTTGCTCAGGAACTTGGCCGTGGAGACTCTGTCACTAAACTTCATTGTGATATGTCTGATGCGGTATGTTTGGTTGTTTTGAAACTTCTACTATTTTACCTTGTCTTTCCCACAGGAAAACTCCTGTACTGTTTGGGTTCTGCATGGATCTCTCCTTTTATTTTACTTGTAATGGAAGGTTAAAGGAAGTATATGTAAGGACCAGATGAATTGTTTAAGGGCTGCCATTAGCCATTAGGCGAACCCTGCATTGCTCTGTCGATTATTGCCCATCGGAAATGCTTTATGATTGATTCCATGGTTTAATTAGCTAAATTTTGTATCACACATTTTATAACCCTTTAAAATTGAATATGGCGTTGAGTTTTAAGTTTGTTAGACACATACATCTATGCTTGGTTTCAATGGGCATCAAGATCAAGTCAAAACACAGTTTAGGTCAGCTGGCTGTCTCAGGCCAGGTTATTATTTCTTCGTATTTTTAATCATAAAATAGTTGAGTTTGATGACTTGATTCATTTGCTCTGTTAATCCTTGCATTTTGTAGTGTTTGTATTTGAGGTTAAAAGAACAATTAGCTTATATTTTTCTGTTTGACGTTTTAATGTTTTTTGTCGTTAAATTCACACTTTCAGGTAAATGTTTTGACACATATGGCTGAAGTTACCCTTGAAGATAAAAATATTGCGGTTATAGAGAAGATGAAAAAGAAACACTTTGAGCAAGACCAAAGTGAACTCTTTGGAAATATTATGACTGGGGATGAAAAAGTTGAGAATAATATTTCTGATGGTGAATGTTGTAAAATTACTTCTGATGATGACAAATTCAGTGAAGTTGGTGATCAAAATCAAGGTGCAACTGAAGACCTTGCTGCTTCTATTTTTCAAATTGTTGGTAGTACTGGTAAGACAGGAATGAATGAGAAAGATTCTTCAAGGGGATTAGAGTTGGAAAAGACTGAGGCAAAAGTTGATCAAAATAACAATGTTGGGAGTGGTGGTCTTGGAGTTTCTAGAAATAAGTTGGATGGCTTAGAAGCTTCCGAGGGCGGTGCCCTGTGGGACATTTTTCGTAGACAAGATGTTCCTAAGCTCCAGGAATATCTTAAAAAGCACTTCAAGGAATTTAGGCACATTCATTGTTGTCCATTGCAGCAGGTAACTCAGTCAGGCAATGTTAATTATATTTTTGCCATCATTTTTTCTTTTTGAATTATGAAGTGTTAACTAGTGCTTTCTTCGTGATGATTGCTGCTTTATATTGGTTGCGATAAATGTTAAATGTTTTGAAAAAGTTTTTGATATAACAAAAAGTTGAGAAGTGTTTTTAGTGGGGTCCACATTTGAAAAGTATTTTCTGTGGGGTTTGTTGAATAAAAATTGTTTGACAAACTTTTTGAAAATTGTTGTGTTTTCAAATAAACAAAATATGAACATGTTTATTTTTTTAGATGAAGAGAATGAATTCATATATATATATATATATATATATATATATATATATATATATATATATATATATATATATATATATATATATATATATATATATATATAAAAGATATTAAAAAAATATAGAGGTGATTTTGAGGTCCTCCTTTGGCCACTTTTAACAAAGGAGAGGGGGTGGCTGCACAGTCACCTCTGACGTGAGGGGTGGTTGTGTGGTTGAGACATTTATCCTATTGGGATGATTGCGCAACCATATTTGACCTAAGGGATAGCCGTGTGGCTATGCCTTTATTTATTATTATTATTATTTAAAGTAATAAGTTTGTCTCTAGTCCTACAAAAATAAGTACCTGTTTTTTGAAAATATTATTGTAAGAAGGTGTGAAGAGTTTTCTAAAAAGTCTTGTGTTTTGTTTTTTGAAAAAATGTTTTGCGTTTTGAAAAGTGAATCATTTGTTGAATATTTTGAGAAAATTGAGTTTTTGTTTTTGAATCCGGAAAATGTTTTCAAAAAGTTTGTTAAACATACTCTTTTGGTCAATCATCCTGACATTGTGAATGAGCTTAACTTCGAATAGCATATTCTCCCCATGTAACAATTTTATGATAATGTTGTGGTTTTGAGCTCACTAGATGCTTAATTTACAATTTAACAAAAAGAAATGAAGTTGCTTTATTATGTTATTTGTAATGATTGAAATAACCCTATTGACTGGAAATACGCAAACAGGTGACAGTATTTTTGGCAAGTAAAAGTTAATGGTTGAAAGAGAAACTTAGTCATCCTAAACATACCTAAAAATTATAGTACTTTTTTTTGAAACAAGTCTAGATACGTCATTTTCTCTAAAAAAATATCTCTTTTAAAACAGCTATTATCTTGTTGTATAAAAGAGAACCATGGGAAATCTGGATTGGATGGCACGAATTGGGATATAGCAGTGATGGAGTTAGAGAGCTGAATAAAGAAGAGAAGTCATTATGTGGAAAAGTCAATTTCATGAACTGTGGTTTGGACTTGCATTGTTTTTCTGGTGTTTTTGTAAGTAAAATTGATTGATTTGAATATACATGTGTGTGATTACAAATATTTATTAAATGTTTTTTGTTTTTGTTTTTTTGTTTATTAATGTAAATTGTCATATCTTTTGGTGCTATAGGTTGTTCATCCTATACATGATCAGACCTTTTATCTCACTTTGGATCATAAAAGGAAGCTCAAGGAGGAATATGGTCAGTTCCTTTTACACACACACACACACACACACACACACACATGTATGTATATAGGGATTGAATGTTGCAGTCCATTTTTTTTTTTAAATCATAATCATATTTTGACTCTTGTTGATCATAGTTTAATGCTACTAGCCTACTATGCTATCATATAGGAATTGAACCATGGACATTCGTCCAAAAACTTGGTGATGCTGTCTTTATTCCTGCTGGTTGTCCTCATCAAGTAAGAAACTTAAAGGTAAAGCAAATTTATCATTTTTTTTTTAATAGAAAACGGGATATGAATTTAAAATGCCTAGTTATTTGCTATACATTGTTATTGTGCTGCCTTTTCCCTCAAAATACATCTGTTGTGCTTATTTATTTTCCAAGACAAAGGATAGCCTATATATAAACTAAACATTCCTTTACGGCTTGATTATCATCTTTTGGCCCAGTTTGCCTGCTGCAGTGGGTTTACTGTTTGCATCATATTTGGTTTACCAGTTGAAGTAGAAAGTGTCTCAAGTGTATTCTGTGGACATTTTGTTCTCCCAGTGTCGTTTTGTTTCCCTCATCATTGAGTCAATTGTAAGAGTCTCCAAGCCAGAAACAATATGCACAAAATGAGTCCCAATGTTGTGCAAATGACTCTAAGAAAGTCATCATAATGTCTTGTAATGGTTAGCAATTAACTCATATGGAGGGGGCGCTTTGCATAGTGTCCTGGAAATCTAGTTGGGGCGAAGTCCACAACAACCGGTTATCAAAAAAAAGGGTTAGCAACTACTAATTTTTATTTTTCCCCGAACTAAACAGGGCAACAACTTACAATTTACTACCAATAGATTCAAGTGAAACTTTTAATCTAAGTGGAGAAAAAAAAGAAAAGTGAACATTTTTTTATCTGATCTGATCACAAAGAAAAATGCTAGACTTCCCAAATTTTTTTTTCCAAAATTTAACCAAATTTTGGAGAAATTTTTTGGGATGTGTAGCATTTACTGATCACAAATAAGGAAGCTTTTTTTAAGGAAGCTGTTCATCAGTACATTCCTTTTCTTTTTTCTAATTAAATCGTACATTGTGATAAGTTTGCTAACTAAACCGTAATAGAAATTTTAGATAGGCTATATAAAATTTGTATTTCAGTCTTGAATAGAAAAGTTGGTGAAAAACTTGGAGAAATCACATGTTCTGGTTTCAGCATTGAGAGAGTTTGTGGTTTGTTTTTTTAGGTTTTAGCTTGGAGAAGAGAGAGCTGAGTTTTTAAAACTCACGTTGGGTGTATATGGGGCTGAAAATACTGGCGGCTGAAGGGCAATTTAGGGTTTTAATTGGGATTTATGAGCTGGCAGTACGTAGGTAAACTGACAGCTGAAAAAAAACAGTTTCTTGAGCTAGGGTTGCAGGCAATAACGTAGGCTATTTGGAGTACAAACTGGCAGCGGTAATCATTCAGGTTTCCCCATAAAATTAAACCTCTTTTCTTTTTGAAATAACTTTCAGAAATAACTCCAACAAAATGAGTTGGCATACAATTAAGACTTGTTTTGACAAAGGAAACTTTCGTTTTTTGGGGGAAAAAATAACAGGTGGCCAGATTCTGTTAGGATTTAGACTTGATTAATATTGTATTTATAACTTTTTTTCAGCCCTCACACACCCCTCTATTAAACCCCACTAATTTATAAGGATTGTTAAACAAATAACTACCACACAACAATTTAAAGAAAACTAAAATAGCAACTTAATAAAATTACCCTAGTGGGTCTAGGATGTTACACTTGGCCCAGTTCATTCCAATTTAAACCGGTATGTTCTCATTTAGGCCAAGCCAGACCTACTTTTGTCCAAATTCAGTCTTCTAGTAGTTATACACAACTCAGTTTTAGTCAGGTCAGGTACTTCTAGTCTCTGTTTCATCTTGCAAATTTAGTTTCTTATTTTTTCCTTCGCTATTGATTGTGCTTGCTTGTTTTGTGGTTTCTTGGTACTGGTTGTTTGCTGAAAGTTGACAGTTGCTACTACTGAGTCTGTTACTCTAGTGTTGTTTGGGGTTGCTGGTTTTCATGGAGTCTGCTCAGCCTTAGTATTGCAATCGATTGATCGAGAGGCTAATCTCTTTTGTTTGGGCCAGTAGCTAAAAGAAAGTCCTTGCTTTCTCTTGAACGAGGGAAGGGTAGCATAGCATTAACTTCAATTGAACAAGCTCAACCTTGAAAAAGAAAGGTGGTAGGCTGAAGAACCGTTGAACGCTTCAATTTGTCCGCTAAAGAAGGTGAAGGCTGGGCGAGAGACTAGGCCAACTTATTGCTTTCAGGTAGCCCCAAAAGTATTTGGATTTACTTTTTAGTCTATAATAAGTGAAAGTTTCCGGCTGCTCACTATAAATATTGAGCGGCAGATTCTCGCGAAAGAGGCGTTGAAGTCCCTTTGAATTTGGGATTTTAGTGGCGACTAAAAATGAAGTATCTTTCCTTCGGCTCGTCGAATGAGCCCTTTCAGACCCCCAATTTCCATGCTTTCCTTGGGGGGAAGAGTGGGTCCTCAAGCAAATTATCAATTTATATTCCATTCCGTAGAAGAGAAATTATCTTTTGACTTGTCATTACTATTTTCTCATATTACCTTTCCATATCTTGGAGGTGGAGGTTGCAATTGATTAATTTCATTGTTTTTGCCATCCAGACTTACTGGTCATCCTTGTCGATTTTGCCTGAAAGTATGATTAAGCAGGTATAGAAGTTCTTTAGAATTTCCTATGGAAGGGGAGTGACCTTAGCCATGGTGGGCAAAGGTTGCCTAGGCAAGTATTTATCTTCCTGAGCAAGAAGGTGGTCTTGGGATTACAAATTTTGAGGTTTGGACCGAGTGGCTATGCTTAAACACATGTGGCACATGTGCTTAGACGGTGACCAATCTATCTGTTCTAATTGGGTAAAAGATCCTACCTTATCAAGCATAGAGATTTTTGGGACATGAGGCGCCCAGGAGTGTGTTCTTGGCAAAGTTTGTTACATGCTCTCATACCATGTAATGGATTCTATGAAATAGAAATGGATAATTTATAAAAATGAAATGGAGCTATTCCATTTCGTAGCCCCTTCCTTTATTTATAGATGTTTGTACGGGAATATTCTGACAGCTATAGGACACCTAACCTACTTTTAGAAGGTTTACATACCACTGCTCATACCCTTGGAAAATTACACACCATTCTACACTCGTTCATATATTCACTCTAATATTATGTAAATTGATGTCATTATGGAATTGCCTCGTAGATTTCTAATTGACATTCTTATCTACCTTATGCTTCCAATTTTTAAAATAGGAATTGATTTCATAAATTTTTTCTTGTCGTGGTTGTATTCACCTCTTTTCAACTTTAAAGCTAACATGTCTTGATGTTTAGATACTTCAATTCATATGCATAAGCCTATGTCCAAATGCACACATATACATGTATGCATTCTCACAGCCACGTACTTGAATCCAGGGCGGAGTCAAATGTTGCATCGTTATTGCAATTGGATCAGTGCATTTGTATGCTAGAGATGTTTTAACACCTAAATTACATTGTGTGTTTGGTATTTCTTGCATCTATATGTTATTTTCTCTAGGGGTTTTATTTTTTATTTTTTAAGATCCTGTGGTCAATTATTTGGGTTATATGTTAATGTAGTAGTTTTATTAAGATGAATTTCCTACCCAATGTACAATCGCCATAAACTAATAAATGTATCTTCACTCTGCAGTGTCATAATCTTATCGATAGGCTTTATGCAAAGAGTCATTCTGCCAAATGCACACACGTTAGCACCAACTTGGAATGGAATGTTTAGTGGAGAATGCCTCTTGCACTAATTGATTTCTATTGATAGATTGTTTCCATATGCACATATAAATATATGTTGATTGATTTAAATTTTTTCTTCCATTCAGTCATGCATAAAGGTTGCACTAGACTTTGTCTCACCTGAAAATATTGGTGAGTGCATCCGTTTGACAGAGGAATTCCGTACACTTCCTCAGAATCATAGAGCTAAAGAGGACAAGTTGGAGGTATGTCATTGCATTTATCCATGGCATGTTCCAGACGAGCTTATTGTACAATGGTGCAAATAGTTTGATATTTCATGTGTACTGCTGAGAATTTGGTTCTTGAAATTCAATTAGATCCTGTTATCCTACTGCTTTTTCTTAGATTTTATTTGTTTCACTTTAGGCCTTTTCATTCCTTCGGTTAGCGATTGCTGATATCAATACGAGCATTCTTTATAGTGATATCATCATTAAGGGTCTTATCATTTTTTTTTTAATAAAACTTGTTAGTGTTAACAAAGAAACCTCAGTAATACTATTCATTTACGGCTGCGAATCACTATTATTGTTGCCATCACAATGTCCCCCTCTTCCCACAACCGTAACTATGCAATCCATCACTTCTCATACCCCTCCCCTCATTCTGAGCTAACCGCAGCTGTATGGCACCAGAAATCTCTTATCCTTCAGCAGTCCACTACCATGATTCTACCTCCACTGTGTTACATATAATCATTGTGTGCAGGGTGCTTAATCCACTGGCACCTACTTTGCTGTACACAAGTTCTTGATAAATTGTTGCAAAATTGCAGCATCCATCTTTGAATGATGTTTATGTGGATAAAAGTTGACTTGGGTGTGCATTGGCTTTGATTTTATTCTGGAATGAGCTCAGCACAATTGGGTTGGCTGAAATATGCGGTATCTAGGTCTTTGTGCTATTATGACAATTATATAATGTGAAATAGTTTCTTTCTAAACATTGAATTTTGAATCTTGTGTTTGAGGTTTTGATTGCTGCTCTGCTTGAAACAGGTGAAGAAAATCATTGTTCATGCGATTTGCCAGGTTGTGGACAAGTTGGATCAGAAACCAAGGTTAGTTAATCACCATGGATTCATATATATTGTAAAATGTTTTTGCCTGTACATGTTGATGAAAACGGGCTGCTTCTCGATTTCTAAAATTTGAAATTCAATTCTGTCTCTTTCATTATATACATGCTCTTGCACTTATGGATATCTGCTGAAAAAACCGGCTGCTCTGGATATTTGAATTTCAGGTCTGAGGCAGCTACCGCTTCCTTGTTAGGAGATTCAAAGTAGGTTCCAACTTCATTGGTGAAGATTTTGCAACAGTTAAAAGGTTGATTTGTGTTACTTAAATACAGTTGGGTCATGCATACTTGTATAATATAAGAAGTATCTTCTGTATTTTGGTATACAGCAACTAGTTGCTTTTTGGTAAAGGCCTTTGTCTGTTCCACATTCCCGACTGGTGATGATGTTTATTTTGCCTACAAACAGAAAAAGGTCACGGCGAATTTTGTTTCGAGTGATTCATCAGTGGGATTTCTCTCTACTAATCATAGTAAATCATTTTTCTCCCCAATCTAATCGCCTATATTTATTCATAATTTTCAGTGGTGCTCTTGTTTTGGATAATCTTGCACGTATTTGTTTATTTACTTTTTACCTATTACTATACAATTACTACTCTTGTAAGGGATTTCACATTGGCTTATTTGAAAAAATTTTCCTTTTTTATTTTTTCAATTTTTCGTTTTAGGGTTTCCCATGTGTAGGAGGTTGGTAACAGGAATATATCATAATGATGACAATGAGATTCAAAACAAATTATGGGGGGGGGACCAACTACCAATTTCAGGTTCCTAACATGTGTTGTCTGACTAAGCTTCGCCACCCCATTTAGACACAGTCCGATACTTTTATTATGACTACTTGACTGCTCACACTTTCAAGAAATCAAAGAAAACAATATTGAGAAGGGGTTTTATTTCCATTTTAATTTCCGAGGTATATATATATATAATAAAGCATTCTCCATCAATATTACTTTATTATGTCTAATCAAAATAAATTTAACAAATTGAAAAAAAAAATGCCATAATAAGTGTTGCTATCTAATTTTAAACAAACCAAAAATTATTTCCTGGACTATTTCAAGCGTTGCATGCATGAACTTGCTCGATTTTAATAAACGAAACATAAAATAATTAAAAGCCAAATTACCCAATAATGAATATTGACAAAATAAAAATTATTAAAAATTGACATGGTCAGCGTACGTATATATATACGATATAAGTTGTGAATAAATTAATATGTATTTATAATATGTATATATAAAAGCGTAGGAATAGGATGATCATTAATAAGAAAGGCATGTAAGAAGAAATATGAATAAATGAAAATGTGTCCCAAGGGGATTGTTACACTCTGTCGTTTCCTATTATTTATCGGGGTTTCTATTTCTGGTAAGCCTGGTTTCTCCAACCATTACTATAATGGGCAAAAAGTCAGGTTGCTTTGCAGACCACAGCAGTGGTGGTTAGGCCATGCAGGCCCACAGCAATCTGCGTCCGTATTGGACAGGCAAGGACCACCTTCTTCCATGAAACTACATTCATGCCATTTGCATCATCACCGTCTATTCATTTGACCCAACGCTTTTGTGAATGCCACTCAGCAAACCCATACATCTGCGTCAAACAAATGCAAACCTCTCTCTCTCTCTCTGGTTTTGTATCCATGCAAGATAAGATGATCAGGTGCATTTTGGTAGTTTTGCATATGAGGAAAAGGGCTTTTAAGTAATCAGCATGCAGAGTAGCCGATCATATAATCTTCAATACTCTTTCCAATTTACAAGCAAGAAAAGCAGCATCAGTTCAGGTATACAGACTCTCTCTCTCTCTCTCTCTCGGGTTCAAAAAGCTCTAAGAAGAATACCGGTAATTAAGTTACTTAATTAACAAAGTGGATTATTCATATATATACTGAGCTAGAGCTTATGTTTATGGTTTACAGAATGAATGGGTTTTTGTAATGAAGCAAACATTGGAATTCTAGCATGTAAAGAGTGCGTGTGGACTAATTTCTTGTTTGTTTGACTCAATAGCATTTCTAGGCAGAATTTAGGTACATATATATATAACTGTTGGAAAATGGGACGCGGAAAGATTCAGATCAAGAGGATTGAGAACAAGACGACAAGGCAGGTCACCTTCTCCAAGCGCCGATCAGGGCTACTGAAGAAGACTCACGAGCTTTCGGTGCTTTGTGATGCCCAGATTGGGCTCATCATTTTCTCAAGCACTGGAAAGCTGTGCCAGTACTGCACTGAGCCTTTTAGGTGGGTCTAATTAATTATATATATATTTCCTCTAAAAAAAGATTTCTTTTGCATGTTTCCATAACTTGTGTTAGCTTCTTTGATTTCTTTTGCATGATCGATCTGACGATATGGAATTGGGGAAGAGCTTCAATCCTATGACTATATTTAATGTTGTTTTCCCTGTGACTGTGAGGCTAGGGTTTTTCATTTAGTTAGGTCTTCAAAATCTCTTTCTCTCTGTGTTAGATTTGAAGGCAAATTACCCCCCCCATTAAATAAAGATTGACCAGCTTGAGTGCCTTGACTCACTCTCAGTTTCATGCTTCTGACAGATTAGGGTTTTGCTGCTATCATGCAACATGTCTTTTCAGTTGCAGTCACTCAACAGTTATAATAGGGACTTTGATCATCTTCTCCACTATTTTTGGGTATTTTTTATTTTCGTTTTTCCAGTTGTGGTCCTAACTGCCTTGGTATAATATTTATATATATATAATCAGTCCGCATATATTGTTCAGAATGTGCTACTAATTGTTATATATATATATATATATACGTACATAAACACACATGATAAATTGATAATTAACAACAAAACTTGCTTAATTTTCTTAGTAGATATTTTTGATGGGTTTTTAACTGCACCAGCTATATTGAGATTAAGATTTATGGCCTCATAAAACATTAATTAGATTTTTTTTTTTAAATAAAAAATAAATAAATTAATGCATGAAGAGGCAGTCAAAAATACCTTGATGTACATATTATTATAGCATAATAATATGTATATATGCTACATTACAAAAAAAAAAAAACTCAATTATTAGTTAAAATTGTCACATCATTATTATGAAATAAATATGGAATAAGTAATCGTAGTTCATCTAGTAGGTTGTTAATGTTTTGAGCGCGGTATTTAGGAATGAATCAGCAGTTAATTATTAGTTTGGTTGAGTTTTGGTACATCGATCAGTACTACATTATCTTTTGTTTGCAAAATTGTACCTCAAATATTGTTTACATTCAATGCTCTAATAAATCGTTTACCATTCTCTTTTCATTTTAATTTTTGCACCTAAAGTGAATTTACTGAAGATGCTGGAAAAGATTTGAGTTACCAGTCATCTATATATTTTTATAGGTTGACAAAGATTGTACCTGAATTAATTAATTTACTGAACACTACGTACAGTGATGACCATCTTCAATTATTTAAATATGTTTATCAAGGTCATTAATAAAAGAGAAATGTTATTTAGTAAACTGTTATGGATTGGAATGACGTGTTAGTGAAAAATCAACACTTGTTTTTTTTTATAAGCCCTTGTTGATTTAAAGGGTATAGTAGTTTTCACTGTCACGTCAATATCCCAATTGTAAGACAGTTGTATATTATATGGTTGTTCATAAAACCTTTCCTTAATGGATAGTTCTGAACTAGAAGATAATTAAAAACCAAAATTAGGGTTGTTTCTGTGATCATCTTGTACGTTGAAGTTCTCTCCTATTTATGGACATTGCCAACATAAACTTTTGAGACAGTGAGCTTGCACTTGCAACGGATCTTAGGTTCTTCTTAATTACCAATTAAAAAAAGAAACAAAAAAAAAAAAATCTATTGATAGCAATTTTAAGATGAATGACTAGTAATTAATTATCATTTAAAATATCCATTAAGTAAACTCTTGTACGTACGTAGATCGATAATCAAACACAACACCTTTCCATAGCAGCAATGGCCACAAATACTATACACATGTTCAGTAGGAAGAAGAATGGCTAGATAATCAAGTAGCATTTGCCACAAAAATGTTCAACAGGATTACATGATTCCAAGGTGTCAAGTTTTCTTGTGAAATTATCTAATTAAAATCATTCTAGTTTTGCATGCAAACACTTGGAAGTTTCTTCAGAGTTATATATATATATATATATAATTTGTTTATGTTTTGTCACAGAATGGAGCAATTGATAGAAAGGTACCAAAAAGTTTCGGGCACTCGTATTGATCCTGATCAGCATGATGGCCGGGTATATATAATTATAAATTTAAGTTAATAATTTGTCAAATTTGTACTCTTAACTATTAAACTAAGTTTATATATGAGATTAATTAATTAATTACCATTCGCATTTATAGGAACAAATATACGCTGAAATGGCAATGCTGAAAAGAGAAACTCTTCGTCTTCAAGTGAGCATGCAACGCTACACTGGCGAGGACTTGAGTTCCTTGCGATATGAGGATTTGGATCAACTTGAGAAAGAACTCGAACGCTCAGTTAAAAAGGTTCGAGATCGGAAGGTACATTTGTTTCTTTTCTAATATTTTCAATTACATCTCCTACTTTCCGCATTCAGATTACATCTTTCTCAATGCTCGTGATACAATTAATGATGGCAATTAGTGTTCACGTGTCGTGACACGATATAAGACTATCTTATATTATATGTCAATCTTAACATTAGCCGATTATATTAAACGGATAAGAGTCTTCAATCCTAATAAGCTAATTTTGTGTTGAATTTGTGTCGGCCAATTCACGAGTCTTATCAAAAATTGACAGTTCTTATATCGATCGCATGTCGGATTCAGGTCATGTTGAGGCATGACATAGTTTAGACCCATTAATTCAAACTTGCTACGTGTTTAAAATTGTCGGCCCTAGAGACAATTGATAAGTTGAAAGCTGTCTTGTTGTAGTCAATCTTCGCTGGCTATCACTTTATGATAGTCTTGGATTATATATCAAGTTCTAGAATTACTTGGGATTACTGTGCGTTTGTTTGCACTGATTGACTATGTAACTTAAAAACTGTTCCATTTTGAAATTATTAAATTTGCCATTACTCTCCGGTCTTTATTATTTATCCTTGGACTAGTTTTGCTTTCATTAATTTAGCTCACAAGGTAATTTGGCCATACTTAACAAGGACGAATCCTGTACTGCGTGACTAACTGTACGAGGATTATATTATGTTAATCGAGTAAACTCTGAACACTTGAACTGTTTGTCATCTAAGTGAATTAGGATTCGAACCTCGACCAACAATGCTTAATTGTCAACTATTTCAATAACAATATATATGAGATTTCATGAGACAAGTATTCACGAAGTACAATGGAGTTTCACAGCTCGATTTTAAAATGAACTAAAATATTAGTAATAATAAAAGCATGCACTATAGATGTATAGAGAACTCCTTGAATTAATAAACGTACTATTCTTATTTCCTTCGTTCTTTTAATTTTGTTTGAGTGCGCAGAATGAGCTCTTGCAGCAGCAGCTGGACAACCTGAGAAGGAAGGTGAGCTTTCTCTGCAAAACAAACAAACACACACACGCACAGACACACCAATATGAGCTTTTAAACTTTCTTTTGTTGTTAATATTTAGGAGCGTATGCTGGAGGAGGAAAATAGCAGCATGTATCGTTGGGTAAGTAAAGGATTTTCAAAAGGGCACTATGGATGTCCAGTTGTGACTTGTGAAGCCTTTTCAGAATGTTAAAGCATCCTACTTAGGTTATCTGGACCATCTAATGGGCTGAGATTACTTCAATTAGCAGAAGTATCAAACAGTTTAAAATTGTAGGGGAAATAATTGTTCAATGGAGATTCAAAGTAATTACTTGCGTTGGTTGATGGCTATGGACAGATTCAGGAGCACCGGGCAGCCATAGAGTATCATCAAGCAGCAATGGAGGCAAAGCAAGTGGAGCATCAAGTTGTAGATCAAATCCCGTTATATGGAGAGCACCCCTGTAGCGTGCTTCAACTTGCCACTTTCCCTCCTGACATTCAGCCATATCATCTTCAACTTGCTCAGCCCAGTTTTCAAGATTAACTTTCTTCTTTGGTTCCACAGGTATGGCATAATAATTATATATAATCATCATTATAAATCTTGTCATCATCTTCAACTAGTACTAGAAATGACATCAGATTTTAGGCAACTGCATTGCTGCACATATTCAGCTGGCTCACAGCTTCAAAAAGTGTGAATCAATTGCAGACTCTAAGAGGTGTCAAACATGCAGTTTTGTGCAGCCAGTTTTAATTATAAATTTGACTAATGTCCATCAAAACAAATCAATCGTTGAGATGTGGGTTAGACTGCTATCTAGGAATCCAGTTAGAAGGCATCAGACAGTCTCCAAGACGTGCAGGAAAAAAAGGCAAATAGAAACCGATGCATATTCAGTGAATCTGTTGGTGAAATGATTGGGCGACTTTTTTGATGGGGTTCTTGATAAAACTAGCCTGAAAATAGTACCAATCTTTCTCTCTCTCTAGTCTTATGGGCCAAACTAACGCATTGAAAATAAGTAAATAAAAATCAGAAAGATTGGCGATTCAATCCATATACTCTCTTACAAGTTAAAATTGTACCAATTCTTATTTGAATGTCTTATTGATACGTATATTAATTAACGACTTTGCAGTGAGATGGTTTCTAGCATGAAGGAGGGGATGAAGGAATAATAGTGCACATTGTTATCAAGAGGAAGGGTTACAGTTTCTACTGGATGTTACTTGTATGGGAGATTCTAAAGTAAGACAGCTTTTATGTTTCTGAACCTACTTAATTAACTAAAGAAAAAATAATTTCTTTGTGTGTGTTTTTTGAAATAACTCTTTATCAAATACCAAGGATTTGACTCTAGTATGTCTGAAAGTTTCCATGCACTATAGCAACTATCATATTAGGGAGAGAAGCAGAGACCTATATGTCAATGATATTGCTCCTCTACTCGCCAAAAGGAATTTATAACTTTTCAATTCATCACTTTATGTGGTATGACAATGATTTACTACTTTTCTGTCTCCTTTTCGATTTAGTGGAGACACTGTAAGAAAAGAAAATATCTTAAGGTCAATGATTTTAGACCTAAACTCCGGAATCTTAATTTTTGAAAAATTTTATAGCAAAATTTCCTCAAAAATATCTGTCATTGAAGAGAAATCATAATTTTAAAAGCAGGGTCAATGAAGCTTCAGTTCATTATACTGTCTAGCTACATCAAAATCTGATAACTGAATTGAGTAAATGCAGCAATTTGAGGTATTATTTTATAAATGTTTTTGCAATTATCAGACTAATTGAAATCATAAAATCTCTCATCATATAGAAGTTTAATCCAATGAAACAAACCATAAACATTTTTCGCCTAAATTTTCTCTACTCTGGCTAGAAAGTTTTGTCAGAAAAATACTAGCTAGTGTATAAGAAATAAATCTATACTTAGTAAGAGATGTCATGACTTATAGTGTCAGGCATGATTTATTTGAAAGCAGGCTGTGTGGTGGGTGAAGAACAGTTTTATGTTTTCATTTCCAGAAAACATGTTTCGACAGAAATGTTCTGTGAGAAAGAAGTAGACGATGGCATGTGAGATCAAACACCTAGGATATTAGTCAGCAAGATATGCCACTCCTGCATGAGGATTGAGGACGCAAACCAAGGTGGCTCTTGTAAGAGCAACCTGCTTGTAACTAACCTTTTTCTTTTGTTTTTGAACTTTGAATATGTGGTCAGTGAGATATGCAGAAAAAAGTCACATTTTGATGTGCTTACTTTCCAGATTATTGCTTGAAAGAACATATTCACTGTGGCCATTGTTCACATACAACAAAAGTCATGAAGAGATCATTGTACCATGAGAGAGACTACTAAATCAGACTCTATGGAGATCAGGAAGTGTCTCTTAAGGACAAATATAATATAAATTGGACTTCCTTGACTAACCAATGCATGAACATAAAGTAACACGATATGTTTACCATGTCTATAAAAAGAGAGTGAGCAAGATCACATATTAATGTAACATGTTTTAATTTCACTTCCCACTTGTTCCCTCCCAACCATGAGTATTGCAATATCATAAGTATCAGAAACGGTTAAAGCCAGGTTCATGGGTTACATCTAACACTTATCACTAGTTCATAGGTTTGATTTACTTGATCAAGATATGTTCCCGTCATTCACATGCTATGACCAAAATCAAATAAAGAAATTACTACAATAGCTGATATAGTAAACTTAATCTATATTATATGTGACCATCATTATAAGTTGCAGTGATTAGCATCATGCTAGCTGATTTCTTAATGGAGAGGGCCTTTTTCAGTCATATGAAAAGTGAAAAAAAAAAACCCTTGAAGGTTTTCTTTTTTAATTGATATCCGGTAGATGATTACACAAATAAGCTGAATCTTGCCATGAATAATTTATCAAAAGGGTACCCCTTAGTTGTGGATTCTAGGGACGGATTTATAGATCAGAGGGTCAGGGGAGCATGGCTTCCGATCTCCTTCAATTTTAATTTATCAAAATAGCATAGGCAAAGCCCATAGGTGAGGGGAAGGGAAGGGAATATGGTAGAGACTCGCATGTGAGAGAACATTATTGGAATAATCATGCATGAATGGAGCCCCATTTTGAAAAGTATGTAGTAGCAAGAATGAGAAGTTCATATACATGATTTAGTTCAAACCTAAATGCCTAAACTTTTAGGTTGAAGTGGTACGCAACATGTTTATCCTCCCAACACATGGCCAGACACAAAATTCTTAAAGACAATTTAAATCTAAACTTTTCTATCTGGATGGTCACAATTGGTATGGGCATTTCAGACTAGACATATTTAATATGATATAAAAAAAATCATACCAAGAACCCCAATTAGTGGAGGGAAAGAAAAACAAATTGATTTATATCAAAAGTAAATCTTTTACATTGGGAAGCCATGTTTCCATATTTAAGCTTACCTTATAAATGCAACAGTTAATATAGAATTTGCAGTCTGAATTTGTAGAAACAGCATGTAAGAACAAAAGGTCACATGATATTGATCTGATCATTGGGTGAAACTTAAAAGTTGGGAACATAGTCGGAGGGAGGAAAAAGTACCAAAGGCTGACACATAAATCATCAGAAAATAGTTTGAATAAGAAGTTCAACGAAGTTCCAACCTGTTATATGTTGAGAGGCAAAAATTCTGTTTAATGGATATCCAAAGATGCCCCCCCCATTATAATATCAGATGTATATAAATGCCTGCAGGCCAATGCATTACAAGCCCTTGACTTAATGAGCAGCCTTAAAGATTCATCACAGTGAAAATAAATTGACAGGGATGACAATTTTAGTGGTTCGTCTTTTCCTTCTTCTTTTTTTCAGATTCACTGATTGCAATACAAAATACAAGTAGTCCACTTGGATATCTAATGTAAAAGACTGAAACTAGGGTGATCTACCGATGGGTTGACTTGAGCAGAAGTTTCAGGATGTAGACATGGGCTTCAGAAACCCAATTAAAGGCTTCCTTGGTCTTGAGTCAAAGCTTCAAGATGTAAGGTTATTTCTATTTAATATATGTGTACGTGTTTTATAACTATGTCTATATATAGAAAATTACAATATTTGATATCAAATTACTATCTCAAAAAAAAGGGAAATCAAGAAAATAAAATGGAAATTCAGTCTTTTCTCATAGCAAACATCAGCTAATTGTTTTCAATTTCCATCAGATGCAAAATGGAACACATTTACAGAGAGAGCCTTCTACTCCATAGACACAGAAATAACATGGAAAATCACAAACATTAGAAGATAGAATCATTACCCACAAAGTATATAGCTGCCTCAGTATGTAATTTGCTACCAACGTAAGCTGGAAACTACAACCATTTTAAGAATTAAGAAAACATGACTCGCTAAATGAGTCATCTTAAATTCAATGCAAAGGCAAATAATATATAATTGTGCAAATTCTTAAAAACTTGGGATCCAAGGATTTAAAAATAAACTGAAAAATCCATTTAGAAGCATACCTTTTCAATTTTGAGTAAGTTGCCAGTGAATCGGAGAAAGCTTAGGTAAGTCAGCAGCAATGATCATACAAAACAAGAATGTAATTTTTCTGAAACATACTCAGGATAGGTCCTTTTATCTGCAGAGAAAAAATAATCCATGAACCATGATTGCAAGCAAAAGTGTGTAAAACAATGCCACCCTAGAAAATTTGTCTCTATTGATGATGGTTTTTTTTTTTTTTGGGTTATGAAGTGTAGCTACATTGTTCACCTTTCCAGGGAAAGCACTGGATTAGACAATTGGTCTATTCTACACATTCCTTGAGTGAATGCCCAAAAAATAAGATGCTAGTTCTTCAAAGAATGAGGGACAACAGATCAAAGGTATGGGAAGGCTTCATTTAACCTTCTCTACTACCCCTTGCAAGCAGGATAACCTTTTACTCAAAATATCAGATATCAAATCCTTAGGAAAATTTAATAGTTTGTTTTCAATGACCCTTTTAAAATTTATAATGAATCAACATAGAGTTTTAATTGTTATGAACTTCAAATAAGATTCATTGCAATACGTTCAGACATCTTTCATATAGTACATACAATATTCTTGATTTTCATAATCGATATCATGTTTGATTTGGCTTATAATAAACTTCAGCATCACATAGATTTGTTCCGAGTCAGGATGTGTTTTATCCTGGGATATGAACCCGTGAAGGGTTCCGAAGATCTCCACAAAACTATGCCCGGGAGATTTCTTCACCCCTCTCCTCTCCATGGCTTTTCGCATGGTTCTTGCGTCGTCCCAACGCTTCTCAACTGCATAAACATTTGAAAGGCCAACATATCTACCATCATGATCCGGCTCCAACTCTATAAGCTTCCTTCCAACTATTTCTGCAAGATCTAATTTTCCATGGTTCATACACCCACTAAGCAGAGCACCTAACATTGAAGCTGTTGGCTCCATGGGCATTTGACTCATAAATTGATACGCCTCAGTTAATTGACCTGCACGTGCCAGTACATCTACCATGCAAGCATAGTGCTCACTCTTAGGTGTCATGCCATATTCACAAAGGCACTCAAAGAAATGCCAAGCTTCCTTCACTAATCCTCCATGAGCACAGGCAGTTAACAAGCACAAGTATGTGATCTCATCTGGGGCAATCCCAACACCTTGCATTTCGGTGAACAATTCAAGTGACTCTATAATTAATCCATGTGTTGCAAGCCCACCAATTAGTGCATTCCAAATCAACACATCAGTTCGTCTCATTGGAACCCCACGAAAGACAATCAAAGCCTCTTCTATCGCCCCACATTTGGCATACATGTCCACAATAGAAGTTTGCAAGACTAAAGTTAAAGGCAACCCATTATCAACAATATAGTGATGCATCATCCTCCCCTGCTCAAGTGCACCTAAGTGGGCACAAGCACACAAAACACTCACCATAGTAACCTCATTGGCCTTGGGCCCTGCACCACGCATTTTTGCAAACTGAGCTATAGCCTCCCTGTACTCCCCACTCTTGACATACCCATCGATCAAAGAGCTCCATGACACAACATCCCGCTCTGGCATCAACTCAAACACTTCCCGTGCAGAATTTACATCCCCACACTTGGAATAGCCATCCAGCATTGCATTCCATGAAACTAAGTTTCTTGTCAGCATTCCATCAAATGTCTGACGTGCATACACGATATCCCGACAAGAGGCATACATATGAATCAAAGAATTCTGAATAAACCTATCAGACTCAAACCCAGTTTGCACGACATGGGCATGCACCGCCGCCCCAAGTTCCCGCTTCAAAAGGCGCGCCGACGCCTTCATAAGAAAAGGGTACGTCAAGTAATCCGGCGAGACGCCAACACGCAACATTTTAACAAAAACTGATATCGAACGATTTGGATTTTTGCTGTTCGAGTAGCCTCTTATGATAGTGTTCCAAACAAAAGTTTTTGGACTGGAAAGTTGTGAAAATACCCGGTAGGAGTACTCGATGTCACCCCAGTCAGAAATTGCAGAGAAAGACAGAATTTTTGATACAAAAGGGTCATCTTGGGAGAGACCAAGAGTGGTTATAAGAGCATGGGTTTTCTTTAGCTCAAGCATCGATTTGCATTGATCAAGAATTGAAATCAAAGTTTGGTTTACACTGGGCAATGACACGTTCAACATTTACTGGTGAAGGAGTAAAGCTGTTGGTAGAACACTTTCAAACGCTTGACCAATTGGAGGGAATGCATGACAATTGCCAAACGGTAAAGAGCTACAGCAGGCATTAAACACTTCTAACACAAGCCCTTTTGGGTTGTAGGCAAGCTGGGCCAATTCGAGAGCTAAATTGCTTGGGCTTGGATCAAAAAATTTATCAGCCCACCAAGAAAAAGACACTTTCTTCTTCTCTTTTTTTTTAGTGAATTCCTTGAACTAGTTCGTAACGCCTCGAATTTTTAGTTAGAAATGTGCTGATAATGTTAAGGATCATCTTTTTATCCTCCTAAATTTATGTGGCTCTTAAAATTATCATTCAATTTGAGATGGATCATTATTAAATTTTGATTCAATAATAACTTTAAGAATCACGTCAACTTTAAAAAGATAAAAATATGGACAAAATATTACTCAAACTGTGCCTAGCTACTTGCAACCTCACATACAAGGAATATCATTTATCGAGCATAAAAGGGGCATGCAAATTCCTACATTTGGTATCTTCTTCTTCTTCTACTCTTTTTTCGGAATTATTTTAGGGTCAAATAAATACATTTTTTTTTTTGTATGGGTGAATAATTAATGCTTGTTGTATTCACGACCATTCAAAAATAAAAAATAAAAGAATGCTATTAGGAACATTATAACTTTTATTACAAGTTTTTTACAAATTGATATGATAGTTTATATGTATGACACTTACCATGTCAACCATTAAACAATTAAATTTGATTGTGGCTAACGTAATAATATAATGTAAATTGCCACATAAGTACGTGACACTTACAACATTAGACACTAAACAACAATTTAATTGTAGTTGATATGACAATGTCACATCAATTTATAAGGGATTATAGTAACAATTGTTGTACTCCATATACATGATACTTATCTCGTCAACTATTAAACAATTAAATTTGATTGTAATTAACATGGTAATATCATATGAACTGTCACATCAGTATGCAACACTTACAACATCATATACTGAACAACAATTTAATTGTAGCTGACATGACAATGTCATGTCAATTTACAAAAAATTGTGGTACTTCAAGCATTTTCTTTTTACTTTCATTACTTAAACCATTATTTCAATCATCATATATTTTGCATTTATTCCCATAGAAAGAAAGAGATATATAATGGGGAAATCGAGAGGATTGTGGGGAGTGAACTTCTTTTCATCGAGGGTCATACAAACAACCAAATAAGTTGAAAGAATTTCTTATATTTTATAAGAGACTGTATTTCTTTAATTAAGATTAGAATGACTTTGGATAGAGTCGATAGACACATACCTAGTGTATTAGCACGATCTCACATCCAATTGGTAGGTCGTGCTTGTAGGATTCTCCTTGTTAAAAAAATTAAAAAATAATTAAATATGTTGTTCGATTATAAGATATCATAAGATCGATGACATGAACATATATATATATATATATATGATGCTTTGTCTTCACTTTCTTCTATCCTTATAAACGACCCTCTCTCTCTCTCTCTAATTGTTTATTTATTATTATTTTATTTTTTAAGTAAACAATAAAAAAGGTCTCCAAATCCTGACAAACACAGGAAATTAAAGTAATAACTGTCCATGACACTCGACAGTTTGGAAACCTACCTAAAACACAAAAGCCAATATTAATTGCTTCCCACATATATATATATACCATTAAGCTCCCCAAGCTTTCTACATGTCCATGGAAATATCGAAACACTTGGCCATGACTTCCGTATAAGAACCCTCCACTTTACTCTTTTCTCCAGGATACCATATATATCTCGAAGAGAAAGACAAGTCCTTCTGTAGGAGCCATGGGAACCGAACTAGACATAGCATATGGCTACAAAACCAGGCCTTCATCTCTCTTGAGCTCCATTTTCATGTCCACGGTGAACGCAGCGGCGAAGACGCTCGTTTCGGTGGCGAAAACTGAACAGGCGAAGTGGAAGGCCTCGGACCATTTGCGCTTTGTGGTCATGCTAATGACTTGGGTCGCTCTGTGGGTTCTCAGGGTTCTCATGGATTACTTCCCTTGCTCTGTAGGCTTTTCTCCTCAATATCTCCTTTCAGGCTTCTCGTCCGTTGGATCATTGGACTTGTCATCTTCATCATCGTTAATGCCTTCCTTTCCTTCGTTGGATTTGATTGTTCATGAAGAACTTGATGGACCGTCCGTCCAAGCCCTTGGCAGAGCACTCCAACAAGTAAGCCAGCCTACTTGAAAATTAATTTATTTTTCTCTTCCAACACAATTCCGCCAAGTAATTTTAGTTAGAAAATTGAGGAAAAAAATATGTACGTTGACTTAGCGATTGGGCATTATTTTTTTAATTTATTGTTATATTATTTTAATTCTTGAGCCGATCATCATCATCATCATCATCCCGAGACAAATAGAAGAACTTTTGTTGGTGGGTCCATCAAATCGGCTCATGATCGAATCCAAAATCATCAAATTCGATGACCAAAATCTAATGATTAGAATCCAGGGCCGTGCGTTAAATTGCGTGATTGTACCAAAGCTTGCTAGGTGGCAGTTTTGCATGCATTAGGGTACAGGTGGACTACATGCACCGCTTTATAACTACTAGCCATGCCACGTAAAATTGTTAAAGAACCGTACTCAAGCATTGGGTTACACCTTTCTTTTTTCGGAAATTCACCGAAAAGCCATATACAGTAATAACAGTAGTACAAACCATGTATATGGCAAAGTACGTGTTCTATTATTATTGGCTGATACTTTTTTATTGATTTGGTTCTTAATTTTACGGTGTCGCGCGTAGATCCTTGCGCTCCTAAACGACATCCCGGCCACATCCGGGAAATACCAATTTGCGTTGGCAATGGCTGAAAGGATAATGGACGAGAACGCCAGATATGGACACGCGGCGCTTCTCCAGATCAATCGGATGGCCCTCGCTTCGGCATTCGCGCGTACGTCAAACCTTCTACACCGCACTCTCGAACGCACACAAGCAGAAGACGACGAGGATGCCAACTCTGGCGCGTGGACCACACGTGTGATTCGGGCGCTTCCAATGGGGAATTACTTGACCTCCTACATGAAAGGGTTCGGCGTTTGCGTAAATGCCATAATGTCTACTGTGGCCAATGCTGGCACGTGTCAGTTACAGAAGAAGAGGCAACCGGAGGTAGCCAGTGAGAGGGAGGTGGAGGAGCTGATGGCGGAGAAGCTGGCTCAGGAGCTTCTGTGGATAACGACGAAGCTTAGGGATTATGGAGCCGTGGATGAAGCTTTGGTGCAATGGAGCTTTGCCTCTGGTCTAGCCCCCCTCTCTCTCAGTGCTAATGTTAGGGTCCAAGGCTTCATGGTCAAGATCTCAGGTGATCTTTCATCTCCGATCCCCCCTACACACAGTACTACTATTTGCACAAACTTTATCTATCTGTCTTCGATCACTTTTGTAAAATAAATGAGTAAATTTATGAGCACTAATCATGTATAAAATAGCACTAAATTTGTGCCACCAAATTATGTACCAATTAAATAGCTAGCATTATGTGATTATGTCTGCATTAATTCGATTGCTTGCTATGTACTCCTTATCAGTTTATTAATGTTAAAATTTAATTCAATGATTAAATCTTAAATTAGCACTTTCTTATGAATAATGAAAAAAAGAATCTTGTTATTTATTTATTTATGAATAATGAAAAAAAGAATCTTAGTTTATATATATTCACTAATCCTTTCTGTCTCTCTCTCGATCTCTCTCTGATATAAATAGCCATATTATGTGGAGAGCTAAGGGGTGAAGAAATATCGAGCCAAGTGAAGTTCAGGTTGCTTATGTTTTGGCTTCCTTTATTTTGTCATGCAAGCAACGGGCTGGTGTATCCTGTCTTGACAAGGTTCGAAAAGACGGAAGTAGAGAGAGCAATCGATGAAGTACTGTCCAGCTTGCCGGCCGGGGATCAAGAAGTCATCCTCACAAATTGGCTGCAAGATTTTGCCATAGCTGCTTCTGATTGGCCGAATCTCCAATTTTCTTACGATCGGTGGTGCCAATTTAGTCGTAAAGTTGTTACATAATTAAATTTGTGCAAACATTTATATATCGATCTGGATCGGAGGTCCAAATCAAATTAAATAACGACTGCATGCAGTCATATTGTGTGTTTTTCTTTTTTCCTTCTGTGTTAATGTTATGTCTTCAGGACACATAAAAAGTTTGTCTAGCTACCATTATTAGTGCATATATGTACACTCCTTGTAGTAGAATAAAACCTCGAATTAATTAGGTCCTGTTTCATTTTATTTCTGGTTTACTTTGGTTTTTTATTATTTATTTTTGTTAAAAGATTAATCATTAAATGATTAAATTTACATTTTTCTTTCATCTTAATTTTTGGAATAAGTAATAAATTAACATGGTATAAGAGCCAAAGGTTTCGAATTCAAACCTTAACTTTATCATTTATCTTTCATTTCAATTAAATTTATTTCTTCTTCTCCGCTTAAGTTTTGAAGGTGATTGAATCACTTCTCAGTTGGTTCTGCCAATTAAAGACAAAATGAATAGGTAAATAAATAAATAAATGTATGAATAAAAAATAAATGCAGTATACTATATTAATAGTCTTAATTGCAAAATTATATCACTTCCATTTTTGGGCATGCAACATCGGTTAATATATTTTGTGCCATATCAGCAAATTCTGTTGAATCTAATAATTAACAATATTTCCTATGAGGGTAATCGTATCCACTGAGCATAACTAATGTGATTAAAAAAAATTTAAAATGACACGTACACGGCATTCAAAGTTAGAGCTTGATATATATACTTAATACGTATCAGTTGCCACAGGCGTACCGTTTGATCACATAGGGCATTTGGTCTAGTGGTATGATTCTCGCTTAGGGTGCGAGAGGTCCCGAGTTCAATTCTCGGAATGCCCCTGCTTTTTAGAGTTTTGTTTTATTCACTTGCTCCCTTATTTTGCTAGATGGCTCAATTTCATTGGGCCGAATTATGAAACCGAAACCGGTCTAAGCTCTGCTTCTTTACATAGGAGCATCCCCCTTAACACTCAACAATACTTTAAATAAATAATAACCCTCTTTTTTTTTTGTTGTATTCCTCAAAAAAATTCTCAGTTCCCACATCAAATTTCCTGCAAACACCTACTTCTCTCGCCGTCTCAGTCTGAGACTCTGAGTCTCAGATTCTTGAATAATTCCATATTCCACCGGATTGCTTTTTTATTTTGATCTCCTCTAACCCTTTGGCTCATCTTTTGTTTTCTCTCTTGCTTTCTTTCTATGGAGAACAACAACAACAGCAACAGTAACAACGCCAAGGCGGCTTCCGGAGGACCCAAACCAAACGCCAACCACAATAACAACGATGGCCAGGAGTCCGATGAGAACCCTAATCATGCGAATGCTGAGGAACAAGAAGAAGAACAAGAAGAACATGGAGTGGAAGAAGAAGATGATGATGAGGAAGAGGGACGTGGATCCGACGTGGAGCAGCCTCCTCAGCCGCCGCCGCCGCCCTCGAGAACCCCCTTTACTAATCTCAGTCAGGTCGATGCTGACCTCGCTCTTGCTCGTACCCTTCAAGAACAGGTCCCTCCCTGCACTCTCTTCAATTTCTTTTACTTTCTTTGTTTTCAAAATTTTGTTCTTGGGGGCTCAATAAATTGGTTTTCTTGGAGCTGAATTCCTACGATCACTAAGGTTGAGACTAATGCTATGGTTTGGAAATTACTGAGCTCGATGGACTATTTGTTAGGTGCTTTTCTTCTTTTTTTCAAAAATCAAACACAACACACTACGTAATCAGTTTCGTGGCTCGGAAGTCATCGCATTATTGAAATTAATGACAATGGCAATTTTAGTTTCTGTTTGGTTCTTGCGAAAATGTTGGTGGAAAGATGTGGTAATATTTTGTGTTTTGGTTCCTGACCTTTGAAAACCCAATCAAACGTATTATTCCAATGCTTTTAACCTGATGCAACTATTTTGCTCTCAGCACACGAAAAGTGGGGTTAGTGTCTTATCTCAGTGTTGCTTGCTTGTCTCTTTGATTTCTTACTGGTAGTTGAGTGCTGCCGATTGTTTTGTGATGGTTTTGTTGTACGCTTTTGGTTTAATTGGTGTTGATTGGGTTATGGAGTAGGAAAGGGCATACATGATGCTTCGAATGAACAATGACGGGAGTGATTATGGAAGTTGGGAAGCAGGAAGCTATGTGCATGATGATGAGGATGATTTTGATGATCCCCATGATGATACTGATGAGGATGATGATGATGATGAGGAGGAGGGAGAGGAGAGATATGGAGTTGATGTTGATGATGATGAAGATGCTTTCGATGTGCATGCTCATGAAGAAGCTGGGGAGGATAATAACCCCATTATTGAATTCGACCCAGCTGTGTTTTCGAGTGACGAGGCCTATGCAAGAGCCCTGCAGGATGCTGAAGAGAGAGAAATGGCTGCTAGATTGTTCGCCCTTGCAGGGATAAATGATCGTGAGTTTTCTGGGCTATTATAGCACTCTGTTAAATATTGCTTCTCTGAAGATCTTAATATTTTGCAATTATTTTAACTTCTATAACTGTTTGGGGTGGCAGGTGAAGTTGAGTACATAGAGGATCATGGTGGTAACTCTCAGGTATCTATCTCTATCACAATGGAAGCAGAAAAGGCATGGTTTTGTTTCCACACATTGCAAACCTGCACAGATGCTTGCACATGCGAATGAGCGCTCGTGCACACAAACACACTCAGCTCAGCAGTCTTAATCTCACCCATTTACATTTGATTATAGCCTAGTATCGTGTAAAGGGGAATGCTTTTTTGATCATGAGCTATAATCCCCTTATGATTTTCAAGGAATTAGCTCAAGTGGTAAAGGCCTCGGCCTTTGTGGTAGTCTCATGAGGTCTAAGGTTCGAATCTCCTTGAGTACAAACAATTTCTTGGGGCCAGCCTGCCGACGAAGCCGGAGTATTATCCGATTTGTGTGTAGTATTACCTGATTAGAGTTTTACCTGATCGAGATTTACCTAACAGGGTAGGTACACAAAGTGGCTTTGCCTTGAAGGAGTTCCTCGTCATAAAAAAATAAAAAATAAAAATTATCCCCTTATGATTAGGGACTAGATAGGAGTTATACACATGTTGGATAGGATAGGAAATATTATACTTCAATTGAATATCCATCTATTTCTTTATGCAATAGATAAGTGAGAGTTTGATAGAATCAAACTCAATTGTATGTATGGATAGTTTTTTTTTTTAGATAAGTCAATTGTATGTATAGATAGGTATCAACATTATTCTTTTTTTTTTTGGATAAGTAATATATATTTCAAAAAGGCGCAGAGGGGCGCAATCCAAAGTACACAAGATGTATACAAGATACCCCTCTTTCAAAGAGAAAGAAGAATACAAATGTAAAAAAATCAGAAAAAGTACAATCAGACAAAGTAGTCAACGTCACTCTCCACTTATACAAGGTTTTTAGCACCAATTTCTTCAAATTAAGCAACCAATCTCACAATCTTGGGTACCAACACATTCTAGTGGTGGAATGGCAAGAAGAGGGATTTTTAATAGAGTCGGAGTGATTTAAATGATGAAAAGCGCTTTTGCAATTGAACTGAATTTTCTGTTATCACAATACAGACTGAGATGGTTCATCATTGGCATAAATCTTTTTGGAAACTCGTGTTTCTACTAGGAGTTGAAGGATTGTTAGATCAAATACACTATGTTTGTCCTGCTTATCTCAAAATCTTTTGATTCTAAAGCATGCCAAGAGATCTACCATGGTAAGTGTGTTCTCCTGAAACTCATCAAGTAAAATTCGAATTGACCTTTAATCTTGGGGATTTAGTTAGTTCTCATCACAATCTAATCCATTTCTAGGAAAAAACAGAACATTTTAGAAGGGAGAAATAGGGAAAGACAGAAGATGAATGTTCAACTAAAAGCACATGCCTCTACTACTTTCAAGCTCACTTCGATAAGCCAAATAATGGTCAGTCCAGGCAGGAGTGGTCACAGCATAAGAGCAACTTATGACATCAAAACTTCATGCATTACTAGAGAAAACTGAGTTTTCGTTATTTTTGCCAATCACCCATATTGTGGCAGAGATTGAGGAGCATGGGGGATATTCAATCTCATCTGGAAAATCTAATGGATAAATCATTCTGGGGTGTTATGAATGGCAAATATCAGCTAAAAAGAATATGTGTAATGCTATCATGCTCCATAATATGGGATTTAGCAAGCATGTCATCCTAAAAGGTCAGAAAGAGATTTAATTTATAGGTGGCAAGACAAGGACAGACAGTGCTAGAAACCTAAAAGTTGGTGCACAATGGTATTCAGGATTCAGGAAAATATTACAAGTTTAGTTATTTTTTTTATATTGCTAAGAAGCTATGCTCAATTCGATGGTACTATTGGAATTTCCGAGTGGTTTGACTGTTTCCTCCATATGGATGGATCTGTTTCTTTTCTAGTAAGGGTCCCAAATGTTCATAGACCAAATATATGCATCTCATTTGATCACATGGCTGCGGGATCTGGCCTCTTATGGTTGTAAAATTTTCAACGTTAAAGTACGTCACATGTTTGTTGGAATTGCAAACATTTTGGCCTAGAATGCCTTGACATTCAGATCTCAAACATGTTTGTCAGGAGCTGATATAATTTCTGACATCCATCTGAGCGTGCGCTGGCCTGCCTGCCTGTATGTTTATGAGCATGTTTTTCCTAATATAGTGCTGTTATATGTCCATGTGAGTGCAGGCATGCCTGCTATGCTTCTCTAGTATCTTTTCTTGCAATGTTAAGAATGAGCTTGTAGTGATAATTGTAGCAGGTCCTATGGGCCATTGGGAAAGTCACCAGTCGCAGTTTTTTCTCTTGTGGCAGAAATGAAGTATGTTTGTCATTCAATTAGCTGATGCATTATCTCCTTACTCCATATAGATTACGAATAGTTTAGAATATAACACTTACTAAAAAAAAGTTTAGAATGCAACTCTCTTTTTCCTCCCCCCCCCCCCCCCCCCCCCCCCCCCCCCCTCCCTCTCAAAAAAAAAGAAAAAGAAATAACAACAGTATGCTCCAAGTCTCAGCTGGTAATGTTCTTTGAGTTCCTTTAAACTATATTGGAATAATTTGATCAAAAGGTATTAAAGAGTGTAAATTATCTGATCAATAGGTATTAAAAGAGTGCTTAGGTATGCTTAAAGCCCAATGCTCAGTGCAGCTTGCATGAAATGCCTTGGCATGCCCTGAGCGAGTCACCTTTAGTGAGATGTAATTTAGTAGAAAAGAATCCATTCTTTCACAACGTTTAAGCTGAAAAAAAAAATACTTCTTTTCAGTGTCATGTTAATTAATAGTTCTATATGTTAGTTATTTTGTTGTTGCGACTGGTTTGCTTTTCATGTTATCTTTATTGAGTTTTGTATATATTATTGTTTTTCAGCTTTTTGACTATATATGTTATAACTTACAACTTACAATTAGAACTCTAAAGGACATGAAAGGAATCCTAACTTGTTTTGACAACAGAATAATTCTAACCTTGCTCTTCATCTTCTTGCTATGTTTACTATTTTGGACTTTCAAATATTAGGAACATATTTATCTTTAATAATTGATGCATTTTGACATCAACATATTTGGTAAAGCCATGTGCTTGATGGGTTTGCATCTGATGTCATGTACTTGGATGTAGTATTGTTTTCTTTGTGTGAATTTTATTTGATTATAAAGTTGCATATTGCACGGTTGCAAATTGTCTTTCTTTGCAACCATGTGCACTTTTCGTGTCTTAAAACATGTTCTCACTCATGCTCTTTCTTAGCTTTGTGCTCTGCCTTTGTGCATAGGCTTTAGGAGATCCTGTTGATCAAGTGTGCCAGCTTTAATAATGTCATTTGGTCAATATTAATCAATGGCTTTCATTCGATTTCCAGTTTGAGATGATGAAATTCATTCGAATTCCTTCCAAAAAAAAAATCTTGTACTTCCCATGAGGCCTTGCTCTCTTTATGTTTGATTAGAAAATCTACTCTATTCTTAGATTCCTTGCTTTTTGTATTTTGGTTATCTTTCCTCACTGTTATCCAAATCTATATTTTCCTAAGATACTTTTGCCGGAAATGTGATGATTATATGATAATTTTCTTGACTGGCTCTTGCAATTAGTCTAGACGGTTATATTGCATCAAAGGATGTATTATGGAGTTCCTTTTTCATTTCAATAATTACCGCTTGGTCGTTTATTTATACTCTGACGACGTTAAGGTTTTAAGCCCTGGTTGTGTGTGCCCTTTAGCTTTTGTTTGTTGAATTAGTAGGTTGGCGCTCATGTTGTTGCAATGGGGCTGGTAAAGCTTGCTTTTTAAGGACTGTAGCTGTGAAGTTTGTCTTATTTATTAGTTATTAGTAAGTTTATGTTGCTATTACTATTACTGCTGCTGCTGCTACCGCTACCTGCAACTGGTGCTACTACTGGTTTATTTGTTTATTTTTGTATTTTAGTTTAGTCTACTTTACATCAATTCATTTGCCTACTTTTTGTAGGATACATGGGAGGAGGTTGACCCCGATGAACTTTCCTATGAGGTAAACTGGGTTTGGATCCTAGTGCCTTTGGTGGAGCTCTTTATTTTATTTTTTTGGTTGGGTGTTTTTTCTTCTCTTAGTATGAATTTAATTATCTCAGGAGTTGATTGCATTGGGTGAAGTAGTTGGGACGGAGAGCAGAGGGCTTTCCGCTGATACAATTGCCTCTTTGCCTTCAGTAAATTACAAGTCAGGAGGCAGTCAGAATGGAAGCAATGATTCGTACGCTCAATAAACGATTCCCCTTTTTGAAGGTTATGTACTGGTTTTACTATAATGAATTTTGTATGCTCCTGTTTCAGTTGTGTCATTTGCCGTTTGGACTACGAGGATGGTGAAACGTTGACATTGCTTTCCTGCAAACATTCCTACCATCCTGAATGCATAAATAATTGGTTGAAAATAAACAAGGTATGCTCATATACTTTCGATTTTTACATTCCCTATAAATACACTAAGCATAGTTCTGTGAAGAAACTTCTGGGTAAATTAAAGTTTCATTATTATTCCCTCAGAGACCATAACTGCAGATTTGGGTTTTTTTTTAGTGCATGATTCATTCTTTTTGCCTTGGAGTTCTGATCGGACTAGTTTTCCTTGCCTGTGTTATGCATTTGTGGCTTTTTTAGGTCTGCAAGATTTGGTTGATGGTCTCTTAAGTGTTTTGTGGTTCCATACCATTCAAAAGTTGTTGGTTCCATGCAAGATTTTATTTTTTTCCCCCCTACTACCTCTTCAGAACCAAGAAGAATACAAATATTTTTTTAACATTGTTATTGCTTGGAATGTTCTGCTAGTGCAGTGAACTAATGAAATGAAATCTAATATGGCATGGCTGCAAAAGATAGGGAAACAGTGAGGTTTTGGCCAAAGAAGAGAGGGATGGCAGTGAGAATCACTCACTCATTAGACGTGGAATCATCAGCACCTTTTAACAGGGGACAAATTACTGTGTCGAAGCCTTATGCCTGATTACAAGGGGGAATAACTTACACAATAACATGTGTTGAGCTCTCAAGAAAAATACGAGGATATAATTGTAATTCTGTGAATTCTAATAGACTGAAACTTAAACTTATGGAACCTTAAAAAGGTAAGCTTGCAATAAGCACAATTTTAAGTGATTCATAGAAACTCTTAAAACTGTTTCCCACTCCATTGCAAATTAGACCAACCTTCATTTAGCCTCTTAAAATATCTGCTTCAACTTGGTATCTATTTATTTTTTCTTTTTTGTACACTTGAACAGACTAAAAGCTTCTAACCCACAAGTTTAAAATTTAAGATTTAAAGAAAAGATTGAAGAAAACAAATAAGAAGCTATAGATGGAAAAGAGGGAGAATGAAGTGCAACTAGTCATAAATTTCAATACCCACAAAAAGAAAAATAAAAAGTCATAAATTTCAAAAAACCAAGTCAGCAAGGTATGGCTTCCTGTGAAATAGCTGGTTTGTTGTTCTTTGTCGAATATTATTTGGAGTATGTAATCATCACAGTAAATTGCCACATTTCCAAATTTTTGTTTTTCGCTGGACCTGAGTCTTACACAAATCATTGGAGGTAATTACTCACTCATCTAGTTTACGAGTATTGTGAGGTGTATTAGTCTTCTCATCTGTAAGCTAATGTAGCATCTTCACTTAGTGAGTGCCTATTTCCACACCTCTATTTGTCGCTTCCACACCCCTCTATCTCACATGGTGCTAAATCTCTGTTGATATCTTTTTGAGCAAGAGCTAAAGTAGCACCTAACATTTCCCTTCCACTTAACGTAGAAGCTCCCCTAATAACTTAGGTTCTAATGGCATGTTTAATACCACATTGGCTTTGACTGTCAACACAGTTGAATGGGTTTTGTAAATCTTAATTTTCCCCCCCTCTATTCACCTGTGGGCATGACTTTTCCATGATAGTGTGATCCTTTTCCCCATCATCATCAAATAGATTTCTTCTATTTTTTTCCTAGTTATTCAATAGACCAACCTTAGAACTTTTTCTCTATAAACTTTGTGTGCATGACTTATACATGAGATGATCATTTTTCCTATCATCAAAAAACGGATTTATTTATTCATTAGACCAACCTATGAGATTAACATATCATTAGCTTACAATGACTGGTTTTTAATCTTTTTGTAAATAAGAATTTTATATCCATGTACTTTTCTTCTAAAGAAAAAAGTAAGGGAGGGAGGGATAGAGTGGTATGTTAAGATGTTTTTTAATAGAAGAAAGCTGTTTGAGACAATATTTGTGTTGGTATTTGATGCTTCAGATCACCCTTCTGTTAGGTGCTTGAAAGCTATATATACACCATTTTATATGTTTGGCTGGTAAATTTGAATTACAAATGAGCTCTATATCTAGTTCTACTATATTCGTTTTTTCAATACCTGTGATTAAAGAAACTCTTGAAAATATGTAATGGCGTTTTTCAGAAAAGAAGAAACACATTGCAAAAAGAAATAATTCATCTGCGATGTCAATTCATTTATGGTGCCAAGGTTCATTGGTTGCTTATTCCAATGGTCTTGGTGGCATCCTTATCAGGTCTTTAAGATTTCGTTGGATGCAAACAATTCCTTGAGGCCACGCCCACGGGTGATGCCAGAATCTTACCCGATCCGTGCAGAGGGGTAGCTTTGCACGGGTCTGTGGTTTGCTTGACAGGAGTAAGTAGACAAAGTGGTCCTCTCTTGGAGGGGTTCTTTGTCATCAATAAAAGGTTCATTGGGTGCTTAACTTACCAATGAAAAGAAGAAAAATTCATTTATAGTTGAGAAATTGGAACATAGACACTGTTTCCTCCAAGTTAATTTGCACTCTTGATTCGTGCAGTGTACCATTATTCTGAAAATGTGCTCTCTCTCTCTCTCTCTCTGAAGATTGACTCTGTACTTTTGAGTTTTGTTCAATAACTCTTCGATCTTATGCATATGAATTAGTCACTGATGTGTGCTCTAAAAGGTATAGGTGCTAAAAGAGGATGTGTGCTACATGTGACTTGCTTTGCGAATGCTTACAAAAAATAATACTAACGAAATTTTTTTGATCTGCCCTGTGATTGCAGGTCTGCCCTGTTTGCAGCACTGAGGTTTCCATATCTGGCAACAGCTAGTAGAATTTATGGATCATGGCTCATAATTATTTGCATTAGTTAGCACATAATTTGGGTCGTGGCTCTTGTTTCGTTATTATGCATATAGTTTTTCTCTGCAAGTGGAAGGAATACCAAATGTGCTTGGTTGTATCCATGTTTTAAAGCAAAACCCTGCAGTTGAAGCTAGTTTACAATATTTATTAGATATGGCCTTTCTCTTTAACCGCAGTTGAAGATGGTTTAGTTATACAAATGGATAAATAGTATGCAATTGCTTGTGACTTTCTTTGCACTTCAACTTCCCTTTGCAAATAGTATACATTGCTTGTGACCTCGTAAATTATGTCACCTGGTTAATCTGCATACTTGCTTTGCAATTTTCTTGTCTGGATGCATCGAGCAAAAAATTACTAGTAAATGGAAACTGATTTTCAAATCAACAAGCAGTTTGACACTATGTAGGAAAATAGCTTACCACTCTCCACTCTCTCCCTGAATCATAGCCCCACCCATCCTCGTAGAGGAACTCAATTGTCCCTACCCCTAGGGGGACCCTCCTCTGCCTCTCGGCCGCCATCTTTCTTTTGCCATCCCAACTTTCTTTTCCTATGGCAATCACTACCGCCACAAAGAAACTTTAGCCACCCCCTTCTCCCATTGCCACCCTTTTCCGACTATTACCTACCATCCTCGGTGCTCCATTGTAACCCCCCTCACAATCAACCTCATTCTCCTGCATTTCAACCTCCCAACAATTCTTCCAACTCCCCCTTTTCCTTCTTTGAAATTCCAACTATCGGCAACGGTATTGAGTGTTTTTTGATAATTTTGATTAGTTTTCGGTTGCGGTGCACAAATACTCTCGTACCAAACAATGAAAAATATTTTCAATATGAATTTTTAGGGTTTGAACCAAACAATGAGAAATAATTGTATTTTCCGAAAAATATTTTGAGCTAAAGATGTCTTACCTTAGAAATTATTTTGCGCTGAAACAAAAACGCAACGTAATTGTTCGCCTTACTATTCAATCACTATAGAAAGTTTACTATAAGGGAAAACTTCAATTTACTCCTATGAAGTTGTTGCCAATTTGCAATTCTAACACCAATGTTTTAATTTTGTTAATTGCACCCTATTGAGTTTTAAAAAATTTCAATTTAGGGATTCCGTCCAAATCATCCATCTGAATTAACGAAATTTGCCTCATGTGCCGTTCACGTGCCTGTTAGGGATGAAAATGGACCGGAATACCCTTTACAAAACGGCACCATTTTGTGAAACACCAAAACCAAAATTTCTCTCTACAAAACAGTGTCGTTTTCGTACAAAACATCATGGTCCTGTCGGGGAGTAGGTTGTCGGGGAAGACGGCGTCGATCGGTTGGCGGCGAGCGGGTCATCCTTGACGAAGATGGACCACGCGACGAATGCCAGCGCAGATAGAAATTTTCGAGGTGGGTCGTGTATCGAAGGAAGTCCGTCCAGGTTTGGAAGATGATCGAGGCCATCTTTCCCGACGAGTTTTAGGGCTCGACACACAAACGGTGCCGTTTTGAAGCTTGGAGAAGACTTACAAAACGGCATCGTTTTGTAAACCTTCTCCAAGCTTCAACGCTCCATGGATGACTATTTCCAAGTGAGGATTAACGGGTTTTCGTCGACTTAGGGTTTGCGTCGACCGATTGTTGAAGGAGACAGGGAATGCAAAACGCAGCATTTTGCTGGGAAAAAAAAAAAAAAAAACCATTGAGTGCAAAACACCGCGTTTTGCTGAGAAGAAGAAGGAAGAAAAAAAAAAAAAACCCTCACAAAATGCTGCATTTTGATGAGGGTATTTATGTCTTTTTGTTTGATTTCGTTAAGTCAGGCGGTTGATTTAGACGGAAGGGGGTGGATTGAAAATTTCTAAAACTTAATGGGTTGCAATTAACAAAATTAAAACATTAGTGTTAGAATTGCAAATTGGTGACAACTTCGCGGGGGTAAATTGAAGTTTTCCCTTACTATAAACAATTGACTTTCATCTAGACTCTCTCACAGCTTGTTAGAGACACAATATCTTCCAGAATCAAATTAAATATAGATATGTTGCCATTTCATACAAATAATTAACCAGATCCTCTTTTATATTTTTTCTAAATTTCTTTGTTACAATATCGATGAAGTTCAAGTTTATAGACGCTATCCACGTGTGCTATTAAACATGCATCGGTAAATATCTCAGAGCTCTCCTCATTTCAGTTTCACTGATGCTTCACTCAAGTCTTTTGCACCTGGATTTC
Organism: Alnus glutinosa; assembly: GCF_958979055.1. Taxonomy (NCBI): domain Eukaryota; kingdom Viridiplantae; phylum Streptophyta; class Magnoliopsida; order Fagales; family Betulaceae; genus Alnus; species Alnus glutinosa. Next base: position 8,507,437 of record NC_084886.1, on the reverse strand, counting down.
CAACATTCAAAAGGAGGGGGTGAAATTTGCATAAAGTAAGTAGACCAGAATAGAATGAAGGAAACAAATTTAAATAGTTGAAGAATGTGAGAGCATGCACCGGAGCTTTCATTTTTCATCCCATTTACGTTCCTCAACACTTTCCTGAAAACTTCTATCCTTCTCCTTGTCGGATGCCATACTTGCTCCAGTGTGCCACAATTTTCATCATCACAGGTAACTCTTTTAAAGTTTGTGCATGTTAAAACGGGCGGGCATCAAATTTGGAAGTGATAACAGATACCAGGAAAAGCTCCAGAATGCTAAATAACATGTAAGATTCTCAACCCATTATGTTGCTCATTAATTTCATCATCCCAATAAACACAGGAACAAAAAAAAGAAAAAAAAAAAGCTGCTTAAGTTGTATTGAAACAATGTTACAAAATAGTAAAGTAAACAAGACTAGCTCACAGTGCTAATGCGATGTTAACTACAATTCAATGATTGCATACAAATGGGTCATCCACACTAATGTAACACTGATCACAAATACTAGAAATTGCTCAGCCAGTACATTAATTAATAGTCATGTTTCTTGTCTTCGCATAACAAAGTTCAGCAATCTGTACCTGGGAGTGAGCTACTCAAATGACTTCTATATGTTTCAAGTTAGATCGGTGGAAGTCACATGTATGATACTACAATGTTTTGTCTCTGCACCTTCTGCTTTCTTTGGAAATTGAACAACTCTTCACATATTGTAACTATATCATTTTAAAGGGTTATGGGCTTTGAATATAGCTTGTTTCTTTTTTCTTTTTCCAATGGAACTTGTAGACATACACAGAAAACGAAATGATTCTTAAGTTGTGCATTCACTCATAAAACAAATAATTGAACTCCATTGAACAAATCTGCAATTCACAGACACAGAAAAGGCCCATGTTCAATATTTACATCCACTTGTAGAAATGTTTTCAATTAATTTTATCCAACTAATGGATTCATAAATCTTGGTTTCTGAAGTATCAGGTAGTATGCAATCTTCACATGGAATCAAATCAATAATAGTGAAAAAAGAACAGAATTTTCCCATGGAGAGCATACCTCAATTGGTGATGTCAGAGATCAGTATCGCAGGAAAAAGGTCAATTATGAAAACATAGCATTCCATGCTGAAAAATAATCCATCATTAAAGCCGAGAAAGACATGTTTCTTTAACCATGTGCACTCTGATTCCACACTAAAATTTGGTTGAGCTTTTATGAACAATCTTATTGACTACTCCTCAAACAACTGGCTCAAGTCAACCTCCACCTTCAACATCTGAATAACACATTCTAGGAATTCTACCCTCCGCAATAAGATTTTTAACTCCTGAGGAAGTCTTAGCATCTTCTAACAACTTAAGTACTGCATCTCTAACAATTAGACAATTCTTATCTAGTGGTTCTGGAAAGTTTCCTTTGTCAGCCATCTCCTTTAAAATTTCCAAAGCCAAGGTTAGGTTACGATTGGACACAAGACTACTTATTAATGCTACATAGACAAATGTGTCAGGTTTCATTTCCTTCTCTTCCATCTCGCGGAGAAAAGCGAGTGATGTGTTGGGCCTACCACATTTGCAAAGACCATGAATGAGGGCCATGAAAGCAATTCTGTTTGGAGCACACCCTTTTTTTCCCATTTCATTCCAAAGCATCAGTGCATCATCAGGTCTTCTAGCATTACACAACCCATCCACTAACGTAGTGTAAGTTATCACACTAGGCTCTCTGTCTTCCGCAAGCATCCTGGAAAGGCAAAGCATGGCTTGATCAACATCACCATTTTTGCACCATCCATCTATAAGAAGGTTGTAGGTAACAACTGAGGGGACACGCCCCTTGACCACCATCTCATTCAGAATATCTTCGGCTTCTAAAACTCTTTTTGCCTTACAGAGCCCACCTATCAATATATTATATGCAACCACATCAGGGCAATAGTTACGAGAACAAATGTCCCGGAATAGCTCCAAAGCTCGATCCACTTCTTGAAGCTTGATTAAACCGTCTATGGCTGCAGAATAGGCAACTATATCAGGAAGGAAACCTTCTTGAACCATGCTAGAAAGAAATTTCAAAGCTTCTACAGCTCTCCCATGTTTGCACAGCCTTTTTACAAGCAAGCTAGAATATTTTATCCATGGTTCATGCCCATGAGCGCGCATCTCCCTCACCAGATCAAGCGCTGCTACAACATCCTCTCTTCTACATAGGCACCCAAATATAGAATTGTGAGTAAATTGGGTTGGTTCAAATCCTGACATCTTCATCTCTCTAAGAAGCTCATAACTCTCTTCCAATCTATTTGAATTGCACAGACCATCAATTAAATTGTTATAAAGTAAAATATCCGGTTCACAACCAATTCGATTCATATCACGGAAAAGGGTAAGTGCTAGGTCCAACTTACCAGTCTTGACTAGACCATCAATAACAATTCTACAAGAAGTGGTGTTAGGGCCAATAGCTTTATTAACCCTTGGGAGTTTATATGATTCAATGTCAGAATCAGGTTGATCTCCCATCATCACCCGGAGCAAGAGACAAGCTTTATCGAGTGAGCTGTTATTGACAAGACCATTTAAAACAGTATTGTAAAGCAAAATTATAGCTTTCTCGTCCATAACTTCTTTGCTTTCCTCAAGTAATCGGATCATTTCCCTCTCTTCAAAGAATGTCATAAGCTTTGCAAGTATTCCAACATCAGGATGAATACCCAACTGCGTCATTTCTGAATACAAACATAAGGCTTTCTCCTGCTCTTTATTTTTACAGAGTCCTCCTATAAGCACATCATATAGCGAAACATCAGGATTGAATCCTGATTGCCGCATTTTATCAAACAATTGAAGGGCCTTATCCACTCTGGATTCCCTTACAAACCCATGAATCAAGACACAAAAAGTCTTTTGATTCAATCTAACATTACGGTCTTCCATTCTCTCAATCAATTCGAATGCCTTATCTACCTCACCCCACTTGCTAAAAGACAAAGCTAAGATAGAGAAAACGTGCTCATCAATCCACCCTTGCTCATTCATATCATTAAAAACACTCAATGCTTTTTCAAATTTCCCCGCATGGCAATAAACTTGCAACACCGGGGTTAACGTGTACTTATCAGATTTCCAACCATAATCGTGCATCTCTTTCAATCTCATTTCAATCAAATCAATAGACTTAGACTTGGATATAGCCTCAAGCAAACAATTATAGCTATAATTATTCGGAACGCAAAGCCCCATCGTTCTAACTCGATCAAACAACATGTTAACTTCTTCGACCAATCCCATACTGCCTAAACACCTTACGAGGTGTCCCAAAGCTCCCGGAGTCATGGAACAATGGAAATTTAGAATATCCATGGCCAACGCTCTCAGTGGGGCAATTTGTCGAGCACGGGATAGGATCGAGGCCATGGTATTGTAAGTATAACAGTTGTGCTTATACCCACATTGATTTGAGGCCCAAGTAAAGAACATGTGAGCTATTTTCCAACTCTTTAGGCCGTTTAGCACACTTTCAACAACTTGGGTGGTCAGTCTTGGAACAAGGTTCTTGAGTTCTGGATTGTCTGGGGAAAAGGGTTGCTTGGTGAAGATGGAAATGAGGGCGCTGGTGATGCTGGTGAGGTCTGAAGGAAAAGATGAGTCATTGCGGGTTTTGGTGCAAATGGGTCTGTGAGAATGTGATGTGGGAGAGAGGTTCTTGATGAAGAAAAGTGAAACCAGAGCATAAGGGTTGACGGGTTTAACTGATTTGCAAAGACTTTTATGGGCTCCTATCATTCTTAGCAGCGCCATAGGTTCTTCTGAAAGGATTTGCTTTCTCAAGAGAGATATTTACCGGTAGCCGCTTCAATGCGATCTTTTGTTCTGCCCATGCATAGATGACTCAATTTAGACATTATTAGCCTTGAGAGTTTTAGTTTATTCTTTTGAGCGGCGGTGGAGATCCTATATAATTTTTATTATAAATTGATGTAAAAGTTCATAATTAATAAAGTAATCAAGTATTTTATTAATTTCTCTTAATTATTTTATTTCATCAATTGTACATTTGACTAAAAATTGTTAGAATTCCTAACACCTACATTCTAGGGTAGAGATTATTATGTTAATTGCCAAAAGAAATGTATATAACTAATTCCCTCTTGACTTGTATTCTTGTCGATCATGAGCACTAGCTAGCTTAGAAGGTTGTCTTGTTTTTGGAGTGGCCGCCACGAATGACAGCGTCATCGGGAAATGGATTCATATATCCTGTTTGAAAATTCCTAACTCCTCCTCATTTTTTTGGGATTTATTTTTGAATGATTGAAAAATAAGTTGAAATGATATAAAGTTCAAATAATTTATATGAAAAAAAAAAAATTATATATATTAGTGAATTTTTTATTTAAAAAGTAATAAAAAAATATTAATGTGATATAAAAAGTTAAAAATGTTTTGAAATTGACATTTTTTTTTTTTTTTTTTTTTTGGGGGGGAAATGAAAATAAAGAAAGGCAAAAGAGAGAGTGAATTTCAAACCGCCAATCGGTGTGCTTTCCACGCTGTGTTCATCTCTTCAATGGGGACGTTCTTTGTCTCGGGAAGGAAGAAGTAAATGAAAATAGTCATGAAGTTGACAAAGATGGCAAAGAGATAGAAGAGACCAAACTTCATACTGCAAAGCATGGCGAGGAAGGCTTGAGCAATGACAAAGGTGAACAGCATGTTGACGGAGACGTTGATGGCTTGCCCGGCCGATCGGATCTCTGGAGGACTGATTTCGCTGGGTAACAGCCATGTCAATGGGCCCCAAGACCATGCGAATGCAGCCACATAACAGCAAATTAAGAGCAAGATTAAATCCGCTTCGAATTTCGACAAAACGGCTTCTCCACTTGCCCCAAATTTCATGCCAATCATGGTTCCCACACCAATCTGCGGTGCAAATTAAAGAAATATGTTGTATATATATATATATATATATATATATATATATAATATGTCCATAACAAGAGTGAGAGAATAAAACAAAAATAATAGGCCCATATTATTTAGCTAAAAGGTTATTTTAACTAGTTTGTTATGTAGAAAGAAAAAAAAAATTTCAAAAAAGCTTCACATCCAGATAGATAAAATAGCTAAGAATTTGTTGAGGTACTACATTGCTTAGCAAACTCAACAATGCATAATTTATATTTAAAAAAAAAATTACAAAAATTTCTTATAAATTGAGTTGTACGAAATCCTACAACTCAGTCTCTAAAAAAGTGACATATATCTCTTTTCACGTAAAAATCGCATATCTTTTTAATAGCATGTGATTCTTACATGCATTTTTAGTAACATTAATAATAAGAGGAATAAATGTATTTTTAGTCCTTGTGGTTTGGAGTTTTGACAAATAAATCCCTTAGTTTCGAGAAGTGCTTAATCACTCTATGAGATAAGCAAAAAAGAACAAATTATTCATTGCAGTTAAAAAAGTTGACAAAATTAATTAATGTGCTAAATAAGGGTGGCCAAACTACTCTCAAGACCTTGGGGTGGTTGAACCACTCCCCCTAAGCATATATGGGGTCGTCAAAACTCTCCATGGCCATCCTCAAATGGCAATAAATAAATAAAAAAGAATGAAAAAAAATGAGGGGATGGCTGAACCACCACCAATGGCCATAGGGTGGTTTGGCCACCTCCTATAGCCGGTCTGATTTGTGCCGATCCAGTACATTAACGGATTTGTAAACTTTTCTAACGGTGGAAACTAATAATTTATTCTTTTTCGCTTACCGCAACGGGTGATTAATCACTTTTTTTAAAACTTATAAAGCCATATGTCAAAACTCCAAACTATATGGACAAAAAATATATTTATCCCTTAATAAGGAAGTTTAAAGGACATATGTAACTTTTTATAGGGCCCTACAACTCAACTTATAGGAAATTTATGTTTATACAAAAAAATAAAAAATAAAAAATCATTAAGTTCCACTCTTCTTTAGAAATAATGAAAGTAGATATAGAAATAATATTTTAAATTGAAAAGTGAAAGATAGTTTTGTTGTTACCTGGCAAATAATCGATCATTTGAGCGCCACCTTCAAGGAACAGAGCCCTTCTCCCAAACCTGTCGACTGAGTAGATGGAAACAAACGTGGCAAGGACATTGACAACTCCGATGATGACCGCAGACATGAGTGAAGCTTTCTGGCCAAAACCCAAAGTCGATCAGAAAAAGAACAGGCGCATAAAACATGATCACGTTAATTCCAGAGACCTGCTGGAAGAATGGAACGAGTGAACACATGCAACAAAGCTTTCTCCAGCTGCCATCTTTGATCAAGAAATGATCTTTCAAAGTGCTTTTACTCGATCTGATGAATCCTTTAATCCAGCAAGCTAGAGAGAATTCTGGCATGCAGGCCCCATCCCAAAAGATCGGTCTTGCTTATACTATTTTTATATATATTTAGATCGAGGGCTGTTGGGCCTCCCGGCGAAGGGGTTCTCTTAACAATTGTTTTACAAGAAAAGGCCGGGCAGGGCAGCTTATTGCTTCATGTAAGCTGCTTGCATGCCTTGCTTTTCAGTGTCGTGGTAATTGACAGAATATTGTTATTTTGTGTGACAAAGTCGATCGATCGTAGCGCCATCGATCTGTCTTTCCGTTTGAATCTCTAAACTTGGCGATAATTAATAACCAAAGGAAGATGTAAATAAACGAATCTGTCTAATCTTGTAAGAAGGGCATCTACACTGTTTGACTACTAGCAACAGTATGGTCTTTAAATCTTATTTCTTTTATCTAAATATAGATGAAATTATTAAAAGATTCCATGCAACAGACTTAATTTCTTTAGGTGTTACTTAAATTAAGGAAAATTCAAAGAAAGCAAAAGTACTACTCTCAATAACAAAATAAACGACGATGTCTAATCTTGTAATTAACAAGGATATTAAAGCCCGTTTGGGATTACGGTTTATCAAAATAACGATTTTAAAACGCAGTTTAATTTATAAAATCACAGTTTTTATATTCCCAATTAGCGATTGGTAAAACTTGTTAAATCTGAGTATTTGGATAACATTGGTATAAAAGTGCGAACATAATAAATAATACTATTATATTTAAATCTAATGTTTATGTACACAGCCACAGGACACGGGGAGATGTCAAGATGTAATAGAGTTTTTCATAGATTTCAATGATATTATATTTAAATCTAATATTGTTAAAGCACTAGCCACAAATTCTTTAAAATTTTATTTCTTTTTTCAAATACAGGGTATCCACCTTTACTTTCTTTTCCATAATATTTATTTGAAATAACATTTAATTAGTTTTTCTTTTTCTCTTTTTCTCCTAGTATTTGTTTCAAAGAATATTTAAATGATATAAAAAAAAGAAAGTTATTATAGAGTTTCATCCTCTTATTAATGTTGGAGTTTAGAAGGAATTCAAAGGATTAAAATCGGACAAGAGTACAGAACATACATATATGTAACACGCGCATTTAACCAAATCCTTACAGGCTCATGAAATACTCTGTTTTTAACAGCTTAAATTATACAACCGACTCTGTTACAAAGTATTTATAAGAAGAGATGAATTAAAGGAAGCGAACTGTCCATATCCACAATTTCCCACCCATTTCAAATATGAAGGAATCAGCAAGTTCGGCAAGCAAGATGTTTAGCTGACTAGGCAACTGATATTGACCCCAACAAAGCATCCAAATATTCCTTAAGCTTCACTTTTGTAATCGCACCTTCCCTCCTGCTTTCTGGAACTTCCTGCCCATTCTTGAAGAGGATCAAAGCTGGCAATCCATAAACTTTGTACTCTTCAATTAGTTTTGGGTTCGAATCATGATCGATTTTTACAACCGTCAATCTGTCTCTATATTCCTAAAAGTGGTAAAAGAACTCTCTTTCAAGAGTGAACACATAAATATACAAATAACAAATATAACATTCAAACCAATGACCACCACCCAAAGTTATTCATAATATCGGCACATCACAATACAATACTTATTTATTTTGGGGGTAATTAATTAATAAACCCTAGAATTTGACTAGTCAAATTACACTTTTTAAGTCTCAATTGTATCCGTTTCCATTCAAAATCATTACAATCTAAGACTTCAGTGAGTCTCTATTTGACTAAGACTACATTTAGTATACAAAAATGATGATTCTCTAAGAATAGGAATGACTATCATTAGGAATACAAAAGGCTGGAATGAAATGACCATTTCTATTGTTTTGTTTGCTGACGATACAATACATGAACGACCGAATTTCCTAAATTGAATCAATTTCCTAAAATGCTCTCACTCTAAAAATTTATTGGAGGAATGGCTATTTATCAATATATATAGAGATAGATCGAATAACAAATAATATATATAGATATCCCACAACTACCTTATATTGATGCTATTATAAAGGAAACACTGAAGAAACACCCTGTGGCCATAATGCTTGCTCTGAACTTAGCTCTTGAAGACCGTAACATAGAGGGTTATGATATTCGTAAAAGAACTATAGTCTTCATAAGTACATAGGGTATGGGAAGAAACCCTTCAATATGGGATGCACCTGAAGAGTTACGCTCGGAGAGGTTCTTAGGAAAGGCTTTTGATGTGAAGGGACAAAATTCCGAGCTATTGCCATTTGGTTACAGCCTAGGACTAAAGATGATTACTTCAACCTTGGCAAATATGTTACACGGATTTGACTGGAATTTGCCAGATAACATGAAGCAGGAAGATTTGAGCACGGAGGAACTCCCGCTTGTTGCAATCACAAGACACAACTCCCACTTCATCTTTATTAGTTGTCACTTTTAACTATCATTATCCAAACCATAACTACTAATGTTATTTTTTTTGTACATATCCTTATAATGTTGATGTGGCATATAAAGTCATATGTCAGTTTCATAAAATCAGAATATGAGAAGAGACATTAATTTAATATTTAAAAAGTACTAACATAAATTGAAAATATAATGATCCCTAATGTTCTTATCTTGTGGCATCATATGTTTTGATTTGAAAAAAATGTGTCAAACCAAATTATAAGAATATGTATAGCAAAAACATCTACCAAATGAGTGATTGATGTTCACAGAATAATGGTAAGACAGGATAAGCTAATATTGAGGTCTTTTTAAAACTTCAAGCACCACATTAAACAACGATAATTCACAAACAGTTTGAAATTTGACATGTAGCTTAACGACCAAAATCGCATTTTGACCTTTTAAAAACTTCATAATTTATTGAAGTGGCCCCAAAACTTATTAAGAATTCAGTAGTAGTTGCTGGCTTGCCGCCATTACTCCAATGCTAAGTTCATCAATGTCTAGAAGCTACTTTATCTATTACTGAGTCCTTTTTCTTTCTTGGCACAACTAAATTGATGAATTAGATTCATTTTAGTGCTTTAACTTTAGAAGTCAATGGTATTTTGTAATGTCAAGATTCTTGGAGATAGGCTGTATTTGCAGCACATGGGTTTTACTTCAGGTCAACTTGAATTACTGATCCCTCTTTCTAGTACTTTAGCAGTTCAGAACCTAGTTTATAGTATTTCTAAATTGAGAGTCAATGGCTCACAATGATAAGGGGACATAAAATTCTATAAATATTAATGAAACTGTTTCATTTCAATAGAAAATAAAAATTCTAGAAATTTTCAGAAATCATGCTCTACAATTTGGAATTGCGTGATGCAATTAAACCCTAAGTATCAGTAGCATTTCAGAAATGATGCTCCAGAATTTGGGAATTGTATGATGCAATTCAACTCTAGGTATCAGGTGCAAACCTAGGGTAACAAGGGGGTGCCATGACCACCCCTGGGTTTTAATAATCCAGCTACCCTGTATAAAATTTCACATAGATATCCCCCATCTATTTTGAAATTCTAGGGGCCACCTGTCTTTCCCCCCTTATCTTCTCCTAGAAATATTTCCTGGCCTTATCATTGGTTCATGCCCAAGGAATTTAGGAGTTATGCCTAGAATGTCTTCTTTCTGAAGCAAATTATAGCACAATATAACCAATTCCAAGCGTCAACTTGACCTCAAATAACCTTAAGAGTCACAATGATAAAAACACTAAAGCAACCCAGCATTTATACCCACTAAAACCACAAAATTAAACCAGTAAATGTTTGTGGATGGTAACAAACAAGTCTGGCAATCTTCCCTTTCTTCTCTATTTAAATAAAACAAAAACAAAAAGGCATTCATTCTATGTCATTTTGGTGTTGGAGCATTTTGTCTTACATCTCCACAAATTATAAATCCCAATGCAGACAACCTTATATGTAGCACCAGCTTTGTAGCTCATGGTACCAATCATGATTCAAAAGGAAGAGGTCTTGGGTTCAATCAGAAGAGTTGTGTCCAGGGAGGGGCCTGGATCAGAGGAGCTGCGTCGGGGAAGGGTCCTGGCTACACTAGCTTCTTGTTGTAAACGTCAAGACTGATCAGGTTCAATTTAGAAACCCAATTTGCATCATGACATCCCAGCAACTAGCTGCTTTCCTAGCTACTGTTGTGTCTGGGGAGGGGCCTGGCTACACTAGCTTCTTGTTGTAAATGTCAAGATTGATCAGGTTCAATTTTGAAACCCAATTTGCATCATGACATCCCAGCAACTAGCTGCTTTCCTAGGTACGGTTGCAAATAATCTTTTATTCTGTACCATGTTTAAACTATAGTACAAGTGGCATGAAAAAGAAACTGGACACATCCAATTGTATGAATCATCAAAGAAATGACAGGATTATGTTTACTTCCATTCTCTATGCATTCATCCTAGCAAAAAAACATCGTCACCGATATGTCACCACCAGCTACAGTTGGAGCCTCATGGGAAACTATTTATGTGACATTTTGTCATAAAACATCCTTTGCTTGCAAGGCCTTGTCATAAGAAGGTATTATAATAACAATTATAAAGCAGGAGTTGCGGTAAATCCACCACAGGATTATTATGAGTAGAGAAGGCATAGACTTTCTAGCTATTCCTGGATCCAGTACTGAATAAACGTTCAGACTAGTGGCAACTAAGACTTCACTGTAACAAAACTAAACGTACAAAATATTGTACATAGAGAAAAACATTTTTTTAGCTTTGAACCCACAGAAAAGAAAAAGGTTCAACATAGACTAGTTGAACAACTCATCCAAAGATCAGAGCTTAATTCGTAAATGTCTTTGGAAAGTCAAGTATCAAGTGCAAATTTGCATACATTAAATTAAAGACAGGGTGGACATAGAGGAGTATTTGCATCAGCTATTGAGCGAGCTCTATGAACGGTACCTTTATAATTTCAAGTGGATTTCTTTACATAATTTTAACTGTCAAGTTTGCTTTAATTTACTGGTGTTTTTGGTTGTTGATTCTTTCTTCCTCTGTTGATCATAAACTTTATACATCTTTTATTTTCTAGGTTCTTTTTTTTGTACGTCATTTTTCTCTTTTCAATCTTTGTCTTCACAAACCTCCCACTTCTTTGTTCTAATACCATAAAACTAATAATGATAATCACTCTGAAAACTTTAATCATAAAAGAACAAAAACTTGTGCACGATGTACAAGTTCTAAGCACGCAATCATGCACCAAAAATTCAAATAATAAAATGACCTTCTTAATTCTGTTTAAGCCACCATCACTTCTCATAATTCATGATATTTATCCACACTACTCTTCTACACATCTGTATTCTTTTTTTCTTTGTTTTTTGACATGTACACATCTGTATTCTAATGTCATATACATACATGCATAAGCGAGAGAGAGAAACAGACCTCCTTCAAATCAAACTGAACAAACACACATATACGTAAATACATGTATACATATATAGATTTTCAAAGCCAATTTCAATTGGAAAGAAAAAAATGACTGATAGGAATCAAACCTGGGCGACCCATTCCATGGCAGGAGAGATCAAGCGGCAGGGACCGCACCAGTTGGCGACGAACTCCACGAGAACCGGCCGGTCCGACTTCAAGACCGTGTCAGAGAACTGGCTCTCGTTTATCTCCGTAATACCACCGCAAGTTATTGAAAATTTACCAACTGCAGTCGGGGAATTACGGGACCTGCACGGTGCTCTTCTTTGACTTCGAGACGCGAAGAAAGGCATCTTGGGCGCGAAAGAAGTGGCGGGAGAATAGGAGGTGGAGGTAACTGTACAAACCGGAAGGAGGGTTGGTCTTGGAAATAACGTTGTATTTGAGAGCATAATATCCATCGCCGATTGAGCTCAGCTAGATACGCGCAGAGAGAGTAGGGTTCAGAGCAATTTATCAGCGAGAGAGCGAGCCGAAGAAAAATGGTGTTAAAATTGTGGACCGAAAGAAAGCCAAGCTGCTACCCCAAAGGATATGGCGTGAAAGCCACTCTTCGTTAATTTGTGGCCACAACGAAGCAACATCGTGTCACTGTGGATGAAGCTCTTCTCGTTACTACTTTTTCGAACAATTTTTCACTCTACTTCTTTTTCAATATAAATTCTAACAATTTTTTTTTTTTTTTTTGTTCTTTATTGTCTTTTATTTTATTTTATTTATTGTTTTCCTAAACCACACAATTTTATTATTTCTCGACCTTCTTATTCGAAATTTCGAAGGCCTGATTTTAAGAAAAAAATTGTGTTGTGTGAGTTCAAGATCTTGAGGAGGAATTTGATCATTTGAATTGAAAATGAATTGGAGAAGAGCGGGTTCATGTGCACAGAAAGGTAAAATTGTTTAAAAAGATGTTAAAAGGATAAATTTTGCTTTTCTGTTTACATGAATCGGTTCCTATTTAATTTAACGTTCATTTCAACCGGAGAGAATCCGAATTTCTTAAAGAGTCTATGTGGTGCATTTTTATTGCAAGAGAGTGGAGGAGCTGGCAGTGTTGGTATGGCGGAAAAGAGTAATGATATTGACTTTTTTTTTTTTATCTTCTTAAAGTTGAGTAGCTTGTAAAATTAAAATTGAATCAAAATTTGGGATCTCTCCTAAATTAAATTTGAATTCAATTGTAATTTTAAAAACTATATCAACTTTAAAGAATAAAAAAATAAAATAAAATAATAGTATATAACATTAATCATAAGAAAATCTCTTTGTAGTTGGGGAAAGTTGAGCTACCGATTTAGAGCTGGTAAATTTTTGGAAGAATGAAAAGTGAGGGGAATCAGACAGGGTCAGCCGAATTAGGGGGTTTAATAGGCCAGTTTTTTTTTTTTTTTTTTTTTTCTAACTAAAAAATAATTAGGGTTTGTGTTCTAGTTGCAATATGATTTAATTTAGAGCTTAAAATGGAATCTGGACAATAATACTTCTAGAGGGGGTGGCCATGGTGATTTTTTCAAATATAATTTCTTTACAAAAATTATCACATGCAAAGTACCTTGTCAAAATAGGGTTTGAGTTTGAAATAAGGCACTTAAAATAAAATCCCATGCAACATGCGACTCGGATTTTAATATATCTAGGGTTTTTTCTTTGTAAGAAAAAAGAAATCTAATAAAAGGAAAATGATGGATTTACAACACCACCATAACAATTACACAACACCCCCTTACATGGGGGTGGGGCCCAGTGTGTGGAGCCCGGGATTTGATTCATACACAACATCATCACAACAACCACACAACAACTCCTCACATGAGGGTGGGCCCCAGTGTGTGGGGTCCACCCTCATGTGAGGGGTTGTTGTGTTGGTGTTGTAAATTTAACATTTTCCGTGGAGCCCACCCCCATGTGAGGGGGTGTTGTACAATTGTTGTACCGGTGAAGTATAGGAATCAAACTCCGTGCAAGAATTAAGAGACATGAGTAGGTCCTACATGGTAGGTCCTATCACATAGAATATGAGAAATGATCCTTACACTCATTTCTCGCAACAGCCCCACAACAAGACAAAAAAAATAATAAAATATTACCAGCCACGTCAGCTTGTTGTGAGAAATGATTCTTACACTCATATCTCTTGCACAACAGTTACACATTTTTTTTTCTTGCACAACTATTGTGCAAAAATCATGTCCCGTAAAGGCCGTGTTCGTACCAAGTCATGGGCCGAGGCCAAGTCTACTGGAAAGCCCGCCGAGAGCCGAGTGAGTTTCTAGGGACTAGCTAGTCGTCACTTTCCATTAGAGCAAGAGGGAGAGAGAGACGCACAGAGAGACACAGAGAGGGAGAGATGGAAGTATACGGCAACAGAAGAGACGACATGGCTGACTCCCCAACCAATTCTCAGCAAACTGGTAGTCATCTTCATCCCTCTATCTTCACACACATGTTCCGCTGTTTCTGTTTGGTTTCTGAGAAAATGGGACGAGAGGAATACTTTGCAACGTGTAATGATTGTTACACATTTGAATTTTCAGAAAAATTAGCTGGAACAAGTGAATGGTTAAGCGAGTAGAGTTGTTTGTTTTTTGGGCTTTAAAATTCGAGGGGAAATGTCTACTGTCCACGATTTAGTTTCTTTTCTTTCCCTACTGTTCCTCAGCAACCAAACACGACCCAGATTTGGTTTTGTATTCTTGTCTTGTTTTCTACCTTACATTCCAAGATTTGTCATCACTGGAATCTTGGAGCTGTTTTTTGGAAAATTTTAGTCTTGGTTATATACCATTTAATGGAACGAACTTAGCATTATTAATTATATGAAATTCATTTACTTGAATGTAGTAGAAATTGATATATTGTGTCAACTTGTATAGATGAAGAACAATTAATATGACCAATCGTCTCTATAGACCGCTAAGACAGTTAATTATTTGTTATTTTTGAATATCTTGCTTAATTTTGGGTGTGCCATAAAATCATAAAAAGGGTAGAGTGTATCATCAAAAAACAAAGACATACAAATAGAATTAAATGAAAAAAATATCTTTTATGGAGACCTGCAATGACCAAGAGTCGAGATTACTTGCACAAGAACATTGAAATGGCAGTATGCAGCACCAAAAATAAAAAAAATAAAAAAAAAATACACTTGCATCAGGACAAAAAATGGAATATGTCATCAATCCTAATTCCTAATGGTAAAACGTAAGAAACAAGAACTACAGACAAGTGACACTCTGTTAAACCATGGAGTGGCAAATAGATGATGGGCTTTCCAGTAAACCTTTCTGTGTGTTTAATTCATTTTATATCTTAAATCTGTGTTTTTATTTTATTTTATTTTGTATAACTAGGCAATATAATTGACACTGATTACTTTGGACTAGCTATCATGATTTTCTTGTCCTTTTTGCTCCTATTAGCTAGATGGCTTCTCTTGTATATCATGAGGGCGCTTTACGCTTTTAATGGAATCTTGATTACTTATCAGAAAAATAATTGACACTGCTTATTGTGCATTACGTCATTGTATTCAATACTGAATCATATCGTAGGTATTAACTCACATTAGAGCCTATTCATAACGAAATATATCACAGTACTTCAAATCAAGACAGAAAGGTCTTGTATTCATTTTTTTGTATAACAATGATTCAACATAAGCTTTGAGGGACCCATAAACTGGTCTCTCTTTTGCCTTGGTTTCTTCTTCTTCTTTTTTACTGCAACATATAGGGTTCTGTAAAAATGATGATTTATTAGTTGTATTCTAATATTTCAGCCCACTGAACTTGTTGGTCGTGTCTGAACTTAGAAATGGCATTTCCGTAGGCCGTACCGTCCTCACTAATTGTTTTGATTTAAAAATATTTTTGAATTGTTAGTTGGGCGTTCGAAGCTCCCAGCTGCATAGTCGTGTATTGCATATCAACAATTCTATAACTAAATGTATGAAGCAAACCTAATCAATGTTGGTTTGTTGTTTATTTCAGTTTCCGATGATGATGAAATAGACTACTCTGTTAAACCAGAGTTCTATGATCCCATTCTTGATGATAAAGATGAATTATGGGTTCAGAAGAGAAGAAGAGGTTGCAACTCTGATGCTGTACTTAGCTGCCCAGCTTGTTTCACAACTCTTTGTCTAGAGTGCCAAAGGTATAGCTATTATTGGGTCCATGAATAAAGGCATTTTTTCAAGCTACTTCTTTGTTTCTCATAACAACAATTAGAGTTCTTTTCTTTTCCTTTTTTTTTTTTGGGGGGGGGGGGGGGGGGGGGGGGGAGGGGGAGGGGTTGGGGGAGCATATAAAAGACACAAAGAAGCTTTTTGTAGGGAGAGGGATACTTTTTAGAGTGAATTTAGGAAGAATTATGGAAATAATTGGATGGATAATGGATATTGTATTAAGGAAACCGTAGAACAATAAGAAAGGCACAATTCGAGGTTGCCAGCCTCCAAGAAACACTGTTCACAATTCTCAGCTTAACCTAATTGCCTTTAAGAGGGCCTTATATACTGGCCTACATGTTCACTTAACAAAACGCAACACTTAAACAATAAAACAAAGATTTGGACATGCCTCCCAAAACGACACAGCCTATGGTATGAAACGCAGGAATGGGTAAGCTCTCCACGCACCGTTTTGAACCCCCCCACCAAGCTGTCCAGCTGTTCCGCTCTTCTAGAGATCAGCAACTCCTCCGCCACTCGTCAAGCAACCCTAGAACTCCTTCTCTCTTCTCAATTATTCCTCCAAAGTCTTCTTGCAAGTCTTCTCTTCCTCTCTCTTCAACCTTTCATCCTCAAGTTTCCATCTTTGGAGAGGTACCCGTGACACTTTTGTTGTGACAAATTTATAATTCTGCACGAAGAAGTAAAAAAGAACAAAATAAAATAAGTGAAGCACACAAAACACCAAAATTTATGTGGTTTGGCTTAGAAAGCATATTTCCATGGGCGAAGATGAACAGAAACAAATTCCCCTCTTAAAAGATTAAGTGCAAAATAGTGGTGAAGAAAAAACCGCTCAAACCCAAAAGCCCAATACACCCAAAGCCTCAAACACTCTCACAAAAGAGAAATTATTTCTCTAGTTCTCTTGGTGTAGCTACCTATAAGACTACTCCCTTTATGGAGCAGCCACCTTGGACTAAAGCCTATTCGGCTTATTCTAAAGCAATTGAATCCTCAGAAGCAACAATTATTTATAGGCTTCAAATTTCTATTCCTTGTTGAACAAGGAATACCAAATTGCCTATTTTTCTAATTAGATATCCTTGTTGGACAAGAATAGTATAAGGAGACTACTTTCCTTTCACCTAAGAAAGCTCAAGATAAGTATTTGATTCCAAATAGAGAATTGAGACATCTTTCAATAGCGTTTTATGCTCAATCTTCAACATGTAAGCCATTTGTCTTGAAGTTATTAGTTCACTCAAAAGTGACCATAGGATGGCATGGGTTTTCGAGGTATCAAAGGCAATTGCTCTGTACCATTGAGAGGAAGGTTTAGGTCATTGGGTGAAGATGAGATGGATACTAGTGACCTACATTGTATGTGTACCAGAAGTTCTCTGATCTATTCTCCTTAATTGCTGTTGTGGTCAAAGGAAATACTAAGGTCGGCCCTGCTTGGCTGGCCTGTTCATCTAATGGTGATTTTAATTTTTTGCTCTTATCCCCATGGGATTGAACCCTTGAACTCACTCTCCACCACTTAATTATTGGGGGAGGAGATGCCATTTGTCCAAAGACCTTAAGCAATCTACGTTGATATTTGGTTTTTTCTTTTTCTTGATTGATTTGAAAGACACACATTGCTTGTGTGGCTGATTTTTCGTCTCTTCCAGCCTTCTATATCTAATTCCTTTTTTCTCCTTTATTGTTGGTGTATCAGAATGAAATAGTTGGGTTGGCCTGATTGGCTGCCTGTTGATTTAATATCAAAGAACCGAAGAATATCTGAACTGATCAAACTTTTTTGTGGATTGTTCGAGTTCTATCTTAGGTTCAATTTTTTCCTATAAAAAATAATGAATATAATTAAACATTGAAGAGATCCTTTTATTATCATGGATTACTTTTGTGTGGCAAATTTTTAGGATTGCCAACGAATGCTCAGTCTTGGATTAGTACTTATTAAGTGTATCAGAACACACAGTTCAGCCCCTAGTTGAGACGTATGGTTGTCAAGTCATCAAAGAAAACAGTTTCAAATGTATACATTCATGATAAGAGAGACGTAGCACCATATGGGAAGAATATGACAAAAAGTTATCTTCAGAAGATTTTACTAGTTATCACGTCTCTAACTCTGACAAAAATCAACATAATTCAGTTGCCGGTGGTGAGGACTGACTAGTTGGTTGAGGTTGTGAGAATAAATGTTCAAACCATATTAAGAAGGGGTTGTCATGGAGCAAAATGGCAATTCACAATCATGTTACTCTAGATGATTCAGGGAAACTTTGGTGGACTGAGCATTGGTAAATTGTGCATAGGCCAGCTTTGCACTACTTAAATGCTTGGATTATGAAGCAGTAAGGTACATCAAGGACATTGTAGGCACCCAATTTAGATGGGGATTTCTAGAATGTTATAGTCCCGTTGTTGGATAAAGAAAGTTGAATTGGCAATAGTTAACCAAAATGGCCATGAGGGTTTTATAGAGCAAACAGACTTGACCTTTGCAGTCCAATTGAGTTTTTTGGGGGGGAAGTAAGAAAATATATTATTAAAAAAGAGAGCACATTAGCATTTTAACAAAATTTTCCCCTCTAAAGTTTGACACATGTTATGTTGCTTCTTCTTTATATTCATCAAGTGTCTCCATTTGACATTAGGCTACTTCTCACTTAGTGAACACCACTGAATCCCAGGATTCTTTTGGATGGTTAGAATTAGGAAAAATCAGGTGAATTCAGTGGTATGCATTATGAAGTAGCCTAATGTCTCCACTTGACATTAGGCTACTTATCAAGAGCGGGAGGCATGTTGTGTAATCCCATTAGTGTCAAACCTCAATTAGTTGATGGACACAATTATGGTAGATGTGGTGATTTAGGGTAGGAAAATTATTGTACCAGTGATGGCAGTGCTATGGAAGTCACAATGGTGGTGGACCTGGTGCATGAGTTGAGTTAGGTTGATATACTAACAGTTGTGTATTAGTAGTGATGGTGGCAAAAATAATCAGTTAATGAGATTGGTGACGATAACAGGAATGCCGGTGGCAATGGCGGTGGTGACTGGGGATATTCATGTTAGGGGTGGTAGAGCCATGGTGTTGCTGGTGGTTGTATAGTGTTAATAGCATAGTGGTAGACTGGTAGTAGTGGGGGTGAAAATGGCAGCCCCTGTGACAGCATTAGTGATTGTGATGAATCGATGCCCGTGATGGAGACGGTTATGGTTGCAGCAATAATGCAGGTGGCACCATGGCAGTGATGGACCTTGTGGTAGTGTAGTGATAGTCGAATTGGTGGTGATAATCTTTTTGGGGTGAACAAGTTGGTGTTGGCTGTGAAACCTACTGTGTCATGGTGGTAGTGTAGGTGCCAATAAGCTTTATATCAAATGGTACTTCCTCCATTTGTAGCAAGGTGGAGGGTGAGGTTGTGGTTTCAAGTCCCATCGGGTGTGTGTAACTTACCAATTAAAAAAAAAAGGTCACAGTGGAATTGTAGGTGATGGTATTGGGGTGGGTTGGTACTGAAATTGTTTCATGTAATTCCGTGGAAAATTAAGTCTATGTTGTCAAGGTTCCTCCCTTTTTGCTTGGGAACTTGCTTTGGAAACAAGGTAACCAAGGTGGTGCCTCAAATGAATATTTCTTGGCATGTAAGCATTTTTCTGAATGGGAAATTGTAGCAATAAAGTGTTCATGGAGTCATCTTCTTAATCTACTTTTCTGCATGAGTAACCTCTAATATATTTCATTTGTTACCTGTAGATTCTGTTGTTTTCAGTAGTATTACCTAAAAATTCGTGTCTATGGTCAAATATTATATTTTTGTAAAAGCTTGGTTGGGGTTTTGTAGGCATGAAAAATATGTCACCCAGTACAGGGCTGTTTTTGTTAAGAACTGCAAGATTGGTAGTGACCAAGTCTCGCAGCATAACAATCCTGAACCGAGAAGAGCGAAAAGAGGAAGGAAATCTGGTGAGAGTGAAGCAGGCTCCGCCGGAGGTGAAACACTGCATAAAGTAAGCTGCTCAGTTTGCTCAACAGAGGTTGGCATTATTGATGGAGATGAGGTTTATCATTTCTTCAATATTCTTCCAAGTGAGTCTTGACATGCCAACTTTCATTACAAGTTCCCTGTATGTTCTGAGTTTCATTTTAACACAGGGTTACTGCATCGTTACCAACATTTCAAAGGAAATGCCTTATAACTATATATACTGGGCGAGTTTGGGATTTATATTTCAAGAGAATCGAATTTGGTATGGATTTGAGGTGGGAGAATCTAGTGGAGTTTGGGTTTAGGGAGAGCTTCTCCAACCCAAACCTGGTAAGGTGAGTCGTTATTATAGGTTCAGCCCATCGCAGTGTAAAGAGAATTGGAAAGGATTAAAAAGATGGATAGTGAGGGGAGGCCAAAACGCCCTTTATAAAGAGGGGTAGTCCTCCCTCACCAGTTAGGATTGGCCAACGACTCACCACCTTTTTTTCTTTTATTTTAAGGTATATTTGTAATTTAAAGTAAATATGTCATGTGTCATCAATAGTTGATACATGATGTGTTCAACAACAATCATGTAACGTGACATATCTTTAATTAATTAGATAATAAGTTGACTAAGGGAAAACCAAAGGATATAATTGTCGAAATCGAAAATTTAAGCATTAAATTAAAATCATATGAAAATTATCTCAAAAGCTTAAATTGATAAGAAATGACAAATTCATTCATCGAAAAAAAAAATGACAAATTTAATCTTTTTTTTTTTAACAAATGGCATGTGCTATTATTAATGCTGAAAAAGTCTGAAGGCATACATCTTGAAAACAAAGGGACAAGACCTTTTTACACTCTAAGCTAGAAGGATCTGATTTAAAAAACAGCTGTCTATGCAGAAACACAAACACTACAAGAACAACATTTAAGCATCTCTTTACAATAACGCATACTCTAAAAAGAAAATATGGCTGATCTAGCTACAAGCCAACAAATATTTCAGTAAAATTTGAGCAATACAAAAGCAAACTGTGACCAAAGAAACAAAGGGAAAACACAAAACAAACAAAAGAACCCAAATCCAGCCAACAAGGACTGTCTTCGCAAGAAATCGGTGCATCTCTCAGAAGTCGACGGACATGCATAGATCTAGTATCAAAATTACAAATGAAGGTGAAAGTCTGGTCATGCACTCCACCGACAACACAAACCAGATCAACCTCTCCCCTACCAATCGTCTTGAAGCTTCTTGCTTGAACAAAAGAAAAGAAAAGGAAAAGCAAACAAACATAAACCACCATAGCACTGAGAGGGTTAGGAGAAGATAAACCACCATCGGATCTACCAGGGGGAACAAAACTCCACAACCTTAATGGCTGGGGAGACCTAACCTCCACCA
Organism: Alnus glutinosa; assembly: GCF_958979055.1. Taxonomy (NCBI): domain Eukaryota; kingdom Viridiplantae; phylum Streptophyta; class Magnoliopsida; order Fagales; family Betulaceae; genus Alnus; species Alnus glutinosa. Next base: position 8,485,955 of record NC_084886.1, on the reverse strand, counting down.
GTTCACACCAGGGAGGGATAAAAAAAATTCATAGCACTAAAAATGCTAGGAGGTAACCACCGCTGGGGAGAGGGAGGTTTTCGGCGAAAATTTTCCAAAGAAACCGACTTTGTCTGAAGGAGAAAACTAGAGCTTAAAAGAGAGGCACAAATTTAATCATTTAATTCATATTTTAACACTCATTCTTTGTGTAGGTTCAAACTCCCTCAATAAGTGATGTCTACCATATATAGGGTGCGTTTGGGATTGCGATTTCGTAGACAATAAGTGCGATTTTAAATCAAATAGCATAATATAAATCATTTGGGAACTGCATTTTTAAAAATTGCGATTTGAAAACGCATAAAATCTGCTTTTTCAAATCGCAGGTAATATGATGCTTTTTTGAAAACACATAATTTTAAAGGTTAATTTGCGATTTTAAAGGCTAAACTGCGATTTTGCCAAATACTTAACTACGTTTTTAAAAATCATTTTTTTTTTCAAATCGCATATTTTGAAATCGCTAATCCAAACAGACCTATAATATTTAACTGAAATAAGGGTAGGAGTTCGAATTTATTACACTTATTTTGATACCATATTAACAATCAATTATCAAAAAAAGTTTAAGATAATAGAAAATTATAAATTTAATTATTTAATTAATTATGTTGAATTCTTTGGGACCCTACATTTGAAGATATTGCCACTGCTGTGTGATTGTTTTTGTATGTTTTTGGTGTTTTTCTGTTTTCTCTAAGCTTTGTACAATTGGCCTACCCCCCAAGACATAATTAAGAAACATTTAAAAAAATAAATTAAAAATTTAAACAAAGTACACCAGAGTAATCCGAGGAATATGTGTACAAAAACCATGTCTTGTACGCTTAGTGAGAATAGTAAAAAAAATTGTCGCACTTTATTATAATATATGATCACGATGGCATATTATAATGTGCTTACTCATTTGAATGTAAAAAAAATTAGATAAATTAAGGTATAAAAAAGAATATCAAATCCGTGCCATGATGATTAATCCGCTTTTGGTCAAAATTATTACTAAAATATTGTAGTGGTTAGGAAAAATGAAATTGATTTAGTATTAATTAATCAAAAGTTAGCACATGAAACGCGTTATTAAGATACGGAATATATGATTATATGACCCCCCCCCCCCCCCCCCCCGTGTGTTATTAAATATTTTCAATTACCATACCCTAATCAATTATCGTGCTTACACGTGTTGTGCAAACCGCGTTACACGGGCGTAGGTGGGCCAACCAATTGAAGACCTTCGCATGAGTCAAAACGTACTAATACTAATAATAATAAATAAATAAATAAAAAAGGTATATATTATTGGCATTAATAATTAAATTCTATATAATTATTATGTAAGTTAAGTATCAGTAATTAATTAGTAATAAATTATACACCCACTTTAACTACTTTAAGTTGTGCGGCCCATTTAGGCCCACGTAACCCTAATTAGTTTATGTATGGGGATTCTGTTGCAGAAATGGTGTACCAATGAGGAAATAGGACCCCCCCAGTCCCTACTCTTGAGTCTTGGAATCTATACACTGCTTTTGGGTGGTCAAAGGGGGGAATTATATACGTAATGGCTTTTTGATTCCAGTGATTTCAGTGAGCTTGAAAATTGGAGTTTGGGAAGAAATGGATTCCATGGAGCTTGAATTTTTTTATTTACCAAAAACAATAAAAATTTAAAAAATAAAACACGGTGTCATTATGAAGTTTCAGTGCAAGGTTATCTCAAAATTTGATTCAGGTCCCGGGTGAGCCTCCTACTCGGACAAAGGGGATAGAGATAAGAAGAGGGATCTCCAATTATAAAAGATTATTGTCTCTCGAAATTTGTGTTGATTGGGCATTGAAATACGCTACTTTTTTAATTGAGGGGTAGTTTTGTATTTTTATTCGTTTACAAGGGCATAATGAACATTTCACCGGCAAGTTAATTGGTGTAAAGGCACTACAAATAACACTTCCAGTTAATTACTTTGGTTGATTAATTTTGGAGGCGTTATCTTCGGATACAATAAATTGTATATTAACCAATAAGATCAACCATACTCTATTCCATTAGCAATTGTCATTTAAATACAATGATTTATTCCAATTTTCATTACTATTATTTAATCTATTTTCCTGATAAGGACCCCATGATTTAGGATTACATCATATGAGGGGTTCGGGAAGAATAATGCTAGAAGTTTTCATTATGTCCTTCTAAAAATTATGTGACTTTTAAAATCATTATTTAATTTCTGATAGATCAAGTAATGATATAAGTCCCCTTTGTGTTTCTTTTGTGCCTCTTTCAAAACTGATGCAACTTTTAAAATCATAATTTGGTTTGTAATAGATTATTATTGAATTTTGATCAAATTATAATTTTAAAAGTCGCATTATTTTTTAATGGATACAATAGAGACTTCTACAATTACTTTGATAGATCATTGTTAGATTATAATCAAATGATAATTTTAAATAATAAAAAATTCTTACTTTACTCGTTTTGAAATGTTGATTTTTGAAAAGTGTTTTTTTTTTTTTAAAAAAAAAAAAAACAACCATTTTACTCTTAAACGCGGGGAAAATAAAATTGACTTTTCACTTTTATTTACGTGCAATCTAATATCAAATTCTCTCTCTCTCTTTTTTTTTTTTCTTTTTTTTTTTTTTTTTTTTTTTTAAAACTGATCTTTCGAAATTAATTCTGATGCTAACCCTATTACACTTTTATCTACGCTCCCTTGGACTTTTCGTCCAATTTACTTTTTAATTTTTGGTTAAAAGTTAAAACAAAACAAATCCCTTGTATTTTCTTACAATTTGTTTTAAATAAAAGCAAAAAAGGATAGCATAAAGTTTCCAACTTCACTTGGAGTAATGCTACTACCTCTCCATCTATGTAAATGTAATAGTAATGCTTTTAAAAAAAAAAGAAAATTTACGTCTTCTCAAAATTGATGTAATTTTTTTTAATCAGGGTATCATGGTTTACTTATAGTTGAACAGTACTTCGGGCTAGTTCACGATTGAGCAATTATCCAATATAGAGGCTCAGCCAGGATCTGCAAATTAATTCCTGACCCCATCACCAACTTCACTTTAAGAATAGAACTTTGACACAAGAGTTATGTCCGGGTGGTTGGTCCCAAAGGAAAGGGGAGGTAGCACCTAGTGAGTCTTGAACTCGATACCTCAAGGAATAATATCTTAGAAGTCTCAAGCCTCAACCACTAGGCCACCCCAGCCTTGGGATTAATTGATGAAACTTTTATGATAAATATTGGTTTAAAATTCAATAATGATCTATCGTACATTATTTTTTAAATATTGGTTAAATTTGAATTTTATTCAAATTTTATCAACTTTTTTTTTTTAATTTTGTATTATATTTTTTAAACCATTCAAACATAATTTTAAAAGGTAAATTTTTTTCATCTTCACAATTTTAAATATAATATAAAATAATAAAACATAATATAAAATAAAAAAGCGCACGTCCGAACGTACTCTAACTTAATTTCAAAAACATCCTTAATATGAATATCTCTCTCAAAAAAAAAAAAAAAAAAAAAAAAACAGATGTTGTCGATTGTCATTGCCGCGAAAAAGAAGGAAAAAAAGGAAACCACAAAGGTGGCATACTACGTAAATAAACAGCTGGAGAAGTGTCAATTATTATTGTTTGCTGGGACTCACACACTGACTGACTTCATTAAAGCGAGGGCAAGTCATATACGCGCATATGGAGCGAGCGTGCAATCACGCTTACGCGCGTAACACGTTTTGGTGGATTTTTCCGGTTTTTGTCATCACTTAAGCTAGCCCGGTTGGGGTGATTAACGTGATTGGATACCCGATAACCCGTAACCATAATCTTAAATTTTGGCATCTTTGGGTTTGGCTCACTTTGGCCCTTAATTGTCTTCCAGGGATTACGGAAACCTTTTCAGCTCGTGCTGCTCACACTCTTTAAATTTTGATGCCACCTCCTCCGCCACCGTGTATAAGATGCCGTTAAGTAGGGCTTTATCTGATAAGGGTTACTTAATTGATTATCTTAAGATTAGTCTTTTCTTTCAATTATCATTTTAAGATTAGTCTTTGTCAATTATTATTTTAGTATTAGTTTTTATCAATGAAATTGGGTCGGCTAGGTGCTGTCTTATCTCATTGTAAATATATTTAAGGCAAGCAGGAATGTTAACGAGCGACAATTTTATGTAATAGTCATAGCATTAAGAGTCGTGATCATTTTTTTTTGTCAGTGTAGGTTTAGTTTCCATATCTAAAAAGCTTGTCTGCAATGCTAGCTGCTAGCTTTCTTCTTCCTCAGCTTGATTGGCAGGGTGTGATCGACGAAACTTGCAGCAAGTGGAGACCCAAGAACATGCTGGCTGTTTTGTGTAGATTGATTCTCAGCTCTGTTGTTTATCACCTTTGGCAAACTATGAATGAAATTAAGCTTCAAGGTCGGCCAAAAACGGAGGAGCAGATTCTCCGATTAATCTTTTGGGAGGTCCGTACTCGAATTTCAGGGAAGGACAAATTTATCAATTCAAGAGAAAATGTTTCTCTTTGCCATATATAGAATATAGTTGGTTCGGTCCTGATTTGATCGTAATGCTCTCTATTTGTTTGTGACCCTTCTCTGTTTGCTGCAGAGTGTTTTTCTTTGGGCTCTGTTGATCTTGTTAGACCTTTGCTTGTAGTTTTTTATTTTTTTATTTTTTTTGTTTTGGAATGAAATACTTTACTGATTCATAAAAAAAAAAAGTGAAAATTATGCATGGCAACTTATGTTGTCGAAGATGTTCATACTCCCACTAAAAAGCTACTCCTGAACAAACTCGTTACATGCTTGCAATCACAATCACAATCACGTGTAACAATTGGTTATTAGAGCGAATGATATTAAACAAATGCTTTGCATTCATTGATTTCAAGCCAAGAATGGTTACGTTCCGATTAGTAACGCATGTTGAAGCAAATGACGGATATATAAGCTAAGTTTGAGAAATGCTAGATACTATAATTCTATTCAATATTGATTCAACAAGGCTGACATGACATTCCCAACTAATTCTTTAATTAATTATTGTTAAATAAAAAATAATATAAAATGATTGATTTTAAGCGTCACGTTAACATTGCTGAACAATTGTAAAATAAAAATATAACATATCGCATTACTTTTAATTTTTATCATCAGATAGGGTTAGTTAGTGTTATCTTATCTCATTGCAAGTCTAGTTAAGACAAGCTCAAACGTTAATTAAATTATCATCAATGAAAATTTTGCTTGACAACTTGTTTTGTTGAAGATTAGCTTATTCCAAATGTCATCATCAGTTTAATTAAAGGAAAATGATAAATGTACATCACATGTACAACAAGTGTACAACACCTCTCTCACATGGGGTGGGCCCTACACACTGTGGAGCCCACCCCATGTGAGAGGAGTGTTGTACACTTGTTGTACATGTGATGTACGAGAATCACCTCTCTTAATTAAATAGTAATTAACTACTGTCATTATTATTCGATGAAACACTATATATATATGTCGTTTGGAGGGTAGGGGTCGGGGTGAGGAGGGGCTTTTGCATTCACCACTTGAAGATAACTTGCTAAATTAAGTAATAATTTAGGTAAAATAGTATAATTAACTAATTTGCCAATAATTGAGACATAATCAGATGATCTTTTCTCTTATATTCCAATTACTGTGTAATAAATAAATGCTGTTTATCCATCTGTGTGTTTATCAGTGGTTCAGTAGACACATTCACGGCCAAGGACATTCCTTTTTTCTTTTCCAGGATAGTGATGCTACTGCTCATCTATGATCTTTGGGTATAACTCGCTTCTTCAAGGATCTGAACCAATAGTCCGACCAGGGTTAATTGGTTTGGTTTTATTTTTCAACAATCTAGCTAGGTTCAATTCTAGGTCAAAACTTTGTGGACCTACGACTTCAACAATCTATAGGGCATTTATGTCTGTAATTTGATCATCATATATAATTGAAAAATGCTAATAAATCTTGTTAACACCATGTGATTAAGCCTTAAGGTGTGTTATATGCTGACACGTACGAGCATGTTGTAAAAGAGCTATAAATCCGACATTAATCAAATGGAACGAAAAAAATGAGCGACACCCACGATGTTAAATTGTTGGAGACCCATTTTTTCAGTAATTCCATCAAGCTGATCATGGATTACACAACCGATTACGACTTGCTAGTTCTATAACTGTTAACCATCCATACCTAACATAGGCAGAATACTAGGATAAGCAATTCTACCAACTAAATTAAAAGACACCTTTTCAAATTTCACACTCTTCTCCAAGTCGTCCAATCATACCCCACCAAAGGGATGGATAAAACCTGGGTTACAAAATTTGCTTTATTAGCAATTAGAAAAGTATTAGACATACAACCCTTTTATATATATTTTTTTTTAATTAAATGTTTACCATGTATCAAAAATTGTGTAAAAAAAATAATTTGTGGAATATCATTGAAGAAGTGTGAGATTAATTAGAATTTTCATCCCCACGTGCCCTAACTCTGTCGGACAGTATACTTCAGTTGTGGCTGTGGAGTGTGGACCGTGGGGAGGGGCGCCCTTCCAAACGGGGACCTTAGAGTAACAAGGATGTGTAGGTAACCCTGGATTTTTCAATTGTCGTATGCTATTGACGTGATTACGTGGGTCTTTACATATAATGTGAATATGTGTACAAATAAAATAACCCGTCTTTATTATACCCGAACCTTCAACTCGGAGTGTACGGAAACGGAGTGGGGCCCGGCTTGACAAAACCCGACTTAAATCCCTCTGCCCAGTCTGCCGACTATGCCCCATTGATTCAATTTAAGGCGCGTGAAAAGGCGGGTGGGGGAGTAGTTTTTTACACGCACTCGAAGGCAAAAAAGGAGAAGAAGAAGAAAAAAAAAAAAAAACCGAACCAACCAAAGAAAGAAGAAGAAGAGAGGAAGAAGCTAAGCTACAATGAGCTGTGGTGTATGAGAAAGGGGCCCCACCACCCATGTGCCCTCCTCCTGTCTCCACCAGCTCCTGCCGCTCAATCATTAGTCTCTCTGTTCCCCTCCCTCCCAAAACCCTCTCTCTTTCTCTCTCTCTCTCTCTCTCTCTCCAAGCAAGTCTTCTCTTTCTCTCTCTAGAAGAACTCTTCTGTGTGTCTGTAACACCAACAGCTCATCGCAGCCATAACACTCACTCTACTCTCTATTATTTATTTATTTTTAGTTTACTGTGGGTGTTGTCTCTTTCTCTATCTAGGTCTAGGGAAGACTAAGACCCATGTCTAATTCAGATGGAGCAAACAACGGCGTTACAAACGGCGCCATAATAGACCCGCAGAGGCAGCAGCAGCCGCCTGGGAACGGAGCGCTGGTTGTCAAGAAGGCGCCGTCGAAGGACCGTCACAGTAAGGTGGACGGCAGGGGACGGCGTATCCGCATGCCGATCATATGCGCGGCCCGTGTCTTCCAGCTGACTCGGGAGCTCGGCCACAAGTCAGACGGCCAGACCATCGAGTGGCTCCTCCGCCAAGCTGAGCCGTCCATCATAGCAGCCACGGGAACGGGCACCACCCCGGCCAGCTTCTCCACCGTCTCGGTCTCCTTACGCGGAGGCGGCGGCGGCTCCGCCTCGCTCACTTCGTCCTCAACGTCCTCCTCGCTCTCCCACTCTCTGGACCACAAGCCCTTGCTGGGCCCCACGCCCTTCATCTTGGGGAAGCGCATGCGAGCCGACGACGACGGCGATGGCAAGGACGACGGCTCCGGAGGCGTCTCCGTGGGCCACACCATGGGCTCGCTGGGGCCCACCGCCCCGGGATTCTGGGCGGTGCCGGCCAGACCGGACCTCTGGAGCTTCGCTGCTGCCGCTGCCGCCGCGGGGCCGCCGCCGGAGTTGGTGGTGCAGGCGCAGGCCGCGTCGCACCACCAGCAGTCGTTGTTCCTCACTCACCATCATCATCATCAGCAGCAGCCCATGGGCGAGGCCTCGGCGGCCAGAGTGGGAAATTACCTTCCAGGGCATCTGAATTTGCTGGCTTCCTTGTCGGGCGGACCGGGGAGTTCGGGTCGGAGAGAGGACGATCCTCGCTGATAATTCCGCTCTCTTTTGGTGCTAGTAGTGGTGGTGGTGGTGGTGGTGGTGTTTTTAATTTGGTATATAAGAATATCTGTATGTTTATTGCCTTTTCTTTTTGTGTGTGGTGGGGTGTGTGCCCAAGGAAGAGGATTTTTAGTGAATTTGTTAGGGTTAGGGCTTTTAGTTTTGAGTGGAGGAATTAGGGTTTGTGGGGCTTTGGGGATTCAATTAGGGGGATTCACTACTTTCTTTGAAGATTAATTAGGATTTTAGGGTTCAAATTTGTTTAGGTTCTGGGGGGGTTTTCTTGTTGGAGGAGAGAGGGAGTGAAGAATTCGGGTTTGTGCTTGACAATTCACCGTGGAAATTGCGAGGGTCTTTCTGGAATTGGGTGGATATGCAAGTCCAGACTCCAGGCCAATAATTGTATAATTTCGGGCATTTCATGACAAACTTGGGATTGCTGTTTGCTAGTTTGTCACCACTTGAGTAATGGCATTTACAAGACTGCTGCGTACAAGTTTGGTCGGTGCATTGCTCAATTGAAGTATGCAGTTAAGCTGATGCGCCAATTCAGTTCTCTCCAAGTTTGTTGGAATGGTGAATGAGAAAACCAGTCTCTTTGCTTGAGTTTGGTCGGAGGTTGATTCTTGCTCTCTCTCTTTGGCTTTCATGCTCTATGTTCGTTGTAATGGTCTCGATGGCTACTGGGTGTGTGAAAGATGCTCTATTTCCTCTCTGTAAGACCTCAGCGTTCCAGAATTTTATCAGTATTCTTAGCCATTTCTTAGATTTATCAGCGTGAAAAATAATGTGTTCATCATCTCCTGTATGTAAGTGGATTGTTTTTGGGTGCCTATGGTGTGAATAAAAAAACCCATCTGTTTCTCTCATTTCTTTTCTTTTGCTTTTTTGTCTCCTCACCCCCTGGCCCCTGCCATTTTCTTTTGCTCAATTTATGTATGCCTCTTTTTGTATGCTTTTTTTTTTTTTTTTTTGTGTTCAACTTCTCTGAGAATCTTGGAAGCCTATAATGCAAAGAATTTCAGGATAACTCTTTTGTTTACAAGTCGATTCTATTGGTTTCTCTTTTCCTGTTCTGATATGAAAATTGAAGAGCCTGGTGAAGATGCAACAGCACATGTCCATCTTGGTCTTCACGTCATTGACTTCACCTTAATGGAAACCCCTCTCATTCAAATTTCAATGCAATTCATCAACAGTTATTGGACTTTAAGGTTGGCCGTTGGGTATATTTTCTGCAATTTTGCAGGCAAACTTCCGCCTTTGCTTTCTCTCCCATTTAGCTCCACTGACAGTTACCTTCTCCAAACCAATGTTGCTGAAGTTTTGCATGAAAGGCTGCAGTCACATTTCCTACATTCTCTGCATAGAGATTGGAAAGTATATACTGCGTTTAACTTTCATGCAATTTCATAAAGTTGGAGGAGGTAGTCAGGTGAAATATCTGGTAATCCTGTAGGCTCAAAAGGGATGATGATTAGTTGGTTTATGTAGTGAGTAGTAAGTGAGAAATTATGAACCCAGTGATGTTTCACCACATGGATGATCCGCTGCATCTGCGAGGGTATGAGTGCACAATGTAATTTAATCATCTCATAAATTTGTACTTGTGGATGTGGATTATTGCGGAAAACATAAAGGGTCAGGACCCAATAATTGATGGGTCCCCCCGAATTAATTGTCATGACTCCTGGTTGAAAATCTGGATGAGTCATGATTTGCGACCATCTTCTCCTGTATTCTATTTCTTCTGGCCAAGAAAAGGGCAATACATGCTAAATAAGACGGGCTGAAATTGCTTTGGAAACGGGAAACCGGTACTTGACCCACGTTTTCTGATTCCCTGATCATGGACCTGGGCCATTGCAAAATGGGTCACGTAGTCAGCAAGACAGCAATCTCCTCCTCGTAGTATTTATACGTCATCTACTTGCTACCATTTTCCACATACTGCGTACTTGCTGACGCGGGTTGCTGACGCGGGGGGGAAAGGAATATGTGGAAGTTAGCCCCCTTATCCATTTGATGGTGACATGGCTGCAACTTTGGCACTGCATCTGTGCATCACTTGGTTTTATTAGTACTTGCGCATTCTCAACGGCTTTTATATATTCTTTTATTTTTTATATATAGAAAAAATATCAAAAAAATACTTGCAATAGATATTTTTTATCGGTTTTTTAAGCATCGTGAATATTACTGTTAGGGAAAATATTAGTTTACCAAAGCCCATCCAAATCATTTGGGCCTAATCGGTTCACCCGACCCGACCACCCGAGTCCGACCACCCGACCCGGGTAGCCGACTCGGGTACCTCGTAACACCCGAGTCCGCGAATATCTCGAGATTACCCGGGATTTAAGGGACACGACACACTATACATAACTAGATCGTGCGCCCGAAGTCTCTCCAAAAAACATGTCACCCATAAGGGATCGTGCGCCCGAGATACGCGGTCGTGGAACCCGAAGTGTCCGTGCGCCCGAGGCCACGTCTTCCTCAACTGCCGATCCCTGCACAAACCGGGAACAATCCTAAACTGCTCCTCAATCTCTATAAATACCAGAATCTCTTCTAATATTAAGGTACATGCTATTCTATGCTTCTAAAAATTACTCTGCTCATATTCAAACTATCATCTTACTTAAGCATCGGAGGGGGATCGTCGGCACCCCCCCGACGTAGTGTTTATTATTTTGCAAATCATAAAGAACAAGGCGAATCATCATCCGACACGTCACCATGCTGAAAACTGTTCTAACAGTTTGGCGCCGTCTGTGGGAACGACAAATCGTTTCTTGCAACAACAAAAAAAAATTCAAAATGGTGACTTGCGATCAGATCACGTCTCTCATCAACAGAAGCGGATTCGCACAGATCTGGGCTTGCATGCAGCAAATCTGAATTAACACAGCTGCAGATCTACACCCACACTTCATAAATCGCGTTCAACCAACAGATTTATTCTCAGTTGGCACCGAATCGGTGCTCACCCCCATAAAAAATGAGATAAGTTTATTCTAATGCATTTTCAATCATTTTGTTAACTTTTAGCATCCGGCAATTGACTCAGTAACCTCTTGTTTGATTAATATTCAAGAAGATGACATACCGATCTCAAGAATAATAAAAATATTATGATAATTAATAAAGTACTTCTATCTCTTTGTTTTCTAATAAAACAAAAGTTAATAGGAATAGCTGCTTTTAATCTTTTGTACACTTCGTACAAAGACATAAAAAGAGGCAGCATATGAGTTTGGAAATCGATAATTGTGTTTGACAATAACCGTTTACGTTAATTTCGTATATAATGGGAAGCGACATGTTCGCCACCAACCCATCTTTCATTCGCAGGCAATTGAAATACAGAAGTCCTCATTGCCTTGGCCTCTCGATCTGGCGTGGAATCCATGCTACTGGTGGATCTCCCAGCACAGATTGTGCAAAGCCATGTGCTAAGCAAAGGAGTTCTAGTGGCAAGCTACAGATTTTGCTAAGCCACGTGTATCACCTGCTGAGAAAAGCTATGATGTGGCCCTTATTCGGCCACATCTCTAAACCTGCATGATAGAAGCGGCCGATCAAGCTGGAAGAAACGTGCCCTGTAAAGGATAATGTGTGATCAAATCAGATTCTGCTACAATATCTCAACCGTGATGACTTGCACATTAAAATATCAGTTTCTGATTATGCAACAATACAGCCGTGGTGCCCAAACGGAATACCGCTATCTTCCGGCCAACACAAGCGACAGCATCCTCACCGGCCGAACCGTGATACAAGTGTGGTGTTGCCGTCAGAACCGAGCTCGACGCTCCAAGGGGGTACTTGGTTCTGACTGTGACTCCATGGAGCTTGAGACCAGATTGAGTCCCCGACTTCTCTCGGCTGCTAAGCTGAAGCTCCGAACCTCCAAATGACCGATGAGCACAACAGGATCGGGCAGAACCGTTCCGCCAAACTGACCAATGAAGAGTACCAGGCTGTGTACCTGTGGGCAAAACTAGATCTGGGGAGCGATCATTATGCGCCACTTATTCGAGACCAGCTGCCCCAGTCCGTCGATTGAGAGAGGAAAGGCCGCCGTTGCGACTGGCCTGGGGTGGCAGCACCACATGAGCAGTTAAGCACGGAAGGCTGCAGCACATTCAAAAAAAAAAAATGGAGACAGAGCCGAGCCTTGCAACGCAACACACACCCTTCCTCTGGCTTCGAACCAAAACCAACTATCCGGTTTCTGCATGGGCCGTGACATGCAGAAACACTCTGAGAAGAAGAACCAGGCCTGCGACGCCGACAATTGTGTTGTGGCCATCAGATCCGAATCTTCCTAGCCATAGTGCAGTCCTTCTCGTTCAAACACAAGGGTCTGATCTACCGAACCCAGCTGGTCTTCGAAAAGGGTGCAAACTGCAAAGCAACTCGGATCCACAACCCACCGAAGCCCAACGTAATCCATGAATGGATTTGTCTTAGCATAAACCCACTCACGTTCGTCTTCACTGCCACGTTAAAAGGAAGAACAAAAAGGTGAAGCTGGAACTGGAACTTGAGGCGTGATGCTGTCACCCACAGTCCAGAGATATATACCATGCTATTTTCGCCGGATTTCCAGATAACTTCGGACGTTCTACAAAGAACCAAATCGCATGCAAGTCGGTATCGCAACTCCAAGTGCCGCATTCTGTGAATTGATTACAAACAAAGATAAGCCACTAGGGGAAGCAGTCAAGGTCTTGCAAATATTGAGAGGAAGTCGCTGGTTCATCTACATTCCGAAAGCCTCTTTTCTCTCTGTTTCCCTGAGCCAGCCACGTTGCCAAGCCCAGACCCAGGGGCTGTGACTCTGAATCGGGGGCTCGTGATGCTCGAAAAGTCAAGAACCGAGACTGAACCAGACCTCGGCGACCCCAAAGGCGAAGAATAGCAACCCAATCCAGATCGTGAAAAAGCCCAAAGGCGTCTCTTCGGGTCGGCCCCATGCCTGAAATGCCACCTCCTCGGGACAGCCTTCGGATCGGGGAAGGCGACGAGACAAACGCAAGCCAGGCACGGAATCCTTAGATCCTGGGATTTCTTTTGCACTCACCGACTGTTCTGGGTTGAGAGTGAGACATCGTGATCAACCCGGAGGCCTAAAACCTGAAACATCAGGGTCGTAGATGTCCTAAGCACACCCGGACAGAACCCAGAGGCGAAGGCTCTCAGATCGTATGGCCCCATCCCGGTCTTGACCACGAGCGAACGGGTTCCGTATGGTTTGAGTTCTCTAGCTTATCCCTTCCCAGGTCGCCAGCCGTTCCCTGAGGCCCGATTACCCAGTCGTTCTCTCCCAGAGGATCGCCCCGAGCTCGGACTTCTGCTCCGGGGCACAGAGTCTCGAAGCATAAAAAGGCGGTGGTTTCGTCTTTGGGACCTGGATCCTTGGATGGATTTTCAGCTACTTAGTTAGTCAACTCTGGCGTCGCTGTCGGCGACCAGGCGAATCCATTCTTTTAGCGTCAAAATCCGGCTTTACCGCTTGCAATTCAAGTGACTGCGTTCAGATCCGGGTACTCTCCTACCCTTCCTAAATATCTTCCAGCGGATTGGCAAGCCAGTCCAGTACCCATCGGGCCAAAGAACACGACCCCCCGTGCAACCGCGAGTTGGCAATGACTCAGTGAAAAAGGACGTGGATAGGCTTCCAGCGAAGGACTAACGGCAACAGCACCACTCGGATTGGAAAGATTTTTGCTGCTATTAACATTGCTTTGATATTTTTCAAAAGAAAACAAGAGCAGGAACTTAGGGATGATTAGGCTGCTGCTGACGAGGACAAGATAGGCTCTAGCCAATAGTTCCAAGCCCTTGTAAAGAAGAGATGCGGACAAAATAGACCTTACCAACAAGTCTTTAAAGTTCTGCTTTACACAATTCGTAAAGCTTCTTCACGGAATGGGAGACACCGGGTCAGAGGTAGGATCGTTGGTTATAGTGAAAGTTTTACACACTACTGAATGGGGTTTTGTGACGAAAATCCCTGTCTCTGTCTCGGTTTTCCATTTTCCATTTTCCATTTTCTGAAGGCGACAAGAAGAGACACCCGAAGCAAAAAGAGAGAAGAAAACACTCTGAAAAGTATGGGCAGTGCAATCCGAGCCATCGATCATCCCGAGCCGATGATCATTCCGAGCCAAAAGACTCCATCCGAGTCTAGGATGTCATTCGAACTGCAGATCATCCCGGTCTGAGGGTGCATCCGAGCCAAGGATTTCATCCGAGTTTAGGATGTCATCCAAGCCATTGATCATCTCGGTCCGAGTGTGCATCCGAGCCGATGAGTCGAGAACCCCATCCGAATCGAGGATCCCAACCGAGTTACGGAAACCATCCGAGCAAAGGATGCATTCCGAAGTCAAAAGTGCAATCCGTGCTAAGGTAACCATCCGAACCGCGGATCATCCCGGTCCTAGGGTGCATCCGAGCCAAGGATTTCATCCGAGTCTAGGATGTCATCCGAGCCATCGACCATCCCGAGCCGATGATCCATTCTGAGCCATCGATCATCCCGAGCCGATGATCTATCCCGAGCCGAGGATCCATCCGAGTCGGGGATGTCATCCGAGCCGCGGATCATCCCAATCTTGAGAGTGCATCCGAGCCAAAGACTCTACCCGAGTCGAGGATTACATCCAAGCCATCGATCATCCCGAGCCGATGATCCATTCCGAGCCGAGGATCATCCCGGGCTGAGGGTCCAATCCGAGGACTCATTTCGAGGGTCTCTTCCGAGGAGCCCAAGTGCACAACCTCATCAAAATATTGAGATAAGTTCGCTCTTTGCATTTTTGTTTATGCTAGCCTACCTATAATTTTTTAGACAGTCAAATATATATCCCATGCATTGATCAGTGAAATTCAAAATTAGCTTCCCACCGCAAAAATGATTACACATCAAGTCTAAAAAGTGGGGGTACCCACAAACTTTTCCTCCGGTAGTACACAACAAATATCCTAAACTTTCATACTTAGCTAAAAATCAGCCAAGTATAAAAGTTGGGGGGTGCCTACCCGGTGAAATAGAAAAGTGAAACAGAAAACTATATCAAGTCGCCTGATTGAATCTCAGTGCTATTTTGCATACTTTGCATTAATAAATTATTAGTTGCTATAACTCTACTACTAACTCTGCTACATATATGCATACATATGTGCCGCTTAGACACATGCGAGGATAATATTTCAAGCCGAAAATTTTTATCAGAAAATTCCAAAAAAAAAAAAAAAAAAAAGCCACTCTACCCTCAGCTTGCGCAACACGAAAAGGAGCTTTAACGCCGCCTCTCTCGGTGACAGATAGAAGCCTCACAAGAATCGATGGTCACTCAAAGCATCTCTTTAAAACTCATGTTTTTGATCTATTCGTCTCCTTGTGCCGTGTTAATACAGGGATCCATTGAAAAGCTCAAGAGGAGAAAAAGGCGAAAGTCTCGTCAGCCTCGAGTTGACTCGGCATGCATCGAGCACAAAAGCCTTGGCAATCCCAAGCAATAGCCTCGGTACGTCCGAGCACGAAGCCGAGCCACTGTAAGCCTCGGGCCACCATAGGCCCAGAGCCGCTATAAGCCTCGAACCAGATCAAATCAACTCAGACCAGATCAACTCAACTCAAACCAGATCAACTCAAAGTGTTGTCTCCCTCGGTTTGAAACACAACCGGCGCGGAACACACACCCGGTCAAGTCCCTCGGTAGCACGGGGGGTGACCCGGTTCAACTCAGACCAGATCAACTCAAAGTGTTGTTTCCCTCGGTTTGAAACACAACCGGCGCGGAACATACACCCGGTCATGTCCCACGGCAGCACGGGGGGTGACCCGGTTCAACTCAGACCAGATCAACTCAACTCAAACCAGATCAACTCAAAGTGTTGTCTCCCTCGGTTTGAAATACAACCAAGTCACTCCGATTATCCCCCTCAGTAATAATTCACATACAACCGGTTTGAAAGGCCGGCCACATGCACGAGCCACCTTCTCGGATTGGAAGCTAACCTCGAGCTCTCGATCCCGAGTCTCTCAATTAATCCGAAACACTCAATTCTTGATCCCGAGCCTGGACATCCTCCTTCAGCACTCTATTGCAGCTTGATTATAACTTGCTTCCCGGCCACAGTTTGTTCCTTCTCAGCCTTAGCGGCATACAGTTATGCAACCAACACTATCTTCCAAGCCTGAGATACATTAAGCTCCGTAAAAGATGCTCTTTGTCTTTCTGGGAATCAATCAGTTCAGTCAACACCCATCAAGTCACCTGTTGTTGGCATGCACCCGAGATTATGCAGGCCTGTGGCCGAACCGGAAGCTCAATTGGGTCGAATGAAACCAGAGAACCCGACCGGTTGTCAGAATCTTATGAGTATCCCGACCCTTAGGTCAGGAACATACTTCATCTCAGGAAGCTCCGCTCCAGGAAATACAAGAAGAGCATACGCAGATCCGGCATCTAGTTGGTCCCAAAAGCAGACATGGGCAAGATATACAGGGATCTCTATCCCAATATTGTCCCTTGTATTCACGGGACTGAGATTCTTTCTACTTGGCAGTTATCCTCCCCGATTGGGGTAGCTCAGAAAACTGAACAGCTTCCTTCCTCAGTTTGAGAGGCATCAAGCTCGGCGGCAACTGGGCTTTATCTCCATTAGCCGCAGTTAAGTCATTCAAAACTCGATCTAATGTTACCACTGATTCGCACACCCGGGACTCAAAAGCTGAACCGACTTCGAATCGCATTAAATGCACCTTATTGCATACGTCAGCCGATCCCGAAACCCGAGATTTTGAAGGTGAGCAAATTTGAAATTTAGAATTTGAAAAAGTGCGGGATTTTTCCAAAGATGACTTCCAAAGGCCTCTGGACTGACACTCTTCGGGTGAAGCAACGACTGAAAAATCAAAACCTCCCCGGTAACATACACCCGACTCAACTTCCGAATCCGTGATAAGTTAAGGCCGCTTGATTATTCCTAAATTCCCTTACGCACAAAATTTGCATAAAAGAATTGGGGGGTAACTGTTAGGGAAAATATTAGTTTACCAAAGCCCATCCAAATCATTTGGGCCTAATCGGTTCACCCGACCCAACCACCCGACCCGGGTAGCCGACTCGGGTACCTCGTAACACCCGAGTCCGCGAATATCTCGAGATTACCCGGGATTTAAGGGACACGACACACTATACATAACTAGATCGTGCGCCCGAAGTCTCTCCAAAAAACATGTCACCCATAAGGGATCGTGCGCCCGAGATATGCGGTCGTGGAACCCGAAGTGTCCGTGCGCCCGAGGTCACGTCTTCCTCAACTGCCGATCCCTGCACAAACCGGGAACAATCCTAAACTGGTCCTCAATCTCTATAAATACCAGAATCTCTTCTAATATTAAGGTACATGCTATTCTATGCTTCTAAAAATTACTCTGCTCATATTCAAACTATCATCTTACTTAAGCATCGGAGGGGGATCGTCGGCACCCCCCCGACGCAGTGTTTATTATTTTGCAGATCATAAAGAACAAGGCGAATCATCATCCGACACGTCACCATGCTGAAAACTGTTCTAACAATTACAGTTCTATCAAATGTGTAAAAGGAACCGAAAGAGTTTCTTTATTCATTATTTTAATATAAAATATTTCTCTTTCTTCTCTTATCTCTCACCGAGATTGTGGTGAAATTTTTAAAAAAAGTGAAAATAGGTAAGAATTTATATTTGTAAATAAATAATATTTAATTGATATAAATAAAATTATTGTGAACTTTATTTGGATAAACAAGTAAAAATTAATCTTGTTTTCTAAATTTAAAGAATTTTTATTTATTTATTTATTTTTTAAAAAGGGTACTGTAAATGCTTATTATATATGTAAGTCGTAAGGGGTCTGAGTATTTATTCAATGTAGGGCAAGATTGGATTGAGGTTCAGACTTGGGTGGAAAATACTACAATGGTGGGTGGGCCCATCTTCAGTGTACAAATTATTGCTTTCAGAGGCTAACGGCCACATGGTGGCAAATTTAATTTTAGATCACGAGATAAGATAATAGAATATCGAAAAATTCTACTCATCTCAACTTTTTGGTGTAACATAGTCCAACTGGGGCATGTCAAACAAGTTCATTTGTGGATAGGTAATAAGATTTGAGAAATGCAACACATTGATATAAATAGAGATAATACTTAACCCATGAGAAATATTAGGATCAGAACATACCATTATGTTTGTGCAAGCGAAGTTCACGACGATCAATTTTATTGACACTGACTAGATGATAACTCTTTTTTTTTTTTACGGCTCCACTCGCTTATTAATATTTTAATCTAGTCTCTAGGTTGCTTCTTCTGTGACTCGAACCTATGACGTAGTATTTGACTCTTACACCAAATGATACAAACTTTGTTTATAACTCACCATTGAAAAGCGGCTTACAAAGAAAAAGTGTCTAAAAGTTTATATACACATGATTAAGAGTATACTTAACTCATATGAGATACTAGAATCGTAACAAACACATTCTCAAGTGTTCATTGCTTGACATGACAGTGAAAATCATCATTATACTATTAATTTTGTTATTTCAACCAATAGTGATTTTCACCCCTACGTTAAAGAGTGTTCACTTAGCCGTATGTGTAGTACTACCAAAAAAAAAAAAAAACCTTCTTTTCGCCAAATTTACCAACTAAATGTTGTGGAGACTCCGTATTCCAAGCTAAAGAAGTATAAATTTCCGACAGGAGTGAGGGTTTTGGAGAAAGGAGGGGAGGATGGATTGAACTCTTCTCTTACTGTTGGTGCTTATGGTGCGATGGGTTCTCCCTAATTCCATTTTTCTTTATTGAGTAGGTAAAGCAACCCAATAACAAGATGCCACATAACAAAAGGATTCGTGGACGCTAGTCCATTTGGACAAATAAGCAAAGATTTAAAGGGAAGATAAACTCCTATAATCAATGATGATCATTGTTTCACTAACACTAAGGGCCCTCATGGTTATAGAAGCCCTCATTTACATTGTCTTACTGACTTAGGTATCGGAGTCCTTGTCGTAGCAATCTCGAACTCTAACTCTAACTCTAAGCCTTGTTTTGTGGAACCTTTGCAGAGGAAGGATAGTCTATTAGAAAACTCAAGAAGGCAAGAACTGAGAAAGGCAATCATTGTAAAAAAATAAAAATAAAAAAGAGCAAATGGTGCATGGTGGCTGCCTGGCCAGTGCCCTGTAAGATTCCATGCGGTGGGGATGGAAAAGTGGGCAAAAGTTTGCCCCCATGCAGGATCGAACTACAGACCTTCAGTTTACAAGACTGACGCTCTACCACTGAGCTATAGGGGCTCTTGAGAGATTCATTCTCTATTATATTAAATACCGTTTTAATTTAGTCGAAAAATAAAAAAGACTCTCGTTTTCCCAATCTATGAAAGAGCCAGAGTGCGTGCGTGCGTGCGTTTTGGTTGGCAATGGCGTCGTCGAGAAGTGGAGGGCCATCGATGAGGGCATTGGAGTTGGAGAAGATGAGCGTGGAGCAGCTAAAAGCAGTGAAGGAGCAGGCGGATCTGGAAGTGAATCTGCTCCAGGACAGCCTCAACAACGTCCGCACCGCCACCTCTCGCCTCGAGCTCGCCTCCTCCGCTCTCCAGGACCTCTCTCTCCGTCCCCAAGGTCCCCAAACTGCTTCACTTCTCTTTTCTCCTCTTTGTCTTCTTCAAATCTTTCTCTTTTTTAGAACTCGTTTAATCAAAACAACTTGTACCTCGAATTTCAATGTAAGAATTAGTGATGCTCAGTGAAACCCATGAATGGGTGGCTTGGAGAGCTTTCCCTTTGTGCGTGATTACCGATGATTCTATTCTCTTTGCTGTCTATTTAGCCTTCTTATTGTTGTCTTACCTCTCTAAGTTTTTTCACGGATTTGGCCAACCAATCCCCCATGACGGGGATGTTTGCTGCAGCTACTAGAGCTTAGATCTAATCTTAGTTTAGTTCAGAACTTCAGATGTAATGAAGTAAAAAGGTGCCACCTTTCTAGCCGATTGAGGCAAATAAAGGTGTCAAGATTGATTTTCAGCAATCGGACAACAAATTATAGCAAACGCTCAGAACATGCTTCAAAGTTGGAAGTAGGAACGATAAACGCTCTTCCAGATCTGAATTTCATATAATAGATGACAGAAGGCCGCATCTAATGACTCTTAAGAGGCTATTTGTGCTAGCCCCTAGCAAACCTAAGATCTCAACCCTTTATTGAACATGTGACAATTGAATATTAACAATCCAAACCCATACAAAAGTCTTAAGTATTTTTATTTTAGAGATGTAACAATAGTTGGTAGAAATGACAATAAAACAAGTCGTAGGTAGGAATTGCGTAAGAAGAGAGGGGAGTTGTAGATCACCTTTTACTTCACTGTGAGGTTGCTAGGGCCTTATAGAATATTGTCTTGGATCTTTGTGGGTTAGAGTGGGTTATGCCTTGCTGGGTGGTGGATCTTTATGCAAGTTGGAGAAGGCATTTCGGAAATTCTCAAGAGTATAGCAGTGTGGAAGATGATTCACCATGCTTAATGTAGTGTATGTAGAGAGAAAGAAACGATCGAAATTTTGAAAATTGCATGACGGTGGTGGAATTGAAGGCCTTCTCTTCTTCAAATTTTCTTTTCAATGGACAATTGCATATGACTATTTACATATTTTTATAATTTTCCTGATTTTCTTGATCTTTTGTCTTCTTCTGGTTAGATGTTTCTCTTGTATACTTCCTGTGTACTTGGGTTAAGCCCCTTCGCTCTTAATACATTTCTACATTACATAAAAAATAAAGATTTGTAAACATTTTGTTGTTTATTAGTTGACTAGCACAAATTTTTTTAAAAAAAAACTGGAATAGTTGCAATTGTGAAATTTTATTTGAGAATTTTTTGTCTAGTACCAGATAGCAATCACCACATGTTGTTAGACCATTTTGGTGCACCTTAGCATTTAGTATGGATTTTATTTATGCGGGCTTTTTCCTTGAGCAACCCTTAACTGACGGGTTGAATTTGTTTGATGCCAGAGGATTTTGTTGGACCCCTTTGGTGTCATGCTATGATTGATGATAATATTTCCAATTGGAAACCTAAACTTTTGGATTTTTTAAAATCTTCAAGGCTGAGTTAGAACTAATTCCTCTAGTGATCATTGTATTAGGCTTCTGGTGCACTATAATAGTTAGAGAGCGGTTTATTTGTGTGACTGTTTAAGTGGGTAGACTTTTCTCAAAACTTTTAAATTTGGAGTTACCCTACTCCAACTCTATAAATAGTCACTAGTTGGCCTCTTGAATCCATGACGTAGACTTCCAAGCGAGAGTAGAAAAGAAATTGTTTTATTTGCTTTCCTCTCCATGTTTGCTCACACATGAAGCTATCCATGATTGTGAAGATGAGTTAGTCCTTCATAAACAATAGGTTCAGAATTATTTTTCTTCTTTTTTACGGCTCTCTCTGCATGCAATTAGAGGGCAGCTCTCTCCCCTAACTCCGCTTTCTCTCTATCTCCATGGTTGTGTGTGTTATATGCACTTACATCTATTTATTTATCTGTTTTAACATTTTTTTATTTTTTTTTGCTTTTGTTGTTATGTTGATTTTAGGAAAGAAAATGTTGGTGCCTCTTACAGCATCTCTATATGTACCTGGCAGACTAGATGACGCAGATAAAGTCTTGGTAGATGTTGGCACTGGATACTTCATTGAGGTCAGTTTAGCTTCTGATACTGTATGTTGAGATTCTTTAGTTATGTCATAAATTTTTTCCATTGGTTTCATTTTTCATGCAAATTACTTTTTTAAAATTTACTTAGCCTTTGATTGGTCACTTAGAAAGCAGTAGGAAAAGAGAAGAAAGTATGATTAGCCTCTTTATCAAAACAATTTTATTCCCCTTGTGGTCTATGTTTTGTTTTGTGTATTAGTAGCTTATAGTGTTTTCTTTTATTTATATATTTTTTCTTGGGGTTAGAATGAACTTGATTGTGTGTATGCTTTTACCTTTCTGTTTATTTAAACAAATTAAATTTGGCTAAGTCAAATGACTTCATTTGGGTCTGTTAGGTGGATTTTAAAAAAATTATTTCTGTAGTTCAAAATAGTTAGTAATCTGAAATCAAATGATTTTCAAGTAATTTAATTTTACATTTTGTCAACAACCAAGAGAGCCACAATTAAAATAATACTTATCGCGAGGAAAAATTGAATTATGTCTACTAACTCATTTGGAAGCACTGCATTAATGGGTAATGTGGAGGTAATGATTGAAAATGAAACAGCATGTGGAGAAATAACTAATTTTTAGGAGTAGAGTTTCTGGAGTGCCTTTTTCTTTCAGTTCTGACTTTCTTAATAAGTGCTGAAACAGGATAGTGGATCTTCTTTATTGTTGGATTTTGACACCATTCCTCTTCTTCATTGTTTAGTTGTGGGAGACCTATGGTCATTGGTGTCACATTCTTGGAAGTATATTGGATAATTCACTGGGCATTGCTTAAGTTGCTTTGAGTGTTAGAAGGGAGGTTTGGACAGAAGAGCACTTGTGTAGAAGATTGCTGTATTGGTCTGCCTGATGTGGTGACTTTTGATGTATTGAGCTGTCCTGCAATAAGCTTAAGCTTTTGTTTTGAGATTTTTATTAATTGGATTAGGGCTTTGGGCAGATTTTATTGTTCTCTTTTGGAGTTTTTAGACCTTCTAAATTTTAAGATGTAACTTTTGGGCATCCTTTGGTAGAATGCGTGTGTAGTTAAAAGGTGTATCCTTCTCTTTTCTTTTCTTTTTTCCCATGATGTTTTACTTCTAAATTTATAGGATTTTTTTGGTATTCTCTGTCAAGTTTTATAGCTTTTAGATTCTGAATTAATTGGTAGTTTACTTGTTCTTTTTAGGTTCTTTCATTGGTGATGTAATGGAGACTAGGATTAGCAGTTATTTGTGACTGTTTTGTTCTGAGTCCTGTTTTTGTCGTTCTTTTACTAAATTTGTGCCAAGAATGAGATATAGCTTATACATATCATAATTTTTGAACCACTCATGGCTTTGTTTTATGTCTTACCTTGTTCATGTCTTTGTTTGAAGAGAGAGAGTAAATGCACTATTCTACAAACCTCTTTCTTCCTTCTCTTTTTAAGATCTAAGTGGGGATTGTTGCCTCACCTGTGAGGTACACTTTCTTGCATTTGATTTTTTCACATTAATTTATCCCAAGTTTATTTTGTTCATTATGCATTTTCAGAAAACAATGGCAGAAGGCAAAGATTACTGTGAGCGTAAAATCAACTTGCTGAGATCTAACTTTGACCAACTTGTTGAGGTATGTTCCCAGTATATATGATACAGATTTTTTTTTTTTAATATATATAGATAATAGCAGTTTCCACTCAAACCTTTGCCATAACCTACATATTGTAAATCCGTAGGAGCTTAAGGTCTGCAATATAAAATCAGAATTCTGTCTCTTGTGTCCAGCATAAGCCATGATTGATGATTTAAAGCTTCCCTGCAATGTCCCCTTTAAATTTTGTTTATTCTTCTTGAGACTGATGTTAATACTAGAAAAAGGACTAGGATCAAGTTGCACCAGCAAGGCTGCAACAGAGTTTATATAATTTTTTATTTTTTTTTAAGAACAAAGAAAGGGCTGCAACAGAGCGCTTCCAAGAGAGTTCAGCCTCAAACCTTTTAATAAGTGGCATGATTTTAAAATGATTTGTTTCTTTGGTGTCTTTCACCATTTAGCTCCCAGGTGAATTTGGCTTTTAGTGGAGTTCTAACCCTTAATATTAAAGAGGAAGGTACCTACACTTACTAAATTTTAGAGTCAATTATTTTGGCTTTAGATCGTACTGGGAGTAGGTAACTTCCACTTCACGGACAAATGCTTCAAGCTTTAGGGTCAACCGGTTTTTTTTTTTCTGGCTAGAGTGGTTCTTAAAACATTTATTGTTTCAGAATATACCTTTGCATTAAGGGGGTGAGTGGTTGGGGCTACTATTAATGCATTGGTGGGAGGAGGTCCAACCTTGTGTCTTCTGTTTATAATCTTTAAGGGGTATAATTGAGATTTCACATGACTTCTGTTAAGAAATCGACAGAAAATCTGATGGAAATATTTGATTAAAAACAGAGACTCTTATTAAAAAAAAATTAGAAACTGAGCAGGCTAATTGAAACACAATCAAAACTCAATAGTGATTGTACTTTTTCCTGCACAATATTAGTGTTATCGTCATTGTTATGATTATTATTATTCATTTTATTCAATGCATTAAGTATTTTCCTTAATGATATTAGGTTTGCATTGTATATATACACACACACGCATACACTTATGTGATAAAAATTAATTACCATATGTAGTCTGATTTTTAGACAAACTTTGTTAACCCAAGCTTGTTCTAACTTGAGTCTAAACAAACTCGATATTAAAACAAGTTTTATTTTAAGTTCAGTTTTTATAAAGGAATCTAAACTGGTTCTGTGGTTTGCCCAAGATCCACTTAAATACATTATTTGTCAAATAAAATTCTCCATCTTTTGTCTTGCCCGTTGTATTCATGCAGGATGGAGGCAGTTAATCAGCAAGCTGGGAGACTTTCCTATCTTTGTTTAATAAGTAGGACCATGGCTGAAAATAAAATTTGTCCCTGTGGACATGTTATTATATTTGGAAAATATTAAATTTACAACATCATCACAACAACCCCTCATATGAGGGTGGACCCCACACACTGAGGCCCACTCTCATGTGAGGGGGTTGTTGTAATAGTGTTGTGTATGAATCAAATCCCATTATATTTTAGATTAAGAAATACCATATGAAAAAAGTGCAACAAAAGAAGTAATTGTTTTTAGGCTCCGAGAATCCCTTAAAAGAATCGAGGCATTTTGTAAATTTTAAATATTTAATAATTGGCTTTACATCTATATTAATTACATTGAATTATTATTCTCTCCTAATAACAGGATTGCGAAATTCTAAATGCAGGTTGCTTCTAAAAAGAAAAGCGTAGCAGATGAAGCTGGGGTAATCTTACAGGCAAAATTGAAGCAATTGGCTCCTTCAACATAGGGAGTCCATCATATCTCTATTGCTATCTTAAATTCTTGAATTCAAATGCCTTCTTTTGAAAGACTTATTTGTGAAAATGCTAAAAAACTGAGATTAGATTTTGACTTATATAACATTTTTGATTTTTCCTTTTCCCTTTTTCCTCTTTTTCTTTTGGGATAACATTACTTCAAGTGATTCCATATGTGGATTTAGGGGTCAATTTTGCTATATGAAATGGGTTTTCTGCGCTATGTACCAAAGTAATTATATTCGGAGATTCAAATGAACCAGCTCAGCTCTAAGAAACCTGGGTTCTAAATAAAATTCGCATAATCAAACACAATTCGCCTGGAATTTGTTAGAGCTGTCAGCATTTGCATGATCGCGTGCACGCCTACTGCTTGAACGATGTACAAGTTAAGGGTATACAAGTGGTTGCGATTAGCAGTTATTGCTTTTAACTGCTAACTGCATTTTAACCGTTAACAGTAACCACTTTATGCGGTTATTGAATTTTTGTAATTGCAATCGCTTTACTTTAGACGGTTAGCGGTTATTGAAACTCATAACTGCACCACATAATCGGTTTTTAGAAATTGGTCTTTTGGGCATATTTTTGGTGTTTTTTAAACATTCCTTAAATCTCTTTTTATGGCCTATTTTAAATGGTTTTGGGCTATTTTTAAAATAATTAGAAGATTTCAAAATGTAACAAGCTCAAGAATAATAATAATATTATTATTATTTTGATGAATAAAGATTAATTTCATTAAACTCAAAATGGAAACTCTATATCAAATACATTAAAACGACACTGTTTTTTATATTATTATTAACCATTAGCAGTTATTAACTGTTTTTACTTTTAAAACCGCTAACCACCATGCCATAGACGTGTAGCGGTTATTAAACGGATAATCGGTATTTGGTTGTTAAATGTTAATACGTGAGATGAATCTGAGGAGTGATCGAAAAACACAAGTGGATAGGAAGCGAGAAGGAAATAAAAACCAACAAGCATAGGAGTTCTTAGCAGTTAGAAGTTATAGAATATACATACAGCTTGGATGGCGAAGCAGAAACAAAAGACACAAGTAGACGGCAAGGAAGATGAGAGGATGTAGGTACACAAGTGCATATTGCTGTTCACACAAGAACAGTACGTACCTGACTATCGGCCGAAGGCATCTAGCTTTGTGATGAACTTTGGATTGGTGCTCCTATATGGCCTGAGTTCATGAAGTCTTTCAAAATATGACTTCCTCAATCCATATTTCCTACCCACTTCAGAGCGGACCCAACCTGAATGGTCTCTGGGTGCACCCGTAACTATAACTGCTGTATTATCGTCAGCAAAATTAGACAAAGCTACCATTACCTCCGGCTCCGTGGCTGATGAGGCATCCACTAGAAAAATATGACTAAAATGTCCGGCAGCTATGCCTTCATTGTGCAATCGAAAGCTACTCACAAAAGTCGAGAGAATTATCCTGAATCTCTGAAGTTGCGGGAGTGAAGGACAAGCAAAACATTCCCCTTCAATAGGACATGAGCTAAGAATGTCAGTAGGAACCCCGTCTATCTCTCGAAATGCGGCGTTGGCTCGAAACATATCCGACTCTGGGATCTTCTTCTTCAGACTTCTGTTCAACACGTCACATGTGCTGTTTATAGGAGCACATACAAGAATTCGATTATTTGGGGAGGTTTTATATGCTTCAAATACTGCTTCTCGAACAACCACTCCAGTTCTTGATACTGATCTGGTTTCTTCAGTTACAGACTTACCTGCTCTAGTTACACTGAGTGAGCCCCCAAGAAGATAAGGTGGGGAGCCGCGAAAGCTTAAAATGTGATGAACGGCAGCAAACTCATCTATACCAAGCTCCCGATAGGCAGACAACTGAGCTGGTGGGTTAAGGATGTTCTCTCGGGAGATGCAGTCAGGAAAGAGGATGTTCTGGAACAAAGGATCTGATGCAGCTTCAACTGCCTGGTGAGCCCTTTTTAGACAGACTCTGTTGAATGAGAAGCTAATGTCATATTTGCCGGTCGAATGATGCTGTGAATGGAAATCATCTCCAAATTCGACTAGTACATGAGTGCTCTTCACCACGCGATAGATGACACCCTGATTACCATTTAGTCAGTTAGTGATGTAGATATGATAAAGAAGTGAATTCATAAACACTCTTACGTACGTACTGGGATTTCAAGAATCGTTAAGGTTTTATAAACCAGAGTTTAGTTTCTTGTTAAATAATTAATTAACCCATAAGACTATCTCAAGTTGCATTATGGATCCATAAAAACCAATGTGCTACATCCCTAAGATGAATTGTGTTATTTAATCAAGCATATGTTAATGGAAGCGGAAGCTTACCCGAAACGGCTCGACATTTTTACCCGAAGGTCGTGCATAGACCAAGTCTCTTGATAAAAGGAATGGCCGCTTCTCAGGAATGGAATCAAACTTAAATACCACAAAGATTTTATCATCCTTCTCAACACTTCTGTTATAATATTTGTGCTGGTTTGACCTTTTTATAATTTCTGCTTCATGCAACTCCAAAATCACGTTCTTCAATTGGAAATTACTCCATTTCTGATTCCAATAAAAGCATAAAGTTACCACAAGCCAGAATGCAAAAGCATACAAAATTAAGAAATTAATTAACAGTTTTGCATTAATCACAATGTTCTACTATGATGCTCCATCATACATTATATGATAGATTTCTGCAAATAAGCATGTATAACACTCTCTTAAAAGATCTCGTTGTTAACTAAAAGAGGAGTGAAAATGGATAGCAAATAGAGACAATTTAAAGGAATTTTTTTGTTTGTTTGTTTGTTTGTTTGTTTTTTTATTTTTTTATTTTTATAGATAAGTGAAAAGGAAATACAAACTGAAGCAATAAATTACAACAAACTAAGGCTGGGCAACCCAAATACACACTAAGAATGAAAGTATGCGGAGGCGGAGGTAATGCATCTGAAGATGCAGGCCTAATGAGTCTTGACATGGATGCTAAGAATACAAACCACCAATTAAGGTAGTTAAAAGGTGACAGAGTCCAAATGACCCAAACATCGGTTGCGTAACCATTACAGAGAAAACAAAGAGGATACATAAAACAGATAGCCCATAAATGCAAAAGTGGTGAAATAAACAACACAATACAGCACCGGCCAGTTGGGAGCCGTCGGCGCTAGCGCATGAAGATGACGCGCCTGCAGGGATGACCTCTCTCCTGCCGAGGACGTCGCAGACTGCGACAATCCGTCAACAGCAGTGTCAGGGGAAGGAAAGAGGGAGGACCGTGGCCTCCACTCGTTGGCTAGTAAGAAGCACTCGCTGGCGCGTGCAGTTCACGCTCTGTTGAGGGGAGATCCAGACGGAGTGCGGCTGGTGTCGATGGAGGCGGAATACGGTGGGGAGTACGGTGGAGAGGCGCGTGTCATGCTTAATTCGTCTGAGAATCGCAAATCTAGCTTCAAAGAACTCAACCCAAATTCTTATCTATCCAAACTCAGCAGTGGACATAGTGGAGGAAAGGGCGGGCCGGTGGGGGTTGTGATGTTGGTAGAGAAAGTAAAGATAATACCTCCATGGAGGCAAGTAGGGCTAGAGTAAACTCTAGTAAGATAGGAGCCTCAAAAGAGGCAGAAGATGAGGGGGAAAGGAGGAGGGGGGGAAAGAGAAGAGGGATAAGAGGGGGAGGAGTGAAGAGGGTTTGGGAGAGACGACGCTCGAGAGAGTAGCTTTTACCCAATTTAAAGGAATTTTAGAATGGTTGTTTTGCTCCTATCACACCTATGAAGAGTTTAAGAAAATGGTTCAGTTCATTTACACTTGCCACCCTCACTTATAGAGTTAAAACATTTTTATAAGGGTTTTTTAGAAATGAAGTGGAAGGTTTCTCATTAAATCTAGCGACCTCTCTTTCCATTTTTTTATTGGAGCAGATAATTGTTTTTTCTTATTTCCTCGTTTGTTGACCCTCTAGGTTCACATACTACTGTTTGAGGGAGAAAAGAACTAAGTATTTGTTGGTTGCCCCTCCAAAGGAAAGTTCTAACCGGCAATCAGATACTTTTTTAACAAGAAAAGAATACAACTGTGTTCAATAGAGACAATTAAGATTTTAATGCCCAAAGTCGGCACATAAATAAATTGTCATCTAAAATGAATTTATCATGAAAGCAAAAGAAAAATGTGAAATCACATCGAATTCTAAAAATTAATCCTGTAAACGCAGGGAAGTTTTGTAACAAGTATGTTACGAATTTAGGGATTTGAGAGGGAATTGTGAAATTGAGAGACAGAATTGAGGTAGAAATACGAAGAACTGTTTGTATTAATACTGGATCGTTACACCATTATAATAGTTAAGCTATGAACTAAGCTAGATGGCTACAATTCATCAAATCATCCAATACCTCCAACAGAGAGACTTGGGCTATTTATTCTATAACCACCGGGCCACTAAGCCACGTGGATAGCCCATTAACCAGGAGACTAGAATTTAGTAATACTAATATTAGAGCCCAATCGGTATAACAACCCAATTGGCCCTTAAGCCCAAATGCATAAAAGACCATCTTGTCCTTCAGCACAGTTGCGTCCAGCTGGATCCTGCTAACTCTCAACTTCTTCATTTAACGCTTCTGACTTCCTCTTGGCTCAAGAACTGATTCCCGTTTGACACCCGAACCAAGACCAGTGACAATACCCCTCCCTTTCACAACACCTTGCCCACAAGGTGTGGGTAAGATGTCTTCAAGCGGTGATACGGCTCCCAAATGGCCTCCGAAGCAGGCTGTCCCTCCCAGCGAATCAGGAGCTCCGCCACAGCCCGATGATGGACTCAGCGAGACCGACGATCGAGAACTTCTGTAGGCTCAGGCTGAATGACCCCTTGAGCGTTGATGGGGGGAAGCTGGGAAATAGCTTCAACCGAGCGGCCAATCTTCAGCTTAAGCTGAGAAACGTGGAAAACCGGATGGAGGAGAGAGCCCTCCGGAAGATCCAGACGATAAATGACAGTACCCACCTTCTGAAGGATCTTGAAAGGACCATAGAAACGTGGAGAGAGCTTGAGGTTACGACGCCAAGCAACCGAAAGCTGGCGAAACGGCTGCAAGCGTAAGTACACCCAATCACCTTCTTGAAACTGGCGTTCAGTTCGCTTCAAATCAGCATACTTTTTCATCCGATTTTGGCTCCTCTGCAGGTTTTCTTTTAAAAGCTTCAAAATTTCATCACGGGAACGCAGCTCGGACTCAATTTTAGCCAACTGAGTAGTTCCTGGCATATAAGTGAGAAGACGGGGAGGTAAGTACCCGTACATAGCCTCAAAAGGAGTCAATTGTGTAGAATGATGATAGGAAGTATTGTAACAATACTCTGCCAAGGGTAACCACTGTACCCATCCCCCAGGTTTATCACAAATCATACACCTCAAATAATTCTCCACGAATTTATTTACAGCTTCAGACTGACCATCAGACTAAGGATGGTAAGCTGTGCTGAAAGCTAGGAAAACTCCCTGTGCTTTAAAAATCTCAGTCCAAAACTTACTAGTGAAAACAGTGTCCCTATCCAAAATAATCGAATGAGGAAGTCCATGAAGTTTAAACAACTGATTGAGAAACAGCTGGGCCAATTTATCCGCAGTGTAAGGGTGTTTAAGAGCTAAGAAGTGAGCATACTTAGTCCGTCTGTCAACTACCACCCAAATCACACTGAATCCACCTGAAAGGGGAAGCCCTTCAATGAAGTCCATAGAAATACTAGATCAAGGTCTTTCAGGAATAGGCAAGGGTTGTAGCAGCCCAGCAGGAGAAACATTCTCCGCTTTAACCCTCTGACAAGTGTCACACTCCCGAATGAACCTTTTAACATCAGATTTCAACCCAGGCCAAAAGAAATCTTTCCTGACCCAGTAAATAGTCTTGTCATAACCTGCATGACCGGCTAACGAACTAGCATGCACAAAGTGCAAGATCTGGTCTCGCAAGGATTCTTCAACATAAAGCCGCTTCTTGTATAATAAAATTCCATCTTAGAGAGAGAACTTTGTGTGAGACAGCTTCCCTTCCTGATACTGCTGCAGCAGAGCCTGCATATGAGGATCTGAGGTATAACTCCTCCTTAAATCTTCTAGCCATTCCAAAGTAGGATAGGAAATCACAGATATAGTAAACTCTTGGTCTGTGTCCTCACCCCGCCTGGAAAGAGCATCAGCTACAGAATTGTCCCGACCCTTCTTGTATTCAACAACAAAGTCATACCCCAGCAACTTAGTAATCCACTTCTGTTGCATTGGGGTGCCAATTTTCTGTTCCAAAAGGAACTTTAGACTCTGATGATCAGTTCTAATGGTAAAGGGAAGGGCCACCAACTCTTTCTCATAAGTGGATAAGGCTAAAAATCGGCCTTTCAACACCTAGCTAAAAAAGGCTATCGGCCTTTGTTCCTGCATTAAGACTACCCCTATACCTCTGCCCAAAGCATCACACTCAATCAAGAAGGGTTTACCAAAATCCGGTAGAATGAGAACCGGGGGATTGGTCATAGCCTCCTTAAGTGCTACAAACGCTTCCTCAGCCTTTGTATTCCAGCCAAAGGCATTTTTCTTCAACAAATCAGTCAATGGAGCCGCAATTGAACCATAACCCTTAACAAACTTACGGTAGTATCCGGTAAGTCCTAAGAAACCCCGTAATGCTTTTAAGGACTGAGGTCGAAGCCATTCTACCATAACCACCAGCTTCTTGCCATCAGCCTTAACCCCCTCGGCAGAGATGAGATGACCAAGGTAGTCAATCTCCGAACAGCCAAATTTACACTTACTTCTTTTGGCAAACAATTGGTGAGCCCGCAGGACATCCAAAGTCAGCTTTAGATGTTGGGAATGGGCCTGCATAGTAGGACTGTACACCAGGATATCATCAAAAAACACCAAAATAAATTTCCGCAAATAAGGGCGGAAAATATCGTTCATCAAGCTTTGAAAGGTAGAAGGAGCATTGGTTAGGCCAAAAGGCATAACCAAAAACTCGTAATGCCCTTCATGTGTCCGAAATGCAGTTTTAGGAATGTCTTCCGGCTTGACCCTGATTTGGTGATAGCCAGACCTCAAGTCCAGCTTAGAGAACACCTTCGACCCATGTAACTCATCAAGGAGTTCATCAATCACCGGAATGGGAAACTTATCCTTTATAGTCTCCTTGTTAAGAGCCCTATAATCCATACACATGCGCCACGAGGCGTCAGCTTTCCGAACCAGCAACACGGGAGAAGAAAAAGGACTTTGAGAGGGCTGGATGACCCCAGAGTCCAGGAGCTCCCTGACAATCCTTTCAATCTCTGCTTTCTGGAAATAAGGATAGCGATAAGGCCTCACACAGACTGGTTGGGAATCTGGTTTTAAGAGGATGGCATGATCATGTGTCCTAGAGGGTGGTAAACCCTTAGGTTCAGCAAAAATGTCAGTAAAGTCCGCCAAAACTTGTGAAATAGCAGCGTCCAGTTCAGTCTCCACAAATCTCCCACATTTTCTAACAAATGAAGCATTAGGCCCTTTTGACTTTCCAACAGGGACTTAGGAAAATGAGCTTCTTCCCACAATTTTGGAGCAACCAACCCTTGCAGCTGAAATGTTTCTTTAGCAAGAGTAAATTCCATAGTAAGGTTTTTAAAATTCCACACAATGAAACCCAAAGTTATCAGCCACTGAATCCCCAAAACCATGTCACATCCAGCCAAAATGATCACATAAGCATCCACCTTAAAAGTCAACTTCTCAAGCTGAAGATGAACTGCACTACACTTCCCTTCACTTATCACCTCTTCCCCATTAGCCACCTTTACTCGGATTCGACAATCCTTATCCAACAATATTCTGGTCTTCATAGCGAGATTAGCATCCAGAAAATTATGTGTACTGCCATTGTCAATAAGTATGACTAATTGCTGACCATTAATTCTCCCCAACACCCTCACAGTCTTCGGGTGAGCACTGCCAGTAATGGCTTGCAAGGAAATTTCTGGTTTGGAATCAGCATAGTTGAAGTCAATAAGGTCTAAGCCCTGCTCCTCTAACTCCGAATGAGCTGCCAATTCCAGTTCCTCCACAAGTTCCTCAGTATCCAGCAAAAACAGCTTAGGATTCTGACACTTGTGACCATACTGCCATTTTGCATCACAATTATAACACAAACCTTTTTTTCTGCGCTCTTCCATTTGGGCCTAAGACACTTTCTGAATGGGAATGGCAGCTTTTAAAGGTGTGATAGGCAGTGGAGTAGTGGGAGTAATACCAGGTTTAGGAACACTTGAATTAAACACACTCCTATAGGACTTTCTTCCCAACAAAACATGCTCCTCTTGCACCTTTGCCAAACCATAAGCAGCTAATAAAGTTGGAGGATTAAACATACGCACCGGTAGTCTAATTTCATCCTTTAAACCACTAAGGAAACAACTCAGCTTGTTGTAATCACTAATACCTTTTAGACGATTAGAAATGGCCTCAAAACTTTCCTTATACTCCTCCACACTAGACACTTGTTTCAGCCTAGTGAGGGACTCCATAGGATCATCATAACAAGTAGGACCAAACCTATCCAACAAAGCATGGGTAAAAACCTCCCAATTAGGTAATGCTCCGGCCATATCCATATCTTGATACCAAACTAGGGCTTTCCCTTCCATATGAATGGAGGCTAACATCAACATTTGGTTATAGGGAATTCTATGGAAATTGAAGAATTTATTTGCCCTATAGATCCATCCAACCAGATCACAACCATCATATTTAGGAAAATCAATACGAACTGACCTGGTTGTAATGCTCCCATGGTCCCCACCGTGATAGTCATACATTGAATTTCTGTCTCTAGGAGGTAGCTCATACTGAGGAGGAGGAAATTGATACTGAGGAGCAGTGTGAAAAGCTGATCTACCAGCGAATCGGTCCTCAGCTTGTCTGTGCTCTGTAAATTGATGCTGATGCAGGGAAGGCAATGGCCTTTGCGGAAACTGACCGATCTGGAAATCTCCACCAACTGGAGGCGGCAATCCTTGATTTGCTGGAACGCGAGAAGCTTGCAGAAGCTGATCCTCGGAAGATCTGATCTCAAGTGATTGCTGATTGCAGAAAACAGGAGGTTGCACCAGATCTTAGCCCTTTCCCGTCTGCAACATTACTGGCGGCACGAATTCAGCACTTCCTCTTGCAGCACCGGAAGGCTCACCAAGCACAAATGTGGATTGCGAAGGCAGTTTAATAACCTCCACAGCCTAAGCGAGAGAAGAAACTTTCTCCAGCAACTGCTCAAACTTACGCTCGCCCATACTGCTGGATCCTTCCATCGTCTTCAGCAATTCAGGAGCAATTCCATCCAGCTTTGACTGCAAATCAGAGTAATTCTTAGCTGCCTGTGCCTCATTTCTTTCCACGGTTTTCTTCAAAGCAGCTACGGTTTCCATCAACTGGTTCATCCTAGTACCTTCAGCCATAGATTCTTCCAAAGAAATAGATGTCCAGGTTTTGCGCTCTGATACCAAATTTGTAACAAGTATGTTACGAATTTAGGGATTTGAGAGGGAATTGTGAAATTGAGAGACAGAATTGAGGTAGAAATACGAAGAACTGTTTGTATTGATACTGGATCGTTACACCATTATAATAGCTAAGCTATGAACTAAGCTAGATGGCTACAATTCATCAAATCATCCAATACCACCAACAGAGAGACTTGGGCTATTTATTCTATAACCACCGGGCCACTAAGCCACGTGGATAGCCCATTAACCAGGAGACTAGAATTTAGTAATACTAATATTAGAGCCCAATCGGTATAACAACCCAATTGGCCCTTAAGCCTAAATGCATAAAAGACCATCTTGTCCTTCAGCACAGTTGCGTCCAGCTGGATCCTGCTAACTCTCAACTTCTTCATTCAACGCTTCTGACTTCCTCTTGGCTCAAGAACTGATTCCCGTTTGACACCCGAACCAAGACCAGTGACAAGTTTTTGTTTCAAATGCTATAACAAACAAAATAAACCCATTCCAATAGTATGTAAAACACATTGGAAGACATCGATTCAGTACTGGATGAATAAAAATTGCCCTAATTTGATTACTTATCATTACAACTTATTCCTTTGAAAGAGGACTTATATTTTTATCTGATTGGACCAATTTAAAGTTGAGATCTTCACCCAATTGAGCACCACGTCAGATTAAAAGAAAAAAATAAATTAAATTAAATTAAATTAAAACATGTATGTGACCAACACAACCGGTTTAAGTTGATTGCCATTCCTAGCTGCAAATGCTGGGACTTATTTTAAAATAATACAAAGAAATTGCTTATTGTATTAATGGAATATTTATCTTGTGAATACCGGCCATCTGAACTAAACTGTTATATGGTTCAAAATATTGAGTTTTGCCAAACCATCAGAAAAGAGAAATTATACAAATACATCCCCTACACATTTTCATAGAACTAAGTTTCAAATTCACCATTGAAT
This sequence comes from Alnus glutinosa, assembly GCF_958979055.1. Lineage (NCBI taxonomy): Eukaryota > Viridiplantae > Streptophyta > Magnoliopsida > Fagales > Betulaceae > Alnus > Alnus glutinosa. The sequence goes on along the minus strand of NC_084886.1, from coordinate 8,450,102 downwards.
TTATGAGACCCAAATGTGTAGGAAATGTATTTTTATCATTTCTCATAAAAAAAAAAAAAAAAAAAAGGCTATATAATTGATGCTATCAACAACAGGATCAATTTTGGCAACAAAGTCAATGAATTGACTTGCTGCATACAGTCAATATGTGCTTTTGGGTAAAATTTTGATTTACTACATCTTCTAGCTCAATTGACAGGAGTATGATCCCTTCTCTCACACACCATGAAAAGCACTGCATGTGGGAAATAGATATATGCAAAACAAGATTGAAACCCAATTCAAACAGATTGGAGACCAGAACCAGACTACATTTACAGTACAAACGAGCAATAGATCATATTTTATTGACTTTTTGAGGTGCCCACTTCAAAGTTCAATCCAATCTGAATTTCTAAGTAGTGCTTCATTTCTTATTGTTTCTAGTAAGACATTTCCCAATTGGCTTTTTATCACATCTTTTCTATTCCTTGCAGTATTTGTGTTGAAAGTTTATCAGGCATTAAACTAAAGAATACAAGGTTAAGGGACTCATTTGCAATACAAACTTGCATTTCCAATCCAACAGTATAAAGTAAAAAATTGTGTTAATAATTTCTTTTGTCGATAGGTTCAAAATTACAAAATTTTGATAGGTAACTAAATCTGCATTATTATTGAACAGAATGCCTGAATTTTAGAGCTGGAATGTGTCCAACCCACATGTTTAATAGTCAGCTCCTGTACCTAATTGATTTGCATCCCAGTATTAATTTCAAAAAGTTTTAGTACTTCAATATTTGTAAAATTCTAAAGCACATAAATAAATGGTCATCAATATTTTTTTGAAATTAAAATAAACTGATAACAGCAGGATCACTAAATTTTATCAGATAATTCCGAACCACCTCTGTTACACCTGTCCCAAACCTAATAAAATCCAACCCACTCTAGCTCTTAATTACTAATATACTTAGGAATGCTAAATACTCACAAAAGCACACAATATCTAAGGAGAGTGATCTGATCCTAACCCATGCCTCGCTCCAGCTTAGGGTATATTCATTTTGATATCTCTCTTATCTTTCTTCTTTACAAGTACTTTCACCTGTAGGACAAATCATAAGGACCTAGATGACTTTCGGCTGCATGCCATTCTATAATAAGATAACCATGAAAATCAGTAAAATTAACTAAGCAATTCGCCATAAACAAGATTTCAAAGCAGATAGTAGATAAGACGGTTGATATACCAAGTTATTTTCTTGGCAAAGCAGCTAACTTTAAAAAAAAAAGAAAAAAGAAGGCAATATCTAAGGGCATTCATTAGTACCTCCAGGTAGTAATCCTCGGCATATAACAGAGCAGCAAAGTAACGCTTATAAGTTGAAGGAGACAAAGGCTGCTTTAGAACTGTAGGCACGATGTCTTTCTTGATTAGATCTTTGATATCCTCAGGAATTGCATATATAGGTGATGTACCTTTTCCCAATACATAACTCATCTTACTTTCTTCATTTACTACATCAGATGGAGCCATATAAAGAATCGGCTTAAAGGCCGGAGTTTGTGAAGAGGAAGGAGGAGTTCCATTGTGGGGAAATGCCGATGGTCCAGAGGAAGATGGAAGTCCTTTAGGGGAAGATAGAGATGGTTTATGTGAAGACACGGGTTTCGGGGATGACTGGAGTGGCTTAGATGAAGATGGGGCTAGTGAAGGTGAAGATGGATGTGGCTTAGAGTAAGTTGGAGAAGAATCTGGTGGGGGGTTAGGGGTGTTGGGGGAAGATGCAAACGATTTAGAAGATGGACTAAAAGAAGAGGGAGGCAGATTAGATGAAGATGCAAAAGATTTAGAAGAATACGTTGGGTCTTTAAGGGAAGACGAAGCTGGAGACAGTTTTGATATAGACTGGTGTGGTTTGGAGGAAGATGACAATGCATTGGGGAAAGATGGAGGCGGTTTAGATGAAGATGTTGCGGATTTAGAGGATGAAGGAGATGGAGTAGAATAATATTGGGGTGGTTTAGATGAAGATTGAGGTGGTCTATAAGGATATGTAGGTGGCAATGGACTAGAACGACTTGTTGAATTCTGATGAAGGTCATTAGTTCTTTCCAATGGCTTCCTCTGACTATGTTGTGGATTAGTTGTAGGTGAATCGCCAACATTTGGTTGATAAAATGGAATACTCGGCGTCACCCGTGCCCTTGGAAAATTGGGTGCGGTTGTTGTATTCGCTCGAAGATTTTCGTGTACCGGATTCCTGTTCCGAACGTTATGATCATCATTGTCATCACGACGTTCGTCTTGGGAACCAAAGATGCGTCGAAAGACTCCTACAATAAGATCCATATCGTCCTTCTGTGATCAAAACACACTCATTTGATCAGTAACTAAAAACGAAGAGCTGGACTGAACCAGGACAAATAGTATGAGAAAGATCGTGAACGGTTGACTTCATTAATTTGCTCCATTCTCTCATTGAAAAAGTAGAAAAAGCAGAGGATCGAACTTTACAGATCAAACATACAGATTAACCATGTTTGGTTGACAAGAGAAATGAACAGAAAAATTAAGAAAAAGACGAATCTTATACTAAATGTTCTTCTCAAGACCATAGAAAAAGAAAAAAGTTCTAGATCCAAAATGAAAGAATCAACTTACTTATCCGGAGTGAGTGTCAATTCTTGTTCTTTCAAGCCCCAGTCAGAGTAAAAAAATTTCTTTATACTTTCTGCGTCTTCTTCAGCCAACGATACTGATCTGCACAAGTGATCAAATGAAACTAAAAGAGGTGCAAGAATTGAAAAATCAAAATAATAATAAAAAATTAAAAAAAAAAAAAAAAGGAATTTAAAAGGTAATTATAATATATAAAAGAAAGACGTACGTACGAAGATAAGAGCGAAGAGAACTTTGATTCTCTGGCGGTCATCAGCCAATGGCTGAAATGCGCATTCCCAGTGATCACGAGGGTTTAAAGTGAAGAATTATAAGATTCCATAACCTTTCCACGGCAACCAAGCGGGAAAAGCCACATCATCAGCTGTGGCTCCCATTGCATTGGCAAACTTCAAGCATTCTTCGTGCATAGACTGCGTGCGGAGAAGGTTCGTAGTAGAGAGGTTTCCTCGTATAGTAGTCGTCGTATGAAGCTTTAAAAGTGCCCACAACAATGCAGTTTTTCGCTTGTACGTACACTTGAACGGACAAGATTGTCCTACCAAAGACATCGGACAATATTCAAATTATGGCGAGAGCATGGACTTAACTGACTTTTTCTTCTTCTTCTTCTTTTCGTGTTGTCCTTTTTTTTCTTTTTTTTTCTTTTTTTTCTTCCTTTTTTGCGATCTTTTTTCTTTTGTAATTTTTTTCATTTTCTTAGCATAATTATAATTGTATAAAGTTTCTATTAAAATATTTATTAAATAAAACTAAAATGATCCGAGTAAAAACCGGAGAAAGTGAGTACAAAGAATCAATTGATAAAATTAAAATCAAGGAATTATTTGAAAATATATATATATATATATATATATATATATATATTTATATATATTTATAAGTAATTACAACTCAATTCATTAAATCGTAGAGGGGTGCAACCCTTATACATGGAAAGTGTTTGTTAATGTGTTTTGAGGGCTATTTTTTTTTTTTTTTTTTTTTTTAATTTGAAAAAATATGTTAATGTGATATAAACGTAAAAGTCGTTGTATCCTAAGGAATGTTTTGTGTTATTTCTTGAACGTTTTTGTTTTGAAAACAAGAAGTTTAACAAACAGGATATTTTTGAGTTTTTCTCAACATTAAAACCAAACATTAACAATTAAATTGATTTTGCAAAGGTGATTGGGGTTGGGGTCTTTTAATATTAAAAGACTCTGATTTAAGTCATTAATCGCACATTGGAAAGTCTAAGAAAATGTGTTAAAAAAAAAAAAAAAAAAACGTATTTAATGGTTAAATTTTACTACGTCGTTCATCTAAAAAAATGTATTTCTCTGGCTTTGTGGGTAGAGGTTCTTTACCTCTAGTCGCTACTTTCGGCCTTCGGGCTCTGTTTAGTTTCGCTTACAGGCGTCTGTAATTGCCTTATTCTGGTTTGTGTATTTGGATCTGGATTTTGTAACCCTTTGGGGTGGATGTTTCGGGCGGTGCTCCGGTAATGAAGAAGGTTTTTACGTTAAAAAAAAAAAAAAAAAAAAAATTGTATTTCATGTATGTGATCTCTCTCTTTGCTCCAACAACCGGATCTCACCGCCCAACTTGCTTTCATTCTCTTGGACTTTTCTCTCTCCAATCATTTCTGTTAGGACATGGGCCTGGCAAATACGGCCCACATTATCAAGCCCATCTAAACAGTAAGCTTCTGCCTATTAACTGCTAGTGGATCAATTTTCAGCCAGAACCATACATCGTTCCCTCTTAGGGGAAAGTGCTGACTATACTGTAGGAGTTGACATCATCGTCACAAAATATTGGGTAAACATATAAAAGGAAAGAGTTCGGATTTTACACCACACATACGAGAACATTCACTAGAAAAGAGTTATTCTTCCCTTCAGAGTATCATCTGACTTGGGCATCGGAGCTACCTGCTGATCTGCTCCGGCAAGCTCTTTTGCCTGAATTTCTTTGTCATTGCAGTAACTAGTGTGGAAGCCAATCTAGAGGATACCCCTTGAAGACGTTGCAGTAATCGATATAAATATGCAGTTTAAAACAAATGTTATGTCAAGGATCAAACTTACAGCTTCTCTCTCGTTTGTCTCATTTGAAAATTGTTTTCCTTTTGAGAAAAATAATTTCAAACCCTCATTTCGTTCACCGATACTATAATGTGAAACTTGGCATTATTTTCTTAGGAACAAAAATTAAACAAAAAACCAAAAATGTGTTTTCGCATAAAATATTTTCTATCAAAACAATCAGAGCCAAAGGAATCCGCCTGGAAACTAACATGATCTGAGATCTAATTCAATGTCCAAAAAGATCAAATCTTGAAACCCAAAAATCACAAAATAAATTAATAGATCAACATGAACACGAATTGGTTTTTGCTTGTTAATACATGAGACGAATCTGATCAGTCATCCAAAAACACAAACGCATGGGAAGAGACAAGGAAATACAAATCAGCTTGCATAGGAGGTCTTGGCAGTTATTTATACATACAGCTTCGATGGCGAAGCAGAAAAGAGACGACACACAAGTAGACGCCAAGTAAGATGAGAGCATGTACACGAGTGCATATTGCTGTTCACGCAAGAACAGTTGAGATTCAAGAGAATGACAGAGAGGTGTAAGTGCCACCAGACTATCGCTTAAAGTCATCCAGCTCTGTGATGAACTTTGGATTGGTGCTACTATATGGCCTGAGTTCATGAAGTCTTTCAAAATATGACTTCCTCAATCCATATTTCCTAGCTATGTCAGAGCGGACCCAGCCTGGATGGTTTCTGGGTGCACCCATAACTATAACTGCTGTATTATCGTCAGCAAAATTAGCCAAAGCTACCATTGCCTCCGGCTCCGTGGCTGATGAGGCATCCACTAGAAAAATATGACTAAAATGTCCGGCAGCTATGCCTTCATTGTGCAATCGAAAGCTACTCATAAAAGTTGAGAGAATTATCCTGAATCTCAGAAGTTGCGGGAGTGAAGGACAAGCAAAACATTCCCCTTCAATAGGACATGAGCTAAGAATGTCAGTAGGAACCCCGTCTATCTCTCGAAATGCGGCGTTGGCTCGAAACATATCCGACTCTGGGATCTTCTTCTTCAGACTTCTGTTCAACACGTCACATGTGCTGTTTATAGGAGCACATACAAGAATTCGATTATTTGGGGAGGTTTTATATGCTTCAAATACTGCTTCTCGAACAACCACTCCAGTTCTTGATACTGATCTGGTTTCTTCAGTTTCAGACTTACCTGCTCTAGTTACACTGAGCGAGCCCCCAAGAAGATAAGGTGGGGAGCCGCGAAAGCTTAAAATGTGATGAACGGCAGCAAACTCATCTATACCAAGCTCCCGATAGGCAGACAACTGAGCTGGTGGGTTAAGGATGTTCTTTCGGGAGGTGCATTCAGGAAAGACAAAGTTCTGGAACAAAGGATTTGATGCAGCTTCAATTGCCTGATGAGCCCTTTTTAGACATACTCTGTTGAATGAGAAGCTGATGTCATATTTGCGGGTCGAACAATGCTGTGAATGGAAATTATCTCCAAATTCGACTAATACACGAGTGCTCTTCACCACGCGATAGATAAAACCCTGCTTGCCATTTAGACAGTTAGTTTTGTAGATATGATAAAGAAGTGAACTCATAAAAACTCTTACTGGCCGGGATTTCAAGAATTGTTAAGGTTTTATAAACCGGAGCATTATTAGTTTCTTGTTCTAATGCCAGGAGAAGAATCAGAGCAAAACCACAGCAGAACCAGGAGATTCCATCAAAGATTCATATCTTATAAAATATATTTTACAATCGGAAAGGTAAAGACAAAATAAAAACATTAATGAAAATAAGTTTCAATTTTATTGGAATAATAGATTTGAAATGAAAAATTCACGGACAATATTATCACAATCGGAAAGATAAAGACAAAATACAAACATTAACAAAAATTGAAGGATGAAAAATATATTTTATCTTGTTTTGGGGAAGATACTCAAAACTAATTTTTGTGAAAATAAATGTGAACATTAGTAGGCATGGCTGATGGCTTGATCAGCTTGCAAGTTCCTCAGTCCAAAGAGGACAACTGTAGGGCTTATAGTATCGATACCCTAGATTTGTCTATAAAATCTAATTGCTGTCCATAGGTGATAAATGTTCACTATCAATAGTTGATAATTAATATAAATACATTACTCAATAGTCAATATCTGCTCAAACGGTCGATGTCATGTCATGTGAGAAGGACACATCCTTGTTGTCTTGATTTTTAGCTTACTATCCTTGTTGCCAAAGTAGAAAAGTGCAAGCACCTCTAACCTCCTCTGAATTTCTCAAGTGAAGAAGGATATAGTAAGGGTCGTGTAGATTTTCCTTACATTGGCACGTGACTACTATACATCTCAATTTACCATTAAGTGTCACTGAAATATTTGAGGAAAATGAAAATTTAACAAAAGCATGACCCAAGTCAAGGCCAGTTATGCAAGACCAACCTCATCAAATGGCCAAATTCTCTGTTTGTGTCACTTGGTTGAGGAGTAACTTTAGTTAATTCCGTAACAATTTAACTTAGGGTTAGTAAAGAAAGATTCACAAAATGCTGTAAAGAAATGCCATACTAGAACATTTTAAACTCAAAGAAGAACAATTGATTAACCCAGAAGACTATATCAAGTTGCATTATGGATGCATAAAAACCAATGTGCTACATCCCTAAGATGAATTGTGATTTAATCAAGCATACGTTAATGGAAGCAAAAGCTTACCCGAAATGGCTCAACATTTTTACCCGAAGGTCGTGCATAGACCAAGTCTCTTGATAAAAGGAATGGTCGCTTCTCAGGAATAGAATCAATCTCAAATACCACAAAGATTTTATCATCCTTCTCAACACTTCTATTATAATGTTTGTACTTGTTTGGCCTATTATAAATTTCTGCTTCATGCAACTTCAAAATCACGTTCTTCAATTGGAAATTACTCCATTTCTGTTTCCAATAAAAGAATAAAGTTACTTATAAAAAAATAAATCCATAAGTTACCACAAGCCAGAATGCAAAAGCATACAAAATTAAGAAATTAAAGCATTAATCACAATGTTCTACCATGATGCTCCACCATACATTATATGATAGATTTCTGCAAATAAGAAAGTATAACACTCTCTTAAAAGATCTCGGGTTTTTTTTTTTTTTTCCTAAAAGAGTGAAAATGGGATAGCAAAGAGAGATTATTTAAAGAAATTTTAGAATAGTTGTTTGGCTCCTATCACCTATGAAGGGTATAAGAAAAATATTCAGTTCATTTGCACTTGCCACCCTTACTTATACAAGAGTTAAAACATTTTTATAAGGGTTTTTGAGAAATGAAGTGGAAGGATTCTCATTAAATATAGGGACCTCAGTTTTCATTTTGTATTGGAACAGATGATTGCTTTTGAATATTTTGTTGTCTGTTGACTCTCTTGGTTCAAATCCAATTGTTTGAGGGAGAAAATAAATAATTATTTGTTCGTTGCCCCACCAAAGGAAAGTTTTATGCACCGTTTGTTTTAGTGTAAAATGATTTTTGTCGTAAAATATAAAATAATATAAAAATATTTTTTTTATATTTTACACATACAAATTCCGGCAAAAGTGGCCGGAATCGGGCCATTTGTGCCGGATTCCGGCAATCTTTGCCGGAATTCGGCACAAAACAGCCGGCTCCCGGCCAGTTGACTGGAATTCGGCCGTCCTGGCCAGATTAGTGCCAGCTGGCCGGGATCCTGCCGTTCTGGGAGGATCCCGACTGAACTAGCCGGAGATTCGGCCAGAACGGCCGGATCCTTCTAGGAGCCCGACCAGATGGCTAGGGATCCAGCCATTCTGGCCAGATCCAAGTCAGATCCGACTAGTATCCCGGCCAAATGGCATGAGATTCGGCCAGAACGGCTGGATCCGGCCAGTATCCCGGCCAGATAGCCGGAGATTCAACCGCTCCGACAAGATTCCAGACAGTCTGGCCTGAATCCGGCGACGATTGCTAACGTCACCGGATTCCGACATAATTTGTCAGATTCCGACACCGACCGATGTCAGAATCTGGCTTGTCGGAATCCGGTAATAGTCAACTGCTTGAACATAAAAGTCGACTGCATTGTTTAAAAGAAAGTCGACTGCGTCTATCATCTACGGAAAATGATTTACGCTTTTAAAAATCATAAATCATTTTCCGAAATTTATTAAGCATTTTTTGTCAAACAGAAATCATTTTTCGGTTGACCATTATTTTCGCCCCTACCAAACACCAGAAAATACCGAAATCATTTTCTAGAAATCATTTTACACCGAAACAAACGGAGCATTAGCCTGCAGTCAGATACTCTTTCAACAAGAATACAATTGTGTTCAACATAGACAATCAAGATTTTAATGCCCAAAGTCAGCGCAAATAAATTCTATCCTCTAAAATGAATTTATCATAAAAACAAAAGAAAAATGTGAAATCACATCATTTTGATCGAATTTTAAATTTTAATCCTGTAAATGCAGGGAAGTATTTGTTTCAAATGCTATAACAGACAAAATAAACCCATTCCAATAGTATGTAAAACACATTGGAAGACATCGATTCAGTAGATGCCAACTAATTGCCCTAATTTTATTACTTATCATTTAAAACTGATTCCTCTGAAAGATCTGAAAGAGACCTTATATTTTTATCTAATTAGACCAATTTCAAGTAGAGATCTTCACCCAATTGAACACCATGTCAGATTAAAAAAATAATAATAATCAAAGCATGTATGTGACCAACACAACTGGTTTAGGTTGATTGCCATTCCAAGCTGCAAATGCTGGGACTTATTTAAAAATAATACAAAGAAATTGCTTATAGCATTAATGGAATATTTATCTTGTGAATACCATTAGAACTAAACTGTTATATGGTGCAAAATATTGAGTTTTGCCAACCATCAGAAAATGCTAAATAATTGATGTTATCAACAGCAGGATCAGTTTTGGTAATAAAGTCAATGAATTGACTTGCTGCATAGAGTAAATATGTGCTTTTGCCTAAAATTTTGATTCACTACATCTTCTAGTTCAATTGACAGGAGTACGAAAAAGAGTGAAGACCAGAACCAGACTACATTTACAGTACAAACCAGCAACAGATCATATTTTTATTGATTTGGTCAAGTATCCTAACCTTGTTGAGATGCCCACTTCAAAGTTCAATCCAATCTGAATTTCTAAGTAGTGCTTCATTTCTCCTTGTTTCTAGTAAGACATTTCCCAATTCGCTTTTTATCACATCTTTTCTATTCCTTGCAGTTTTTGTGTTGAAAGTTTATCAGGTATTAAACTAAAGAATACAAGGTTAAGGGACTCATTTGCAATACAAACTTGCATTTCCATTCCAACAGTATAAAGTAAAATTGCGTTAATAATTTCTTTTGTTGATAGGTTCAAAAATTCAAAATTTTGATAGGTAACTAAAATTGCATTATTATTGAATGGAACGCCTGAATTTTAGAGCTGGAATGAGTCCAACCCACATGTTTAATATTCAGCTCCTGTACCTAATTGATTTGCATCCCAGTATTAATTCCAAAAAGTTTTAGTAGTTAAACATTTTGTAAAATTCTAAACCACATAATGGTTATCAATATTTTTTGAAATTAAACTGGTATCAACAGGATTACTAAATTTTATCAGATAATTCTGAACTACTTCTGTTACACCTGTCCCAAACCTAATAAAATCCAACCCACTCTAGCTCTTAATCACTAATATTCTTAGGAATGCTAAATACTCACAAAAGCACCGAAGCACGCAATATCTAAGGAGAGTGATCTGATCTGATCTTAACCCATGCTTCGCTTCAGCTTACAAATATTTTCACCAGTAGGACAAATCACAAGGACCTATATGACTTTCGGCTGCATGCCATTCCATAATAAGATAATCATGAAAATAAAATTAACTAAGCAATTCGCCATAAACAAGATTTCAAAGCAGATAGTGGAAAAGATGGTTGATATTTGATATACCAAGTTATGTTCTTGACAAAGCAGCTAACTTAAAAACAGCAATATCTAAGGGCATTCATGAGTACCTCCAAGTGGAAATCCTCAGCATATAACAGAGCAGCAAAGTAATGCTTATAAGTTGAAGGAGACAAAGGCTGCTTTAGAACTTCAGGCAAGATGTCTTTCTTGATTAGACCTTTGATATCCTCAGGAATTGCATATATACGTGATCTACCCTTTTCCAATACATAACTCATCTTCATTTCTTCATTTATTACATTAGAGGGAGCCAGATAAAGAATCGGCTTAAAGGCTGGAGTTTGTGAAGGGGAAGATGGAGGTGGCCCAGAGGAAGAAGGAAGTCCTTTAGGAGAAGATAGAGATGGTTTATGAGAAGATGCGGGTTTTGGGGATGACGGGAGAGGCTTAGATGAAGATGGGGTCAATGAGGGTGAAGATTGAGGTGGTTTAGAGTAAGTTGGAGAAGATTCTAGTGGGGGTTTAGGGTCGTTGGGGGAAGATACAGATGATTTAGAAGATTGACTAAAAGAATAGGGAGGCAGATTAGATGAAGATGCAGACGATTTAGAAGAATATGTCGGGTCTTTAAGGGAAGATGAAGATGGAGACAGTTTTGATACAGACTGAGGTGGTTTGGAGGAAGATAACAAAGCATTGGGGAAAGATGCAGATGGTTTAGATGAAGATGTTGCGGATTTAGAGGATGAAGGAAATGGACTAGAAGAATATTGGAGTAGTTTAGATGAATAAGGAAATGTAGGTGGCAATGGACTAGAACTTGTAGAATTCTGATAAACGTCATTAGTTCTTTCCAATGACTTCTGACTATATGGTGGTTTGGTTGTAGGTGAATTGCCAACATTTGGTTGATACAATGGAGCACTCAGCGTCACCCGTGACCTTGGAGAATTTGATGGGGTTGTATTCACTGGAAGATATTCGTATGCCGGATTTCTGTCCCGGACCTTTGCAGAGAAATATTCTAGAAAAGGCTTTATGCAGGAAGCTAGATCATCATTATCATCATCACGTTCTTCGTGGCAACAAAGGATACATCGCAAGAATTCTAGAAACAGATTCATATCGTCCTTCTGTGATCAAAACACACGCATTTAAACCCTCAACTGTTAGGTTGCTGTGAAATGTAAACAAAGTCCTTACTTTTGCTGGACTTAACCAGGACAAACAGTATAAGAAAGATGATGATCAGTGGATATGAACACGTTTTATCAGGTTCCCTCTGAATTCAAAAATATAAATTGATTTCATTTGCTCCATTCTCTTATTGAAAAGGTTCCAAAGCAGAGGATCGGACTTTACAGATCAAACATACAGATTAACCATGTTTGGTTTACAAGATAAATGAACAAAAAAATCAAGAAAAAGATGAATCTTATACTAAATGTTCTTCTGAAGACCCAAAAGACAAAAAAGGTTCCCGATCCAAAATGAAAGAAAGAATCAACTTACTAATCCGGAGTGAGTGTCAATTCCTGTTCTTTCAAGTCCCAAGAAGACTCAAACAAATTCTTTCTTCTTTTTGCATCTTCTTCAGCCAACGATACTGATCTGCACAAGTGACCAAATGAAGGTAAACTAAAAGTGATGGGGAAAAAAGAAAAAAGAAAAAAGAAAAAGAAAAGAAAAGAAAAGGAATTTAAAAAGTAAAAATAAAAGAAGTCAAGAACAGAGGACGTTGATTTCCTGGCGGTCTTCAGCCAATGACTGAAATGCGGATTCCCAGTAAAGCGGGAATAGCCACACATCAGCTGTGGCTCCCATCCCATGCATTGGCAAACTTCAGGAGGCATTCGTGCATAGACTGCGGAGCACTAGATAGTAGATAGTACAGACTGAAGACTTTTTTGGTTTTGGACGACTTGGGTAGTTGAGAGGTTTCCTCGTATGGAACCATAGTAATAGTGCCCATAAACAACTGAACGGACATGGATTGTCCTTCGAAAGACATTGGGCAATATTCAAACATGACGGAATGGATTTGACTGACTTTTTCTACTTCTTTTATAATAGCTGTAGTTACTCACCTAGTCACATATATTATAGTAGTTAATATATAATAGTTAAAACTTATATACGTAATAACTTATGGTCACCTATAAAATTATAATTATGTACCATATTATATAACATGGTATCATAAGTAGACAAACACACATATATACATATATAACATGATTTAGTTATACACTATGCGGTAGAAAATGAGTGCTAATAGTGCCAATGAGATGGCATAGGACTATATTTCGAGTGAGCTGGAAACTCTAAAAAACACAAAAGACTATATTTGGCTAAATAATATTTAACATGCTTTATTCATCAGCAAACGTCTTTAACTAATACAAGTTATATGAAGAAGTGAGCTAGTTTAGGGTTAAAATTAGGTGTGATTTGAGCAAAATCAAACCGTAAGCTCGATTTAACAATGGAGCCGACAACGGTTTGGAAACAGTTGCGTACTATTGCCAGGATTGGTGGCCTATGGGTTGCCAAAAACGGGGGTCTAACGGTGGCTGGAGATGACATCTCAAGATGCTGGCAGCTAAATGTAAGGTTGCTAGGGACGGTGGCAGCCAAAAGTTGTCGAAGACGGCGGTAGCCAAAAATAGGAGATGGGCAGAAAACAAGGCCAATTGGGCAAGCCACTTGGGTAGAAAATTAGAGCCAATTATGGACCGATAAATGGGTTAATGAATTGGCCTAACAACGTGCCAACAAAATGCCGAGCAGTACATAGAGCCATATTAGCCGAATACATGCCACTTTGACCAAATATAGGCTACTTGGGCCAATGCTACTGCTTTAACCATCGCATAATTCATATGCAAATGAATTTGGAGACAAAAATGAGAGGACAAAAAAAAAAGAAAAAGAGAGAGAACAAAGAAAGGGTACACATTCATTCAACTTGTCTATTCATTTTTGTGAGGAGTAGTTGTAACGTACCCATTCGACGAGTAATTAGGTAACTTGAGGTATATTTGTTAATGTGTTTTGAGATATTGTTTTTTTAAAAAAAATTAAATTAAAAAATTATTTTTATGTGACATAAAGGTGAACACAATATTTTGTATTTTAGGTCAGTAGTTAATGCCTTTGACTTAAAAACAAAAGACAAAAAATAAATTCGTTAACAAACATGACCTTAAATTTTATCTCGATTATAATTTAAGGTTAAATGCTGTTTTGGTACTCGTGCTTTGAACCATTATCAAATAATCACCTCGATTTCAAAAATTATCACACGTGATACCTAAGATTGTCTAATTAACGAAGCTAGCCCCTCTCCATGTTCCATCCTCATTTTTTTAAAGAATAATTGTTTACTTATTTATTTGTTTTTAAAATATGCTGATATGCCAAAATAATGTACCAAAATAGCAATAGCTAAAATGTTGAGTTGGATGTAGTCATGTAGGTGTTCTGAAAAAAGGGTAGCTAAAATAGAAAAATGGGCTCTTTAACTAATTTTAGCTAAACATTTGCTGAGGGAAAAAAAAAAAAAAAAAAAAAAACAAAACAAAACTAGTTGCTTGCTTGCTGCCTAATTTATATTGATATTATCACCAAATTTTGCGCAAATATTGTCTTATATATATAAAAACAAATAAAACAAAAATCATATATCACAAATAATAATTAATTTTAATTATAAAAATTAATTAATTATTATTTGTCAATCCTAAACGTAAAGATTCGTTTATAATGCCCTCTTTAAATTATAAACCCTGATAATTTTAATATTATTGATAAATAGTTCCTAATATTTAAATAGATCGATTTATCCTAATTTTATCGGGAAATAAAACAACACAATTATCTCCTCCTCCGTCTTCTTACTCATATTTATAGCGGGAAAGCACACTTTGCAGAACTAGAAACCACTGTTCTGAAGACATGCTTGTTTAGTTGCAAGAGGAATAAAGCAGAAATGGGATCCTGTTGTTATGGTGCTTTCTCTGCAAGTTCTCATCTTTCAGTGACCGACTTCTCACGGGGGTTCAAGAGCCCCAAGCTTCCTTGTCTGGTAAGTTCCAGTCTTTACATTGTTCTTTGCTTCTCTCACTGTCTGCCACTAAATTCCGGTTTTATGCTTTTGCCCCTGATGTGATTTCACAAGGAGAAATACTTGTTTGTGCTAGAGATGTCTGTTTGTATTCAGATTAAGGTTTTCTATTGTTTAATTGATAAGATTTGTCAAACCCCCAAATGTTACATAGTATTTATTTTGTTGCAGACATGTTAAGATATAACTGCAAAGCTTAACGGTGACCTTTTTATTTGGTAAAAAAAAAAAATGATAAATTGCTAAGTGCTTGCATTTCACATCTACTTGGTGTTACTCTTCGATGTGATATTATGAGGTCACCTTTTCTTAGAAACAGAAAATGTCAATTGGGTGTTTACCAGAGGGGATTAAGTGATTAATGGAGTGTTATTTTGGGAACAATGTGGCTACTTTTACTCCTAAACTAACAACTGACTGAGTTTTGCACTGTTTTATGAACATTTTTGCATTACTGGTTGCATGATTTGGCTGGTGTCTGTCAATTTAGTGTCTGTTACTAATATCAATAGCTTGGTATAGACACCCCTTGGTAACAGAATAATTATGCCTTAGAATGGCTACACCTATATCAATAGCTCTTACTAAACAAACACCAAGTAGTGATAAATTTGTAAGTAATACTAATGGCTATTCATGTACCGTACTAAAACCCCAACCACGATGAAATACATTTAGAAGTGCTCCTCTACCAGTAACACTGTAATATTCTTTTGGCCGACGTGGTACCTTCTGGTAAATACGTCTCAAGTCAAATAGTTATTTGCCCCTTTAATTACTGTTGTTTTTGTGTCAAATGAAACTGTTTCTGAATCATTCTTCATGGTAAATGTCTTCTTGATAGTATCTTGTAAAACATATTTCCTAATTTTCTCTGTACTCAGTCTAAGCGGCAAGAAAGATGGTTTGCTCGGCCTCAAGGAGCTCCAAAAATTTCTGCTTACTACGGCTTGAGGACACCTCCTTATAAACTTGTAAGTAATTAGTTGAGTATATGAATTTCTAGATTCTAATATTCTATGGTGTATGCTCCTGCCAAAAAACAAAACAATACCAAAAAAAAAAAAAAGAGTAAGGAAAAGAAAAAGACGGGATAATGGGAGAAAATTTTTTGCAGGACTACTGCTAATCCACTTGTAGGTCCATAATGTAAGTTCAACTAAGTCAGTTCTACCATATCCATAAGTGCCAACACAATCAAGGGTTGAAACACAGAGTTCTGAAAATCTTTAATGGTTTTGATATGCCTTTACAGGAGTCTTATAACCTTATTAGCCTTGAGAACATAATCTCACTTTTTGTGTTTTAAGATGCTTGAATGCTTGGAAACGATTCTCCATAAATTCTACTTCTGACAGTTGTTCTTGATGTACTTTATATCTGTTTAAATGAGAAGCTTGTCAGTGAAATAATTCCTTATCCTTATTCTCTCCCTCTCTCTCTCTCTCCCTCCCTCCCTCTCTCTCTTAAGAGCTGGAATATGTTTACAGATGGCTCCTTGAATTTTATGCAAAGTACCTGTAGTAAATTTATTCATTAAGACATAAAATATTGGAAATGCAACAGACAAAATATTATGAATGAGGATATTTGTTGCATCATTCCCATCTTCCTATTTGTCTTATATTGTACCTCACTTCTGAGGAGGGTTACTACAAAAATTAATTTTATTAGATACATTCAGTTATTTCAGCATTAGGTGTTTCATTTATCATTATCTTTGGGGTAAAAGACTGTACCGTTGTAGATGAAGAGGAAAATTTTACACTAATGGAATCAGAATTTCCGGGTAGTGTATTAGGGAGAATGTGCTTAGTTACTTATCTGTTCAAATAAAAGGAATCTTTCTATTGACAATTTGGCATTGAAACCTAGTCACTCCAATTTGTAGCAATTTCCTGTAGGGCGCTCTCCTCGGTTAATGATTTTTGTTTTATGTTGACTTATCTGCGCTGCTTTTCCATATGTAGGATGCTTTAGAACCGCACATGAGTCGGAGGACACTGGAGACGCATTGGGGAGGTCACCATCGAAATTATGTAGAAGGATTGAACAAACAGTTGGAAAAGAACCAATTATTGTATGGCTGCACGTTGGATGAGCTTGTCAAAGTAACATATAATAATGGAAACCCCTCACCCGAATTCAACAATGCTGCCCAGGTACTTACTAGATTGTGAGCTCATTGGTATCCTTTCTGGCCTTCAACATTTTAATTGTCTTTGTGAATTGGTTAGTGGTCAATAATTTGAACCATTTAGAGATCTTGATCAATATCTTTGAGTCAAAAAAATTCGCTGTGGTTTGTACAGGGTAATCAATGTGTAAAATGAACACTTAGCTTGTGGTATGAGTTATTGTGAACCTCAATGCTATATCATGTCTTGAGGCTTTGGCATATTGGCCCTGGGCTTTATAAGAATGTTCTTTCTTAACTGAAGTTCTCTTTGTTGGAAGACAAGTTGATACAGAAAATTGATTTTTGTATTTAATATTCTTTTTTTTGGGGGAGGGGGGGGTAGCTTAATCATTACTCTATATGTTCCATCTGTGGGATCTTCTGGAGGATCAGTTGAATAGAGTGACTACAATTGAAGTCTAGTTTAGAGTACTTATGTGAGAAACTGAACTTAAGTATCTTATGCCTATTCACTGGAGCGTGATTGTGGTTTTATGTACCTTTTCAATCCAGTTTGGAAGACAATGTTACAGCAATTGAGCTAGTTATTAGTTTTGAAGTAGAACGGATGATATATTCTAAAATTGATATCCTAGAAACTTTTTCTTTTTTGTGCGCTCTTATAATTTTGTGTCTTTCTCTCTCTAGTTATTAGTTTCCTTGTAATAAAAAAAAGTTATTAGTGGGGGAAATTTCCTACACCTGTGTATTCTCTATCTATTCTAATATTGTTAGACAAACATTTTAACAGTTATTATTTTTTCCTTCTTATTTAGTTATGTATGAAAATTTTACAGTGAATTTAATTCGTGACCTCCCCCCCCCCCCCCCCCCCCCGTGTTAAAAAAAAAAACACACTCACACCAGAACAAAGCAAAACAAAAAGAGCAAAAGAAATATAAGGGGAAAAAAATTCAATCATGAATCTTCATTTGCAGGTTTGGAATCATGACTTCTTTTGGGAAAGCATGCAACCTGGAGGAGGGAGCATGCCCATACTAGGTGTCCTTCAGCAGATCGAAAAGGACTTTGGTTCATTTACAAATTTCAGGGAGAAGTTTGTAGAAGCAGCGCTCACACTGTTTGGCTCTGGCTGGGTTTGGCTTGTTTGTAAGTCCTTTACAAAGTTGATTTTTTATGCGATCAAAGTTGATGTATTTTGGATTTCTGATTTAGAAATCTGTTCACTCCCTGTGACATCGAGTAACCTTTGTTGATGTTTAAAATTTGGAGGACCAAATCATGAAAAACTCCCTGGATTTTCTGTATATATTCTCTTTTCTCATTACTTATATGTAAAACCTAATTGTCATGTTTGTAAAATTATAATTAAATTGTATCACTAGTCTGAGGTGATGTTGGATAGATTGGCACACCCTCTTTAATTATAACTTTTCAAGCTAAGACCAGCAGTAGTCTGTCTTGGCTTTCTGGCCTGTTCAGTCTTCTGCCAGATGTAAGTTTCACTTTTAGACTTGTTCTGACCCAGGCAAAGGCCTTTACATGATTTACTATACAGTGGGCTGGTTTGCCTATTTTATCTATTTTTATGCCTATGTAAATTCTTCTTGCAATATAACATAAATATTTTATACTTCATCAAATTCAAGATTTCATATATCATATGCTTAATTTTTGGCATAGTGGTTCCTCTTATTAAATACTGCTTTGACCTGTCCAGTCCACTTGATACCTTTGCTGAACCATATCATGCAACAATGTAATCTTGGGTTATTTTTGAAGATCACTTTTCGGCTAGATGGATGCAATTGGTTGCTTCATGTCTTCTTTGCTGGTTGATTTCTTAGATTTTCTAAGTTTTGGAAAATAGTTTTTTTTTTTCCTTTTGCCTTCGATGTTTCTCTTGATGTGATGGATGGATGTTCTTGATGGCATTGTGACTGACCTATATGATGCAATCAAATAATAAAAAGAAACAAAAGAAAAGGATATGGGCTACTTCGAGAGAGCCTTGATCTCCAATGGCTATTCGAGAGAGCCTTGATCTCCAAAACAACCAAAAAGGTCTAGGTTTTCATAATATTCAGCATATTTATTCATTGAGTAGGGTTACACTTAAATAGATTACGGCTAGGTCATAAGACTTAACCATTAGGTCTAATCGTCATAAGACACTGCAGGAAAATAAACTAAGAAGGAAATAACTAATGGAAAATACTTTCCTTATTAAACTAAATACTTAAAGAAATAATATATGGAGATTCTACTCCTTATTCACTACTGTCTTGGGGATTCGATACTGCCACGTAAGCCCTAAAATTTTGAACGTATCACTATACAACATGACTAGTGGGGTGTTGTATAAACTTGGCCTCATCTTAGGGCATGTGTGGCTGCACCGATACTTGTACCAAATTTCAACTTTTGGATGTCACCCTTCTCTGTGAAGATACCTCACTATGTTCAATCACTGATAGCTATGAGTGGCAAGTGTACATGGTGTCTTCTTAAGAGTTTCTTAAGGGAAACATCCATAACTAGGAAAAAGGGGATAAGAAAGAGGGCCTTGAAAATTTAATAAACCTTATTTTAAATATTATGTAGTACTTAATTTTATGATAATAGACCGAATTACACTGTAGCATGCATTTGATAGGCCTTTCCTTTGGGCAAGAGAGAGAGATGTGCTTTTGTTTCCAAAGTGTTATGCTGACTATGGAACTCATTTTATGCCTTGCTTTGCTCTGATCAATTGCTTCAAGTAATGGTAATTATTGTTGTTTGTTTGTCTAGTGAAGAGAGAAGAGAGACGACTTGCAGTAATCAAAACGTCAAATGCCATTTGCCCACTAGTATGGGATGACATAGTAAGTAAATCTCTGTTTTCCTGCATCAGCTTCCTCACTCTTTACCTTACTAATTGCATTAATCATCTCTTCTTGGGCAGCCAATCATCAGTTTAGATATGTGGGAGGTATGTCAATGATCTGTGTGTGCGTACTTGTGTGTGTGGTGTATGGAGGAGATCTACAATTTTTTTCCCCCTCTTTCACTGCTGATAGTACCTCTGCTTGCTTTCTTGCAGCATGCTTATTATCTGGATTACAAGGTAAGCAAGCATCATAGCCTTACCCTTTCTTTCACCACCATGAGATCTTTACCTAATGATCTTGGGCTTTTTTTCTAAACAGAACGATAAAGGGAAGTACGTGAATGTTTTTATGAACCACCTTGTATCTTGGAATGTGGCAATGGCACGCATGGCCCGTGCTGAGGCCTTTGTGAATTTAGGCGAACCTAAAATTCCTATTGCTTGAGATGTTGTTCGACCAAGAATCTGCAGCTGAATGACCCTTCCAAGTCACTTCAGGTTAGAGTTGGGAGTTCCATGGTGGCAGGGGTATTCTCTCCATGTTTTGGTAAAGAAAGGTCTAATGATTTTTTTTTGTGAAACCGCTTCTATAACACCAATGACTGGTTGACCAGAAGAAATTTTTGGAGTGTTCCAAAAGTCGTAATGTTCCATGGCGGCAGAGCTAGTTTGGTCATGCTTTGCTACAATGTTGTAATGTTTTCTATGATGTTTGTGTAACACCATTGAGTGGGTTGCCTAGATGATATCTCCCATTGTAAGAGATGCCCATGCTGTTTTTTGGCAGAGAATGTACACTAGTAGTAGGTATTTTGCCATGTACTGATTTTCTCATGTGTGCCCAAAAATAAGCGAAATGAAGAAGTACATTTTTGCTCTAGATAACTAATTTGTACTTAATTATTATGCCGTTTCTCAAAGAGTTGCGATACAGTTTTATTTATTTATTTATTATTATTATTTTAATATTTTACTTTTATGCAGCTTATTTTGGTGTTTTCGTGTAAAAAAGTTGCGTTAAAAGAATTTAGGGGTTGTTTGTCAAGGAACAATACATTACAGTACTGGTCATGTACTTTTTTTTTTTTTTTTAATTTTTTTATACTTTTCACTACTAATTAACATCAAAACATTCCCACTTTTTTCATTTTTTTATATCACATTAATAATTTTTTATTATTATTCAAATAAAAAAATTCACTACAATACAAAACTTTTTCACTTTTTTATACAAATTCTTTTTATTTTATATCACATCATCACTTTTTACTAATTTCAAAAACTAACAATCCACTACTCTGTTCTGTTCTGTTCTGTAATGTGACTTGCCAAACAAGCCCTTAAATCCGAAGATTAGAAAATATTCCACGCAAAGCGTTTTTAATGGAAAGTATTTTCGACCGAACATTTTTACTGAAAACTAATGATTTTTTTGGTGTTTGAACTAACACTTTAAAAACATCCTAAAAACATTTTCTAATGTTTGTTTCGCAATAATTATTATTTTTATGAAACCTCATTTATTCAAAATAAAATATAATGAAATTAAAAGATTAATCTAATAATTGAATAAATTAAATTTTTAATGAAGAAAAAATTAAAAATTAAAAGTTTTGGTGGTTTGCTAATATATATATATATATACGCGATTTTAAAGGTACCATGATTTTATTAACGTTTAATTACATTTCTAATTCATCACATTTTTTTTTTTTAAGGGAATTATCACATTTTTATTAACTGTACATTGTAATTACTATTTTTTAAAAAAAATTACACCAAAAAGGCCACAAAATATTAAATATGGTGTCTACCATGTGAAAAAATAGGTTATTATTAAATGAGATCAAATAAAATAAAAATTTAAACAACCCCAATCTGTTAGATAATACATATTAGTCCGTCAATCTTTATTATCTTTTTTTTTATGATAGGATTTGCTTTTCTTACATATTATTAGGGATTTTTCCTTTAGGGTATTTTATTTTTCTCTCACATACTTTATTTTACTTTTCTTAAATTTCCTCGTCCCCCTTTCGAAGGTTGCCGTCAAAAGTCTATAGCTTTCTTCAGCTCGCCCGACCCAAGTTTTACTGGAAAGAGCAAACTATCAATAATCAGGTAATCTCATTGAGATTTTAATACGATGAATTTGATAAGCTTGAGATTTGATGTGTTTCTTTAGATTGTCGGGTTGTGATTTTATTTAGTGTGCAGTTCATAAGATAAACGACAAATGTACTGTTTGCTTACTGAGAAAAGCTTCTGATAGAAAAAAGAATAAGTTGAAATTATGGAGTGTGATATATTGTGATTGGCGAACTGAGAAACTATTTGGGTTTTGTTGAAATCACCACCACGTGATCTTGAGGTTCAAACTATTTTATGTTTTCTGTATACCTTAATTTCTATGAGATTTGATTCATTTCATTGAATTCTGGGTTGTGATCTGTGCATTGTGCTGTTGAGGAGAATTATCAAAACCGTTTGCTTTGGATGCTGCGGAAACTTGGAAATACAAAGATATTTTGAATTTTGAATCTTGGGTTTTGTGTTTGCTGGGAACTGAGAAAATAACTGAGAAAATAAATGCTCTACCCCTAAGAGGTATGAGTGAAACAACTACTTGAAGTAGTTGACGTGAAGATGTGAATTAGAAGATGAAGAAAATTTCTTTTCTTTTCTTTTTTCTCCTGTTTTTGCTGGCAGGTGTTTCTGTTACAACTTGTTTTCCTGACAAATGTTGAGTTTCTATTCCCCAGTTTGTGGGATTTATTGAGGTGATACCCGATATCCAAAGATTTCCTTAAGCATATATTCTATGACGACAGATAGGGGTTAGCTTCCAAGAAAAAAATCAATGAAGTGTTTTAAATGATAATTTTAACAAGGAAAATGCTCTACTTCCCAAATTTTCATCCCCAAAAGTGGTTCCCAAATGATGAGTCACCACCCCATGAGATGGTGACACATTTTCCAAAATAGGAGAGTCCATGATTGACACATCATTTGGGAAAAAAATTTGGTAAGTGTAGCACCTCTCTTTTAACAATGGATGGGAAAAAAATTAAATAAATAAAGAAGGGATTTCCACTTACACCTTCACTGAAAACTGTAATTAAAAACTAAGAATAACTTTTCTGCTCTATTAAGTTAATTATAGTTGAGTTTAAAACGTTGTCTTGGCAATATGTAGATTCTTTCTTTGGCTGTGAAATAGAGGAAATGGCCTTAGTGTGTCTATTTTGTGGCAGTTGAGAGTAGAAAGAAACTAGGCCAAATCGATGGATCTATTTATGGAGTCAATAGTTGTATGATTCCTTGTTTTTTTTTCTTTTTTTTTTTTTTTTAATTTTATTTTAAAGGCAATCAGTCATAATGAACTGAGGAGTTGGTTGGAAGTTTTTCATATTCCTTGCAATATGCTTACCCATACTTTGGGCACTTTGAAATCTTTCATATTCTTTGTGGGCATTTTAGATTTAACCAAGGTCCCTAAGATCATATTTTAGTGGCTGAATGACCACTTCCCTTTATGTTTTTCCCCAATTTTATAGTGAACATAATTCAACTTTTTGGCCTTCTTATTTGTGACATTAGTAGTTGATGGATGTGCCATATGGCATACATGAACCACTTGATCCTGCATCCTCAGATTTTCCTGCAACACTGAATCCTCACTTTCTGCAGAAGTCTCTGAACTCTTGTTTTGATCCTTGTTCTTTTTGGCAGGAAATGTCATTCTTGAAGCATCTTTTGGGTGATTTGGAGATTCAATTTTCAGTATCAATGTTTTATCGCTCTGCATCATTTTCAGGTCTGAAGAAAATCCCAGCAAGTTTCTTCATCCTAGTCCGTCACTGAGATAGCTAAAGGCTGTAGGTCTCACTACATTGCATCTGAGACAGAAATTAATTCCTTTTATTTGCCAAAAATGACAGAAATCTTCAGTTACACAGCTTACAGGCAGTTATCTCAGATGTTCCTTGCAATAATCTTCTTTCACGGTTCTGAATACATTTTAGCACTTGCCACGCATGGGAGCTCAAATGTTACTCTTAAGTCTCTTCTGATCAGTACAAACTATCTTTTTGCAATGATCTTTTCATTGGTGGAGTACTTCATTGAAATTGCTTTTTTTCCTGGGTTGAAGGAGCTCTGGTGGGTAAGCAACTTGGGCCTAGGAATGGTTATAATCGGTGAAATTATAAGGAAAACAGCAATAATTACAGCTGGTCAGGCCTTCACACATCTTATCAGGATTTCTCGTGCGGAGGATCACAAACTGATTACTCATGGAATTTATGGATTTGTAAGACATCCTGGATACTGTGGTTTCTTCATCTGGTCAGTTGGTACTCAGATAATGCTCTGTAATCCCGTGTCAACAATTGCATTTGTGGTTGTTGTTTGGCGCTTCTTTGCGCAACGGATTCCATATGAAGAGCATTTCTTGAGGCAATTTTTTGGGTTGCAGTATGTGGAATATGGCAGACGAGTTCCTTCTGGGGTGCCATTTGTAAGCTGATGATCTATGGATTCTGTGAGCAGGGTTGCATTTACATTGCCGCCCTTGTGTTTATTAAGAAGGTCTAATTGTCGTTTTCTTGAAGGTACTGGGAATTTCTCTGAAGCTGAACTGATCAATGGCTTGAAGGAGTGACCAAGTTATGCTTGCTGGAATTCTGAAGATGGGTTCTTCTTATGGTTCATGTTTGGGAGAAATTATCCAACTGCAGCTGCAGTATTGTGTTGGTGGAAGCTCAAATGAATCCACAGGGCTTTTGTAAGTAGGCAGAAGGCTTAGGGGAGTCAGGATTTAGGACAATTAATTTTTATCCTTTTCTGCAGTTATTTTAATTCACCTTAAATCGAACATGCCTATCGCAAGCTGGCACTCACTATATATTAAAGTTAGAACCTAGTTATAACTGTTGATTGACTAACAAGTTCCTCTCAGTTTCTGGAATTACGAGAAACTCGGATTCTGTCCCTCTAGTCTAATTTGTCTTTGATAACTTTGAGGAAGGGCGACCACCTCCACTAAAAAAATAAAATAAAATAAAAATAACTAAAGCACCCTTCTGCTTCAGTTGCTTCTTCTCAGTACAATCTTCCCTATTGTGGGTACCAAGTTTTTCTAGCCATTAGAGTAGCTCCATTCCGTTCACATTGTTCTGACTGTATTAAGTGATTGTTGGGTCCTCCAATCCCTCTTCATGTACTTGTTCTTTTAATGTTTATTGCAATCTTGTTTAGAAAAAAAAAAAAAAAAAAAAAGGCAAATAATGCAAGGAAATCCATTTCATACTGTGATTATAATTCATCTACATATGTGGTTCACCTTTGGATTCCCACACTGATACAGAAAGTCATGGTTGTAAAGCAGTGGCACCATTGCGAGAAAACACAAGAAAACCAGCAGTGGCCCAAAGAACCAAAGCAGAAGAGGAAGCGCGAGGTAAAAAATTCTATTGCCCGCCGCGTTCAAACAGCAGCCCTTCTCCAAAAGATGAGAGACATACTCCGGCGTCACTATCGACTTTGGGTCCTCTAGCGTGCTAATCAGGTTGTTCACTTGGTTCAGAAACGTTATGGACATGGAGTGACTGAAAAACGACAACAGGAAGGTGATTAGGAGCGTCACATGTTTTAACAACACCATGAATTCGCCTTGACCCCCATTATCGGCGGTGTCGTTGAGTGGCTTTGCGACTCCATACGTGCTGCTTTTCACTGCTGCGAGGCCGGCACAAAGAAGGATTGACGTGGTGGCCATCAGGGTCGATCCCATGATCGTGTTCCTCAGAGTTTGGACCGCCAGGATGTTCCTCTTGTCAATGTCCTGCCAAAATATAAAAATTCCTACTAGAGCTGTTATATATGTCAATCGGTCTTTTGAAATTTTTTTTTACTTTTAATGAGGGCCGATCAAATGACTAATTAGCACTGCCACATAATATGAACTAATGTGATAAATTATAGCAACCTCATACCTTCATGATTGCCGGGACCCATAAAAGCTGTGCCTTTGAATATGTTCCGATGAAGGTTGTGAGCGGCTGTGTCCGGACTTTATGACACAGCCAAGCATGATAGGCAATGTTTATCAGCACACCTAATGGCACCAGCATCGCGTCCAGATAATATTGCCTGCATTCCATGAATTCTCTCTCTCTCCCTCTCTCTCTCTCTACCTCTTTCAGTTGTATAATTAATATGGTTTCTGTGTATGCTATGTATATATAGTATCTATAACAGCTCTATATAGAGGGAGACTGGAGAGGTATATGCGGAGTGGAGTGGGTAATCCAAGGCCCAAGCAAGGCATAGACACAGAGCAATCGTTCACCTTGTCACTGAAAAATAGGTACGTCTGCCTAATTTTGTAGGAACTTTTTGTTGCTTTCCCCTCATTGTTTTGTGTGTTAAGGAGGGAGATGGTGGTGAATCGGCAATTTACTTTTGGAATATATAAGCCAACCTGCTTGCAAAAACTTAGATAAATGTAGCACTTCTCAAATATTATAGCATCTCCGGCAAGAATAGTCAAAATAACTAAGTATAAATTTTTACTTTAACTACTCATTTTTTTATGCATACCACACTAAGATTATTATATTTTTTTATTTTTTTTAAAATATTATTTTGTGTGTGTGTGAGAGAGAAAATAATAAAAAACTTTTTGTATATGTTTACAAGAGAAATATCTCTAATTCTTGGGTTATGGGGATATATGTACTCATTCACCTTGAGCAACCCGTACGTTTGATAACTGTTACACAGCTATGAGCCCCTTACGAGGCTAAGAAATTGGAACCTCTCCCCCCACCATCACTCCAATAGTCATTTCATGTTTGCAGCTGCTCATCGCTCTATCATCGATCGATTCGATCTATGTGACCATACAAAAATCCGCATCAACAGCTGTCAATGTATACGACATACGAGAATCAACAAGACCATCATCTAGATTTCTCATAAGATCTTTTGCTTTCTACCCTTATTGGAGAACTCTAGAGCCATCTCCATTCTCTTCGTACACTCATGGACCATGTTCACCCATTGCCCCATATGTACAACCCCCGCTAGAAAGACCATCACCATATGATTCCCCTAGAAGATCTACAATGAATCCTCCAATTAACTAGTTCTGTAGGTTGTGCTCACAGCTCGCCATCTTCCAATCGAAGCTGAAAAATGGCCGACCAGAGCAAAATAAATGGCAAACTAGAGCCGCTAATTCGACTACAAAAAATGGTCGACAAAGTTGTCCAGTTAAATAATGGTCAACCAGAGCTGCGAAGCTGACTAGAAAAATTAGTCAAAGAGAGCATCCTCGACAACAGATATTCTAATTGTACCCTATTTAATGCCCCATTAAACAAGTGTTGAGGTAGGCCAAAGAGAGACAGGGATCAGTATTGTATATCATTATTTGTCTAAATTTAAGAGAATTCAAGTAAGTGATTGTGAAAAATTACTTATAAAACTCACATGATCAGATAAGTGGTTAGGCATCCTAATTTCTAGTGGCTTTGGCCAGTAGATTTCACTAAATTCTTTCCTATTGTGCTCACCAGGTTTTTTAGCCATCGCAATAGAAGTTTTTCCAAACAATCCATCTTTAAGATTGCCTAAAAAAAAGGGTGTTCATGGCGGCCCCTTCCTTGGCCTGCGTGCCAAGAAGTCATTGAGTGGGGCCAATATTTGGTTCATTCCCCCTCTTTTTTATGCTTTGTAGGAACTGTATAATTGGGATGATTGTTGGAGCCCGGCTCCTTCCTTAGTGTGCTTTTTCTTTTATGTTTAATAATAATCTTGTTTAGGAAAAAAAAAAAAAATTAATGCCAAATAAAGCAAGGAAATCAATTTCATACTATGATTCCAATTTATCTGCATATGCAGATTCCATTTGTCCACAGAAGTTCACCTTTCGATTCCCACACCCATACAGGAAGTCATGGCTGTAAAGCACTGGCACCGTTGCGACAAAACACAAGAAAACCAGCACTGGCCCAAAGATCCAAAGCAGAAGAGGAAGTCCTACGTAAAAAATCCTATTGCCCACTGTGTTCAAAAGGCAACCCTTCTCAAAAAGATCAGACACGTACTCTGGACTCAGTATCGACTTGGGTTCCCCTAGGGTGCTAATCAGGATGCTCACTTGGTTTAGAAACGTAATGGACATGGAGTGACTGAAAAACGAGAAAAGGAAGGTCATTAAAAGTGTCACATATTTTAAGGCTACCATGAATTCCCCTTGAGCCCCATAAACAGTGTCGTTGAGTGGCTTTTTAACACTGTATGTGCTGCTAATCACTGCTGCGAGGCCGGCGCAAAGAAGGATTGACGTGGTGGCCATCAGGGTTGATCCCATTATCATGTTCCTCAGAGTTTGGACTGCCAGTATGCTCCTCTTGTCAATGTCCTGCAACATGTGTGTATTGGATTTTGTTGAGTATAAATGCATGAGGGGAAAACAATTAAGTTTCATGTTGAAAAGATATGATTAGTATGAATGGTTAATGTAACATAACTAAACCCAATTAGATTAACATGAGTTTTTCCAATAGTATAGTGCAAGAACCGATGGTTTGACAGGGGCTAGTGTTGAGCATAAACTTTCTTCGTGATGTGTATAACTTTTCCATATTAGTAGTTTGGGAACTGTACAAGAATCCTTATAAATCACAAAAAGTTATTTCTCATTTATGCACATCATTGTACAAACCTAAATAGAGAATATTATTGCATAATATCGCAAGAAGAAGATAAAGATGCCTTTTGTCTTCTGAGAATTGGCATCTCAGGGAAACTTTATAATTAACCACTGGTAAAAGAGTAGCTGATTATTAAAAATAAATCACTAAATGTTAATGTCTCTGCAGTAATTCAGATTGATATGATTTGGTTCTCTAATTAATGCAACTCTTAAGTTATTATAAACTTTCCTTAAGAAACAGCTACAAGTGAAAAAACGACAACTAAAGAAGGATTATACAAGTATTATCCCAACATGTTATTACAGATAAGCAGTGAAGTCCAGAAATCAAATATTGTTCTTAATTTGGAAGTGGCTTCCAGGGATCATATGTGCTTTAGAAGTATTATTAAGCTAGCTTTTGCTACCAATGCTCCAAAACCATTGTATCACACGCGCGCACACACGCGCACACAATATGGATTAACGTGATAAATTATAGCAACCTCATAAGCCATACCTCCGTGATCGCCGGGACCCATAAGCGCTGTGCCTTTGAATATGTTCCAATGACGGTTGTAAGTGGCTGTGTCCGGACTTTATGCCATAGCCAAGCATGATAGGCAATGTTTATTAGCACACCTAATGGCACCAGTATCACGTCCAGATAACATTTCCTCCATTCCATGCCTGCCTGCCTTAGTTGTATTAATTTGTTTTCTGTCTATGCTATGTATACTATGTGCAGCTCTATATATAGGGAGATGTATGTGCGGAGTTGAGCGGGTAATCCCCTCATACCTTGTCACTGAAAAAATATGCTGGTTGTAGGAATTTTTCTTTGATTTCCCCTCATTATTTTGTGGGTTAAAGGGGAGGGAGGTGGCGGCCGGTGAACCCATTGGCTTTTGGAATATGGCATAATGTATATCTGCCAAACTGCATGAATATTACTAAAATATTATATGTTTGCGTCTTCATGCAAATATCTCTAAATTCTTGATGCCTGGGGATGTAACTCATCATGTTCCTTTACTAACCCACTATTACCATCGGACCCCTAACATATATTTTATTGTCCTGAACAGTTTCGTTTTATCGAATTGGTTTACAGAAAGACATTTGAAAACGATATAACACCAGATATATAGAATACATATACATACATTTTATTTTATATTAACTAATTAAGAAACGATTAAAAGAGATCTTATCAGTAATTACTTCCTTCTCAACATATAACAATTTTCACTTCTGACAGACATTCTTTCAAACATATGGAAGATGGTATTAGAAACAGTAACATTGAGCAAATACAAAATAGTAGAACAGCAATTAATCATAGAATCACCAAAGCGTGTATAGCAAAGAGCATAATGAATTCAAACATGTAATATAACTACGTACAAATGAGATCAAGGAAATTTATACCACATGCAGAATTAAATTAAAAACCCAAGAAAAGAGCTTGAAGTCCAAACATACCCAGTAAGCAAATAAATCAGGTTGTGGAAAAGAAGAAAGACCTGTTGAAGAAAAAAAAAAGAAAAAAAAAGAGAACTGTGATTGTGATAGGAATCATAGGATAAAGATGACATTATGAACCGTACGTGATTGGGGAGGATATGAATTTAGAATACCATCATTGTGAATTTGTAATGTTCACTTGGTGTCAGTGGTGTCCCCTTTCCAGAAAACTTTTACTATCAACCTGCCCACCGATCTGGAAGAAACCAAATATTCCTCAACGCTTTTTTTTGATACCATACGGTCGATTTATGCCATATTTTTACCCTTTTTATTCTCTTATTCTGAATTGCTTTAATTTCTTCATCCAAAATAAAGAAGTGATCATTTTTATTTTTATTTTATATCTCTGCACTCTGCGTTATCTAGGGATTTAGAAAACATTCTTGTTTCTATAAGGAGGCTTCAGTCTTCACCATGGGTGGAGGAAGGGGGAAAGACAGATAGAACACCAATGACACCATGGAAAAGCTCAAAGATTCCTCTTATCACAATCTGGGTGTATTCCACGCGGCTCTATAATATATTAATGGATTATCCGTTTGAGTGGCGCTTCCAGAATTCTAATATATTCCTGATCTTTAATTAACTCGTTTAACAATTATAATATTATATATATATATATATATCATTGCAGAACATACGTGCTTTTTTAACTAGAATTCCACAGAAAAAGGTGTCGTTGGCAAATAGAAGCAAGAGAGTACAAGAATTTTCAAATTCCAACAGGCAATATGGCTTTTTCTAAATTTAATGAATTGGGATTTAAAGTATTGTCCTTGTTGTCATGTGCAATTTTATCTTACATCAATCTAATCTTATTTTATATATATATATATAGTGTGGGTGTGTTTTGAACAAATATTATGAAAAAAATACGCATACTCCTTTAAACTATTATTCAATTGTCAATGTGTCTTTCAAATTAACAATTGTCTCAATGTCCCTTCATAAACTACTAAATAATGTCAATGAACTCTAAAATAACAAAAATACATTTCATAAAATTATAAAAATTCTTAAAATTATATAAAAACAAAACAAACAAATTTTTTTTATTTTTTTTTTAGTTTTTGTTTTACATAATTTTAAGTTTGGGCCACCCTCTTGGATTTTCATTTTTTTTTTTAAAGAAAAAAAAAAATCAATCTTTAAATTTTTTTAGTTTTTTATTTTTATTTTTAGAATTTATAATGATATATTTATCTTATTGAAACTTTTTTATGGTGATTTTTGTCTTTTTTGTTGGCTTTAGGAGAACATTGATATTTTTTGATAGTTTAGGTAAGATATTGACACAATTAGTAGTTTATGAACACATTAACAATAGAATGATAGTTTCAAGAAAATATATGTACTTTTTTCTAATCTTATTATATGTCCTTGTCCTTTTCATTCACAGGGGCTTACATCCTAAATCGACTCCCAATATTAATTTGCAATAAAATGTCCAATGTCATATTTCAGATCGATTTTGACATGTTTTTTTGTTGTACCCCTTTGAATTTGGAGAGGATATTTGTTATACCCATTTGAATTTGTATTAGGAAAAGCAACTGGAGAGAAGTCGGTCCTTATATATAAAGGGTAGAATACACCTGGTCCTTTGAATTTGGCCTAACAATAATATCAATAATATCGTAACAAGTGTTATTTATTTATAATAATAGTTAAAAACAATATAAAAGAATAAATTTAGAGTGGTTTGCTTAACCCCATTTGGCCATTTAGAAAAATAAAAAGGTGTTTAAATGTGTTGGTGGCAGACTCGGTTGATAGCGTTTCAAACTCCAAAGCGGGGTTTGGAGGCAATTTTGGCCTATCGCTGTTGCTCTTCGGCACAGAGAGAGAGAGAGAGAGATCGTGTAGTAACGATGGTTACTACACGATTATTGGACCAATTAACACAAAAACACACAGAAGAGTAAGACTCAGACTCCTTGTGTCTGAAGAAATGATTTATGGCACTTCGCCGGGCCGAGTCGAGCAAGGGGAAGATGGTTCCAATGGGTTTTGGGTCCAGGAGATAAGGGAAGAGCCTACCAATAAGCCCTTTTTTATTCAGATTGAAATGCCTGATAGGAGTCCAATTCTCTGTTGGAATCAGGCCTAGTCCAGCACAAGTACTTTCTTAAATGTAGGCCTCTATAGGCCCCTCTGAATAATAAATCTGAAAAAAGGCATAAAAAAAATAAATAAAGAGAAATAAACCAAGACATATATGTAAAACTATTGTGTTAAACAGAGATCGATTTGCAAGAGAGAGAATATGTTAGAGAAGTTCGTCGGGATTGAATTCGGAGAGACCACTCTGAACACTAGAGGGAGGATATTCAAGAGAGAGAACATGTTAGAGGGGTTCGTTAGGGCTAGATCCAACGAGACCACTCCGACACTAAAGTCAATTGATGAGGGTGAGAGAGAATTTTAGCATAGTCTTAATAAGGCTAATTAATTAAACGTACATAAGTGAGTGCATTCTCCTTCTGTATATAAGTTGTCGTTTTCTGTCCTTTTGTCTCTAGCGTTTTAAAAACTCCCGTCAATACTTTGTTATTGACATGGAGATTCTTTCCCTATGTTTGTTGTATAACTAGTTGTTGGACGATACATCTTGGTAAGAGTGCACTCGAATTCTTGTTAATTGTTTTGGATTATGAGCCATCAGCCTTGTTAGCTGTTTGAGCTATGAGTCGTCGAGCCTGTTGGGTCATTTGATGGGTGACCATCGGAAGCCCGGCCCATCAAGATGGACTCATTTTGCATCACAACAAAATTAATCAAAATTTGAATCGGGAAAGATAGTACGACCGAGAGTGCCTTGCTTCCAAAGTCTGTACACTTAGCAAGACTACTATGGTTGCTGGTTCATTACTTGCCATAAACGCAAAAGAGAGTGCAAGCACAGGGGCTGTCCCCCCCACTTTGGCCCTTTACCCATTGATAACGTGATGGTGAAATGGGGTCTATCCCATTACTACACAGCTTTACACCAAACCAACTTTACCAAGATCAGAACATACACGGCCCTACAGCCTACACAATTAAAGCTTTGTCCATGTAGTTTTTTCTAGGTTCATTCTTCTAAAGCCTTTCATAGATGGAGACTGCTCACACATTCAATCTAAGCTGCCAAATTTCTCAAGTCTTTTTCATAAACTAAAAGGGGACAATTGGGCACCTTTAATAATTCAAAAGGTGGTTACCACCCCCTCCTTTCATTCACTCACTTTTTCTCTGTTATGGCACACACACATGGGTCAATAGGTCACACATGTTGGACATGTCACTGCCTTCTCCTTCACCATATCTTCCTACCCCAAAGATTTTTTTCTTCTAATTTCATACACTGAACTTACAACGAAATATTGGTTAGGCTTGATTAGCTATCTATCTTAAATTAAGAAATCATTTGCAACATTTCCAATTAATACCTTAATTCAAAATCAATTTACAATGTCCACTTCCACCGTCCAAATAATTATCAATTTTTTTTAATTTTTTTTTTATTAATTTGTATAAAACAATAGGATATGGGATTTGATTAACTTGAAACCTAAGAAATGTTATGGATTGAAGTGTCCATTAAAGGTTGCACCTTCGTTTTGCAGTTGAGCTTGCTGTTGTCAAATTGGTTGGAGCAGTGTAGTTGACCACTCAATTCATTCATTATTAATTATTAGCGTCACCATCATTATCAAATTAATATGATTAGTTTTTGCTGCTTTCGTTTCCTTCGGATTTCACCCAAAAATAAAGAATATTATAAAATAATAATAGAAAAAAAGTTTGGCTGTCCAATTAATACATACATACATACATATACATACATATACATATACATATATATATATATATATATATATTATATAGATATAGTCTAAGTATGCTTGTTGAGATGAGTGTTCAATAGAGCTGTTTAATTAAATATAGCAATAAAATTGTAGTCTTTTAATGCTATCATGATCATTACTAAACCATTGTCTTCACATTCATCATCATCATTTTATTATTATAATACTATAGTTTCTTAATTTTTGAATTCTGTTATTTTGATAAGAAAAAAAAAATTCAAATTCTTCATCCACCCAATTTGAAAAATTAAATTTGACCCCTGATCTCTTGGGAAAGAGTTCAACTTAGAGAGGAGAAAGGTGTTCGAAATGGGAAATAAATTGCACCCCATTGCCATTTATGCATCGTTTGTTTCAGCGTAAAATGATTTCTGGAAAATGGTTTCGGTATTTTTCGGTGTTTGGTAGGGGCGAAAATAATGGTCAACCGGAAAATGATTTCCGTTTGACCAAAAATGCTTAATAAATTTCGAAAAATGATTTACGCTTTTTAAAAGCGTAAATCATTTTTCGTAAATGATAGATGCAGTCGATTCTTTTTTAAACAACGCAGTCGACCTTTACGTTCAAGCAGTTAACTATTGCTGAATTTCGACAAGTCAGATTCCGACTCCGGTAGGTGTCGGAATCCGGCCAGAACGTCGGATCACCGGCCATCTGGCCGGATCCGGTTGTTCTGGCCGGAAACTGGCCAGGACGGCCGGTTTCCGGTCAACTGGCCAGGATCCGGCCGTTTTGTGTCGGAATTTGTATATGCCAAATTTAAAAAAATATTTTTATATTAATATTTTTTATTTTGTGAACAAAATTTAATTTTTTTAAATTAATATGATTAAATTAAAATATAAAAAATATTTGTAATTTTTCGTACGCGCCAAACACCGAAAAATGATTTCGACGGAAAATATTTTTTCTGAAAAATGACTTCCCCGAAATTATTTTATGACGGAAACCATTTTACACCGAAACAAACGGAGTATTAGTCTTAACAAAATTAAAATTGAGAACAATCCAAAACTTATGAAATTGAGAACAATCCATTTTTTTGGTTATTTGGGGCACACATTCTGGTTGGTAGGAGGAGACTAGGAGTGACAATTTGTGTTTTCATGTTAGGTTCGAGTCGTGTCGATGCATTATACATGGGTATACAATTATATAGTCAATCTTAATCCATTAATTTTCATGTTGGGTTTGCAAGCCGTATAAAAAATTGTCGATCCTAAATATCGTGTGTCAGATTCGGGTTGTGTTAAGACATGTGTTTAAGACTATATATATATAAGTCAACTATAACTCAATTAATTTGATCAAACAGGTCAAACTCCTCAATTTTAACATACTAATTTTATGTCGAGTTTGCATTAAATTAATTGATCGTGTAAAAAATTGCTAGTCGTATTGGTTGGTGTGGAGGAGGTAAGTTAAAGCCATCCCATTGCCACCTCAAGAAATTTTTAGTTTATTTCTCAAGTTAATTACCTATATAGAAAGAGAAGAATCCAACCAACTGTGAGGCCTCATTCTTTTGTTTCTGCACATGTGCAGTGTCATATCAATGAACCCTATACATGTATGATCCTGAAAGAGTTTGACAACACAATCTAAGCAAATGAAAGTTCAAACATATATGGCTGAAAGAGTCCCCTGTGCTTCACATGATTGGCTCAATCAAATTGTATACAATAGGACATGCACATCAATTTGTGTGGGGGGGGGGGGGGCATAGCATGTGGCTTCTTGATTTAAGGTTAATTTTCTAAAGAGGGCCCTCTGTGTTTGACCATATATAAGTGTCAAGTTATCAGAAGGTTGGCAAGGAAACAATATGCTTATTTCCAGCTGTTGCTGAATCTAATCTTCCTTTTTCTTCTATCGATGCTTCATGATAAAGATATGATGGCGTTGATGAATAATGATGATGATGATTTCTCTCTTATATATATATATATATTCCCATAAAAGAAAATTTTCAGAAAATTATGAATGAAGAAATGTTAAAAAGTGTGCATTATAACCTATGCAAGTAATGCAACCAAGCTAGTTCTTCAACAAATTATGGGTCTTCTTAATTACACAGATCCCTCAACCTTTTCTCATTGGGTCAGCCTTCCCGTTTGTTTTTCTTTTGTACCCCTGTTGATGTATAACTTTTTTCTTTTTTCTTTTCCTTCCTATTCAAGAAAAAAGGGGGACCTGTTAGCAATAAATTACAACTTTCTGCACGTGGATTGACAGGTGAAAGCACGAAAAAGTATCACAAAGTTGACCTTCAATGTCATAACTTATAAGAGGAGGGTTGAGAGTGTTTTTATGCTTCCAAATTATAACTACTGCAATAGACTATTCTATCCAAATTATTATAATTTAGAACCAACGGCTAATGTTTTGGCGGGAGGTTCTTACGATCTCAAGGATACTTTTAGTTTGCGGAATGTTTATTTTATTAAGGAAGTAAATAATTTTTTTTTTTAAAATTAAAGAATGTGAAATGAAATGGCATTATAATTAATAACAATTCCCATGGCTCGTGAGGGAATGGTTATTCCAAGTGTTAAATCATTATCGTATACTTTAACACCAATGTTATTATATTTCATATTATTCAATTTCTAATAAAATCTATTCATTTTTTTTTTCTTCTTTTAATGGAATAGTCATTTCACGTACCAAACGTAACCAAAGTGTTTCACATGGCTTAAGTGTAATTTTAAATCATGTATATATTGTGACGTCCAACATCCCTGTGTATAGGAATAAAGATGTGCTTATATGTATATTTACACACTTCTTGACACAACTCGTTTTAAAGTTGTGATAGCCATGAATTCATTAGAACTCTGCAATTGCGCGTGCTTATGCGAGAGTAGTACTGGAATTGATGACCTCCTAAAAAGTCTGGTTCAAGAGAGCAAAAAACGAACAATATTGCATCGTTGATGGTATGTCGTTACAAATGGTATCAACGTCGTTGCATAACTTGAGATGTGAGAGTGTGCACATCCATAAGGTCGCCAACATACACTCGCTAGGGAGTGATCCCATGAGGGTCACCAACGAGAATGCTGTGTCCCAAAATGTGGTGATTGTAACCGTCTGGGTATGAGAATGAGGATGTGCTTGTATATATATATTCGTATCTTTCTTGACACAACGCATTTTAAAGTCATAATAATCATGAACCCGTTAAAACTCTATAGTTAAGTGTGCTTATGCGATAGTAGTACTAGGATTGTTGCTATCCTGGGAAGTTTCGTTCAGTGAAACAAAAAATGGACAATATTGTGCCGTTGGGGATAGGTCGTTACATATATAACCTCTGGGCACATTCTCCTTACAAGCCGGTTTTCAATGGTGAATTTTACTCCAGGTTAAAATCATTTGATATTAGAGCCAGGTACGAGTTACGGAGAGTGCGACTTATGAGATAGAGTGGCCTGCCTTTGACATCGAATTCAAAATTGTGATAATATGTTACGATATTAAGTGTCTTGCATGGTTTAAGTACAATTTTAATCATATGTTTATAAGTTATTGAGTGCTCTCCCATTACAAACCAGTTTTCAATGGCGAGTAATACTCATGTTATGCAACTTTATAAGAGAGGTCTTTGTCCAACTCTCAATCCAAAGCTCTTAGAGCATTCACAATGAATTTTTTAAAATTTCTCTAAATTTAACTCTAATTTTTATTTTATTTTTTTATTTAGCTAGTCACTTTTTAAAACTATTAAACAATAAATTCTCTAAATGTTTTTATACTTTAAATAAATTCTATTTTTTTTATTGATAAAATTAACTACCAAAAGTATTCAATGCATTAAATTCAATTCAATCCAAATGTTTTGAAGTATTTAATACAAAAAATAATATTAAAAAATTATAACATTCAATTTTTTTCTTCTTCTTTTGTTTGCTCTTTAAAAATAATACAAAAAATAATATTACAAAAAATAATAATATTAACGACCGCCCTTACAAGCCAGATCTTGTGCAAAATACACCACACCAAATCAATCTATTTATGCACCATATATTGTGGTGGTCAGTAGCATCCAACCACCAGACCTATTGCAATTATTATTATTATTTCTTTTTTTTTTTTTTTTTTTCTTTAAATTGAGATTGCACTGCCACATCAGTGCATAAGCCCATACGTAAAATGCAATTTAAGGGTTGCATTACTCTTAATGGTTTTGGTTTTTTTTTTTTTTTTATAGGTTAATGGTTTTGGTTTTAATCTGTTATTATTTACCCAATAAAAAATAGAAGGGAAGGCAGGTCTAAACTAAGGAACAATGGGACCCAAACATCTGATTCTGACCCGCTCAATACGACAAATCAGAGGGAGACAGGGACAGGGACAAGGACAGAGACAGAGACAGGTATGAGTGCATTACACCATAAGCAGCGAGGATTTGCCAATTTTGCCGGCCTTCTTTTAAATTTTCAAACTTTTGAACCCGGAAGGTTTCGTGGTTGGCGTGCCGTAATCACATGCTCTCACTCCCACCTGCGCGTCATCTCTATTCTCTGGCGGCCCAATCCCTATCCAACGCACGCGCTTTGGTTTTTAGACGGCTTCAAAAACAGTTTGACTCCCTCTAGCCGGCTCCAGGGCTTTTGTCACTAATCATTACAACTGATTTTTAATAGAATGACTAATTTGGCCTGCCCTTTTTTTATTTAATTTTTATTTTTTTGATAAGCATATTTTGATAGCTAATTAAACTCTTAACCCACCCATGCCATGTCCTTCTTATTTGTCCTTTTTATTCTTTTGGTACGAGCTCTGCCTTAGCTTTGGCCTTTGAGCTCTCAAATGATGACCCAACTAAAATAAATAAAAATGAAAAGGTGAAAAAAGCTCTTAGATGAAAAGCATGAACTCAACCTCATTCAACCACTAATTGTAAGCAAAAAAAACTCTTGTAATGAAAAAAATTCAAAAAATATAAGAAAATAAAATTCAAAAAAAGCTTTGCCCCCTACGCCCACCCCAAAGTTTTTCAAGGTGGTCGAATCTCCTCCAAATCACATGTAGATGGATCGGCCACCCCAAGCGTGATGCAATAGTTGCCAAATCTCCTCCTCTTTGGTTTTTTTTTTTATAACTTTTTTATTTGGGGAAAAAATAGTCATATGAGGTCTAAAAAAACACATGTGCATGGCATGTGATTGAAATTCCGTCCATTTTAACGATTTCTGCTAATAATGGGATTTTTTTGCGAACGATTGATAGTTGAAAGAGATTGAGTATGACAAATGTCAATTTGTGGGGACAATGTGCAAATGAGTGGTAGTTTAAGAGGTTAACACTGTGAATATATATATATATATATTTGTTTTATAATTTTTTATTTGAAGGTAAAATTGTAATTTATAAAGATTTTTGTCAAAAATAATTACCGATGGAATAATCATTTTGTTACAAATGTATACTATATGGATTTATAAGTTCACTTTGCACAATAATTTTTTTTTTTTTTTTTGGTTATAAGGTCAAAACATATAGACCAATTTAACAATTTATCCTTATTTTTAGATAAATGACTTCAAATGGAAAGGAGGGACAAGGACATATCTTTTTTTTTTTTTTTTTTAACGGATTTCGCTTATGTGCTAAGTGCTGTAGTTTTTTCCAGCACCTAAGCCAAATCCTTTTTTGACTGCTTGAAATTTGTTTGTAATAATTTCAATTCATTTTCTATAATTAGACCCTTATCAAACAAAAAGATAATTACCTATATTAGTATTTTCTTGTTAGATATGTAGATGTACTGTTAAGTACATAATGAATGGTAGATCATATCATCAAAATATTAAATAATTAATAAAAATTGTAGCAAAAAATTGTTCATTTTAAGCATATAATTAAATCATTTAAAACATAAAAGAACTGTACTCCGTAATTCGAGATGCTGACGAATCATTTTAATTTCAATCAAGATTAAAAAATACACAATAAATAAAAAAAATTGGTATTATGAACTAGACAACTCGCGTTAAGATTAGTAGTTAATGTGAAAATAATTTTGAATATTTTGTACTTTAAATTATTTTTGGTATTTGTATTTTGAAAATAAATAAAAAAAAAATTATCAAACAAGTTTATTAATTTTAGATATCTCCCCTTTTAGAAAAAAACAAAAAAGAAGCTACAAGGCCAATATCGTCAACAAGCCCAATTTTCCATTGCCTAGAATTGAATTGCCTTCTTTTAATTCGGTTGGTCCGCAAAAACCTCGAAATTTGAATGCCTCACAAATAAAAATACATTAATTTTAAGTTAAACAAAAACAATTCAAAAACCAAAATGCAAGTTCTTACGTGCATATGTGTGGAACAGAGAAAAAAGCAGAGCAGAAAAAAGCAGCTTTCCACACGCCTCAGATTTTCCTTCATTTTCTCTCGCTCACTTTCTCGGAATCCAAACATCCCTCTGTCAGACTCACCGTGAGTGACCATCTCGATTGTTCTTCACAATTCTCTCCGCATGATTTGAAGATTTCACCTTGAGAAGCTTTTCATTTCCACGTTCTTCGCCAAATCTTTTTCGGAGTTGTTTACTTGAGTTCTGAGAAGTTCTCTCTGGGTTTCTTTTAGGCGGTCGATCGGAGTTCTACTCTGCTTTGAGTTAAAATCTGAAGTGGTTTTGAGTTCCTCTCTGAGGTAAGTAAAAGATCGTTCTAACTTTCAGAATTTGTGTTCTTTTAAGTTGAACTCTCTGTTTGGCTGCTGAGAAATGAGGGAAAAGCACAGAACTTGACCATCTGGGTTCTTTGGGGTGTTTTTGTTTTTGGTACTAGTTCTAATTTTTAACTCCTAGCTTGGCTGTTGAGAAAAATGGAGAACAAGATAAGAAATTTGGAATCTGGGTTTTACGGGTATTGTCTTTTTGGTTTTATTTTTTAATTTGACGAATTCGTTGCCTTGGAGAGACCTTTTGTTTTTGGTCCCTAGATAATGAAAACTTTGTAATTCAAAATGTCAAGTTTCTTCTAAACTCCAAAGCTATTTTCTTTGATTTTCCCAGTAGTTCTCAGAAACCAAACAATGCATCAAGGTGAAAGATCTGTTAGTGTAAAAGTGCATTGTCAAATAATGCGAAGTTTAATTATTGGTTCAATTGTCAAAAGAGTTCGAAGAAAAGGGTCAGATCGAAGATTCCTGGAATGTTTCATTGTATTAACCACTTCAAAATGTTTGGAATCCTAAATTTGCTGAAGTCATATCGCCAGCGACTCGTATGGGTTTAAAGATAATTGGAATTTTTTTAGCAACTTTAAGATTTGGAACTTGTCAATGGTGACTGATAAGTAAAGAGCACTAGAGTCTGTATCTTAAACGATGGTCCCCGCCATTACGTTCATCGGATAAGTCATTGAGTGGGACCTTGTTAAAGTTTTATATGCCTTTTTTGGTTTTAAAGTAAGCATTTTTATCTTATTTTTTTTATCCCATTGCTTCTGCCAATACTCTCAAAATCTGAGTTTTTGGGCTGGAACACATTTCAGGTAGATGTCGCAGAATTCTCAGGTTCCGCCTTCTTTCCAGTCGATCAAATCGTTGCCTGGGGATTTTAGGTTCACGGGTTCCCCGGCTTCTGATTGTCTTGAAAAATCCGATGCTGGGAATTTGGGAAATATTTATGTGATCTCGTCGAGTATTCCTGAAAATGGTGATTTAAGGGATGGGGTTGTTGAGGGAGTTGAGGGCACAGTTGGCTACATGGGCCAGGTTATTGAGGATTCCCCATATATTGGGAATGCAATATCAGTTGAAGACAGGCCCTCGATTGTTGATGAAGAATTGGATTCAGTGGTTTCACATTTGTCTTCAATCTCGGCATCACGTAGTGAATGTAGGTGGGATGACACCACCTCCTACACTACAAAGAAGGTATTTTGTGGCTTCTGGCTAAAATTTTCTTTTCCTGCCGAGCTTTGATATCTTTCAGATATACATGGTATCATTTGATTTTTCTAGAAGAACGCAAGAGAAGTCCTTGTTGTCTTGGTTGTCTTCATTGTAAATTTTGTATTTTTGTACTTTCTCTAGCTTGCATCTATTGTGTTATACAGTACATTCTTCATAACTATGTATTTATGAATTACACATGTCTACAATGGGGGGCATTTGGCATGCTAAAATGGGTGAACAACTAAAATGTAAAAGAGAATGAGATGCACTCGAGGCCCAAAAAGTAATGATTTTGCTGCTTTTTTTTTTTTTTATTGGTTTGAGAACAGAAGCTTTAGGGCATGTAAGTGTTCTGTATTTGAAGTAGGACTTCTAGAATTTTTTCTTGAATGTAGAAGGTAGGAGGAAACACGAAGATCAAATGACTACTCAGCAATTAGTAGTAATGGAACTAATTAACTGTTGGCTTGTTGGGGAACTTGAAGAAATCTCTCTCTCTCTCTCTCTCTCTATATATATATATATATATATATATGTATAACATATATACATTGATACATACATATATTTGTATAAAGTGCTGTAGAAATAGCAGTAACAAATGTTTATTTCTTTTTTTTATAAGTAACAAATGTTTATTTCCACCCTACATTCCATCCTATCTTAAATTTGTCTTGATAGTCTCAATTATTTCTTGATTTTATTCATCTTTTTTTTTTTTTTTTTTTTTTTTAATAAAGAAACGATTAAAAATATGGAAACAACACCACCGGCGTTAAGTTTTAGATTCTTAACTTTGAGATACAATGGTTCTTTGGTTAAGTGTTTTCTGTTTTTGGTTTGAAAAAGTGTTTTGACATGATATAAAGGTGGGAAGTGTTTTTTGTTGGGGTCTATATTTGAGAAAATGTTTTATGTGGAGTACACTTGTTTGTTTTTAGAAAACACAAGCAGATATAGAGCTATTACTTAATAAAAAATTAAAAAATAAAAGAGAGTGATCGAGTGGTCACTCTGGAGGAGAAGGGTAGCTGCACGACCACCCTTATCTGGTTGGGGTGGCCGCGGGGCCATCTTTGATCACCACCGTGGTGGCTGCATGGCCACCCCTCTCTTCCATTGAGGGTAGCCACTGGCCATCCCTCTCTTCCATTGAGGGTGGCCATTGGCGACTCTTTTTTTTAGTTTTTTTTTTTTAATAATGAGTTAGCCCCTAAACCTGCAAAAGTTATAAGAGGAATGTTAAATACTATATTTTTATTCTACAATTGTCCAACAATGTTGACGTGACTCTTCAAATCAACCATTGGATTTTTTTATTTTTTTATTTAACAAGGATTAATCTAAGGGTTAGTTGGGAGTGACACGTCAGCCTTGTTGGATGGAATTATAATATATAGCATTTCTCGTGTTATAATATTCCTAAGGTGTGAAAAGTTTTCTAAAAAGTGTTTTGGCTTTTGACTTTTCTTTTCTATGTGGGATAAGTGGATTGTTCGGTAAAATAGTTCTGCATCGCATTTGCAAGATAACACATCAATGCAATGTATGTAGCCTGTGTTGCTACAGCTTATTAATGCATTGCTCTTTCTTTCTTTCTTTATCTTTATTTTTGATTTTGTATTTTGGTTTATATATTATTATATATATATATATTTTTTTTCTCTCTGTCAAATGGTTGAATTGATATCATGTTTTCTGTTATTTTTGGCCCATGAATAGTTACCAGGTCAAGGCAATATGTTAGCAGTTAAAGAACTTGAGAAATATACAACTTATGTTTTTACCTTGTCTCTCAAGATATTAATCTTTTGATAATTACAATGTTAGAGCTCCCTGGTCTACAAATGTTCTTTCAGTGTTCGCTTCATTTGCCCTTGGTTCTCTTCTGTACCTCATGGGGCAGTTTGAAGAATGATGTGGGATGGATTTTGGGAAACTGTATACCTGTGTTTTGTGGTGGGCTTCAGGTTAAGAGAATTCCTGGATTTAGGGTTTAGAATTTTAAAAGAAAGGGTTAGGTTCAAAGATTTATAAGGGTTTTGAAATGATAGGGAATGAGATCAAGATCATTGTTTCTTGTAGCAAGCAGATCACTGGAAAATTCTGGACATCAAGCTTCTTTGATAGGCTATTTAACGGTGAGAATATATATGGTTTTAGGTTGCCGATGGGTAAGGAGAAGTGCTTAATCGGG
This sequence comes from Alnus glutinosa, assembly GCF_958979055.1. Lineage (NCBI taxonomy): Eukaryota > Viridiplantae > Streptophyta > Magnoliopsida > Fagales > Betulaceae > Alnus > Alnus glutinosa. Next base: position 8,406,094 of record NC_084886.1, on the reverse strand, counting down.
GGTTGCAAAAGAGAGCAGAGAATAGAAAGTTTGTGACTGTCCAGGGGCTTACAGGTGAATAGTACCAGTGCACAGCAAAGGAGATATGCTAGGCGTAGGCGAAGGTAGCTTGCTTCTCTTCTCCTAGGGTATCCACAACTGATTCGGTAAGCTACGTGTCTGGTGCACAGGGAACTGCCTTCGGTCCCCCAAACTGACTTACTCGTGGCAACCTTCCGGCCGCCCAACGAATTATAACGCCAGTCACTTCTCCCACCGGGGCTAGGAAGTAAGCCCCACAACCCAAAGCGGCGAAGAACAAGTAGAATAATCTTTTCTAATATCAATGTCTGAATTATTTGAATGCACTTAAACCTATTTATATAGATGATTAACTCTTATTTAATTTACTAAAGCTAGAATTCCTGATTTGAATAGCAAACTAAACGTGAAATAAAACTAATCCTATTAAAATTTCTAGAATAATCTATACCAAACATAATTTAGCAAATAACCCTAAAAATATGATTATGCACAAGAATTTTATGAAATTCCAGATCTGTCCTTGGTCATAAAAATTCCTATTACTCCTAAAGTAATGAATCAATTTAAAAACCATTTGAACCATAGGTCTTACTTCAATCGGGTGTCACATAATGATAATGGCTCAATGGATTAAAAGCTCTTAAGCTGCCAGAACTGAAAATCACTCTATAGGTAGCAACTTGACCTTTAGTCCATGGCTGTATCATTTTTCCCCAGTTAGAGAAAAACTTGCTCTCGAGTTTTGAGTTGTTGGATTATAAGAATTCTTGTACTTGGAACTTGCACCAAAGATTGATAATTTATTTCTGCTCCTTGATATCTTGAAGGAGTATTATGGTTTCTTATTTTTTCATATTGACTTGTATAGAGGTTAAGATGATTCTTACATCTCTCATCTGCAACAAGTGTCAACAAAGAGAACCCTATGAGTAGGCGGTTCACTGATGCTTATTACTTTATATTTCTCACCGTCGCTTGAATGCATTTGTAGGTTGTTCTGTTGGTAAGTTTCCTTGCAGTTTGCATGAATTATTAAAAGTACTGCAACAATAGAAATTAAATTGAAAAAAGAATGCAATAGTTGATACCATAATGTGTTGGTTGTATCCGAATTACAGTCAATTGAGTTGTCAGTTTTAACATACTAGTTAGTATTTGTTACGTAGTTGTTGAAGTTTACTGTTACAGAAGCTTCAGTCTTGGATTCAACTTCCAAATGGGAATTGGGAGCTGGGGAAGATTTTAGCCACTTCATCATCTGAGTCTGTTATTTCACTGCCTGATGGGAAAGTAAGAGAACTTTTGGGACTTGTGAATTATAATTTTAATCACAATCAGATGTTTACTCCATAATTTCTTTTGTAGGTTTTAAATGTAAAAACTGAAAGCTTGGTACCAGCAAATCCTGATATACTTGATGGTGTAGATGATCTTATGCAGCTAAGTTATTTAAATGAACCGTCAGTATTATACAATATTCAGTGTAGATACAAGCAAGATATGATATATGTAAGTATTTCTTTGTTTTTATTTTGAATGTGTTACATTTTGGTTTCTGCTTCTAATGTTAAACTTTCACCTGATGGTTTTATGGGTATAACTCTCTGCTTTTTAGACAAAAGCCGGCCCTGTTTTGGTCGCTATAAATCCGTTTAAGAGAGTTTCTTTATATGGAAATGATTACATTGAAGCATATAAGCGTAAATCTATTGAGAGTCCCCATGTGTATGCCATTACGGACACCGCTATCCGGGAAATGGTACGAGGTAATTTCTCTAATTTATAACTTTACAAGACTTGAGTTTTCAGCAGTTAAGGGCTTCTCTCCAAAGTGTCATTAGTGTGTGGTATTCTTACTTTGCTTCTTTTTCTTCCAGATGAAGTAAATCAATCCATCATTATAAGGTCAGTAGATTTTGTCCAACTTTTTGCAATTCCTGTTAGTCATTCTTTTCGTACTATGTGTGTGGATGGATGAGTCAATCTTCTGTCGAAAGCTTTTTACTGGAGACTTGTCACTTTGATTATATTGAGAGAGAATGTTTGGTTAGGATATTGTAATTGTTTAATATCTATTAGTACTGCAATCTTTTACCCATTTTTTGTTTGTAAGTGTGACCATAAAAACGACAATGGGAGATCTGTGCTTTAAAGCCTAAACACGGGATGTAATTGAATTTTCCCATTTTCTAAATGGACATGTTTGATATTCATCCCCTAATTATCTTCTAGCAATTTCCATACAACCAAGTTTCAAATTCACCATTGGATTTGTGGGACCTACATTGGGTTCCAATGTAGGTCCCACAAATCCAATGATGAATTTAAAAATGAGATGGGAGTGGGATGGATTTGTATCATTTTTCTTTTCTAAATGCATGATCTCTGGCTATGTTATGAGGACAATCTTTAACAAGTTTATGGTGTTTTGGATACTTAGACACTGGTGCATATGGGGCATTAACATGTTTACTGAGTTGGTGAAATGTGCAATCAAGAAGAAATTATAAACAGAGGATAAAAGAAGACAAAATGAGAGGTGGGAGGAGTTTGTGACACTGCTAGAATCTCATAGATAATCTTGTTATGAGTTTAGCATACCTAAAGTTTGAAGATGCGCTCATAGAATTACAATCCCATGCAGTGCAGTTCATGTGTCAGACAACACTCATCTGTGCTAGATGCCAAAACCCATATCAGTGTCCTTGTCACAAGATCTATGGATTTATCGACATTGATTAGCTGCTTAACTTTCATCATTCATGCTGCCAATAGTAAACTTGGCATTCAAATTTATTCTATGGCTGCTTAAATTTGTCATCATTGCTGCTGCTAGGGGTGAAAATGCAGATGTGGTTATTAACAATATCCGCATCCGCATAATGCGGTTATCTCTTTTAGGTATCTGCATCCGTGCGGTTATTGTGTTTATTAAATGCGGTTATTATCCGCTATCTATATGAGGTAATGAACGTTTTGGATTACTATTTAAATCTATATGCAAAATTAAATAATGCAGTTATTATTATATGCAAGTTTAAATAAATTAAGATTTCACTTGTTACACAATTCACGATTATCAACCATAGATGATCATTGTCTCATAGAGTAATTGAGATTTGGATTATAAAAAAAAAAAAAAAAAAAGTAAATGTAGTGAGGTATGACTTTGAGATGATAGTAAAAAAAACCTAACATAACCTAAAGGTCTTAAACTTACCAAATTCAAAACGACCTCATTTTAGGGAATTTAATTAAATATATATAATATATATTATATATAAAAGGAATGCGGAAAACTCTCCTTCATGTGTGGGTTCAAACTCCATTTTACTAGGTGAGGTCTAACACGTATAATATTTTAATTAAAATGAGAGGTAAATGACGGTGTTAAGGTTTGAACTCAAGATCTTTGGCTCTGATATCATGTTCAAATACCATTTATCCCAAAGCTTAAGCTGATAGGAAGAGGTAAATTTAATCATTTAATCAATACTGTAACAGAATTTATTCTCTGAGCTCTGTATATGAAAATTCTTCTTGCCCAAGTTTAAATGGAAAATTGCTTGCAGTCTTACCCTTCCCAGGCATAAGATTTAGTTTTATGTCATATATTCTTTTGAGGTAGTGGGTTTTGATATTGGCTTTTGAAAGTGATAGTTTGTGGAGAGAAGTTGTGGCTAATAAGGTGAGGTTCTAGGGGAAGCGTTTAAGGTAATGAGCATTAGTTTGAGGTCCGGGAAGGGGTCAAAGTTTGGTGAACGATATGAATTGCTAATTTCCATATTTTGAGGATTTTGCAGAGATGTTTGCTGCTGGTTGGCTATGGGATTTTAACTTTGAGAAATGGTTATGTGATTGAGAGTTGTTGGTATTACTATCTTTTAGAAGCGTGAGGTATTACTAATTCTGAGGAGCGTCATGCCAGCAGCTTTCATGTTTGTTTTGGCTTGGAGGAAAAGCTGAATATTGGAGAAGTTTCCTATCTTTGAGAAGCCCATAGCATTTTGTAGAAGATGGGGTCTTTTGACGATTGGTTATGGGACTTCTTCCCTCATTAGGTGTCTTCTTTTTTAAGAATGGTGACTAGACTTAAAGAATGTGGTGGACCCTGTGACAAGTGGAAGATGATAGAAGATTCCATATACCCCTTTTGTTCACAAGCTTTGCTTCTTTATTTATTTATTTTTAACTTTTTGTCTCCTTATTGGATCAAAACAAGGGTCTTTTATGCTGTTGTGGAAATAAACCCAGATGCAAACAAAAAACACTGAAGTCGGGGGTGTAGCATGTCTGTCTCGTGTAATGTGTTTTGGAAGAAGAGAAACATAAGAATCTTCTGGAAAGACTGGATCTGAAAAATTAATTCCTTACATTGATTCTCCTTTGGAGATTCTCATCTTTATCAATAGATAGGCTTCTTTGTTGTTGTTGCTCATGGTGTTGAGCCCTCTAGTGGTTTGAAAACCCTGCATGTAATAGGTATATAAATACAAAGCCCACTCCCTTGACCTTTTTATTTTATGCCTATGCAGAAAACAAAACATGTAAACGTAACCTCAGCTAGAAAACAATTTTATCGATGAGATTTTTTGTTGTTATTTTACTAAGTCCCTAATGAAAAACTTAGCAATTTAGGTGGTGTTTATAGCAATCATGATGGAAAATGAGAGATGTAATACACTAGTAGGGGATACATTGAGTTTGTGCTGTTTCAATCAGCTACCGTATTTTTGTGTACTTTTTTATAAGTGGGCATTTAATTGTTCAGTGGGGAAAGTGGAGCTGGAAAAACCGAGACGGCAAAAATAGCTATGCAATATTTGGCTGCTCTTGGTGGTGGAAGCGGAATAGAATATGAGATATTGAAGACTAATCCAATATTAGAAGCTTTTGGTAATGCAAAAACATTGAGAAATGACAACTCAAGCCGCTTTGTAAGCTCCTTGTTCTTCTCATGAATTACTTTAACATGCTTGTAATGAGGGTTAGCAGTAGTAATGACTCTTCAGAAGTGAAAATGTTGAAGTTATGGCCTTTTATATTGTAAGGGTTGATAACCTTAGTGAAAATGTCACAGGGAAAGCTCATTGAAATTCACTTCAGTGAAACTGGAAAAATATCTGGTGCCAATATTCAAACCTGTAAGTTCACTTGTATTGATGATTTCCCGGATTAGGTTGTAGCTTGTTAATTTATTATTATTTTTTTTTTCTGGAAGTTCAGAACTGACCTTAATTTGAATCTGTGTTGCTTCTGGTACACAGTTTTACTTGAAAAGGTAATTTTTTATTCCTCTGGTCTATTGTTCTGGTCCATTTGGTTTTTATTAACTCACTTCTTGATTCTTTTTTTTTTTTTTGTTTCCCTCTTTTCTGGGCACTCACTTCTTCATTTTACTATGTCAACAGTCTAGAGTGGTCCAATGCACTGAGGGAGAAAGGTCATATCATATATTTTATCAGCTCTGTGCTGGGGTTCCTACTGATCTAAGAGGTAATTATTGCCAGCTATTTCATTATATCATTTTGAAGATATTTATTCAAATGATAAGGGAAATGGTTCAGGTATCTTAATGCAGACCTTCTATAGATTAATATATTTTTGTCTCTACTATTGTCTCCAAATTCTGAATAATAGAGTGAAGGAAACTTTACATTTATGTTAGTTTTCTAATGGCCTTTTTTGCAAAATTGGTGAATTAATTTTATCAGACTGGTCTCTTGGATTTTTGTTTTAATGGGTCGATGATAAGAGTATTGACTTTGACTTGTCCTTGTAGATCTCATGCTTGCACCACTGCGCTATTATGGCTTTCGTCTGTTAGATGCTAAATTGATAACTTCTGATTCTAAGAATTTAGTGATGTGATTTATCCTTTTATTTTAGGTCAGGAGATAGTTAAGCATTACAACTAAATGTCATAGTCCTTTCATCCATTCACTGTGGTCTTGAATGGCATTCTGCTGTGCTTTAATTTGTTTATCCCATACATGTCAATTTAAATTCTTTTGCCTTATCTGTTTCTTTGTTCCATTTAATTTTGAAATACAGAGAAGCTAAATTTGAAGAGTGCAGACGAGTATAGATATCTGAGGCAGAGCAATTGTTATTCAATTACTGGGGTTAATGATGCTGAACAATTTCGCATTGTTGTGGTATCTTTCTCTTATCATGAATTAAACCTCCTGTCTACATTTCACATTTATAGTAGTTTTCATGCTTTTTTTTTTTGTCCTAGAAGTAAAAAATTGATTTGCAAATTAATTTTCTTTGGCTGTGACCATTCTCTAGGAAGCTCTGGATGTTGTCCATATTAGCAAAGAAGACCAACAGAGTGTATTTGCCATGCTTGCTGCTGTCTTGTGGCTAGGAAACATCTCATTTACCGTGATTGATAGTGAAAATCATGTTGAAGCTGTGACGGATGAAGGTAAAAGTCTTCTAGAACTTAAAGTGAAAAGCATTTTCAGGATTGTGATTTGTTCCCAATTGGATATGCCAACATGACGTTTCTTGAATGAATAGGATATTGTATCCTCAGGAGATGTCAATACATCTATAAACAGACACCTATTTTTTTGTTAAAACTTGTATAGAACCAATTGAATTGCTAGATAAGAAAAGAACATATCTATAGTCTACCGAATAACATCAAGAGTGTAAAAGTGTTTTTCTTAGTACTTTTATCAGATTCAGAGTCGCAGGAGTCTCAAAAGGGATAAGAGGTTGTAGATAGCAATTGCTCTGATTATTGTAACCAGTGGAGAGATGAGAAGCTCATTGAATCAAATCAGCTTTGTCTGGAGTTACTTGAGTAGCAACTATGACTTGTTGCAATAAGTTTTGAAGAACCTTAGAGGTGAGAGGAGGATAGAGAACAAAGAGTCAAAAAGTGATAGAAAACAATTCCTTCAGGGGTATGTGATAAGGCCTTAGGAAAATTTATTGGGCATGCAGTATGTTTGGTTTCATGGTACACTCCTATACCCAGTATGCCGAATGTTGGGGGTAAGCTTAGTTTTCTCGCTATGAAATCGTGTTTTGCTTCAAAATGCTTATTTTTGGGTTGCATTGTTAGGATTTTTATGTGATGTGTATACATTTATACTCATGTACTTACACACTCTTATGTTCGTACATATGTATGTTTGTATAAACCTAAAATTAATCATGTCAATACCTTATCTCCCCTTTCTTTTCTTTTTTTCTTTTCTTTCTCTTCCCCAAATATTATAGTTTACTTATAAAGTTTTAGCCTAAGATACCTTTATTCAACAATGATGAGCAAACATGGTATGCTAGTATCACAATTTTTGGGTAATTGGAATGTAGTAGTACTTTCAAATTAGAACACATTGATCTGGTTCACAGTTCATAGGGTGGGTAGGGGAGTCTAGTCACTTGGGCTGAAGTTCTAACCCCTTAACATTCGACCCCGTCCTTCAAATGAAAAATGTACTTTTATCTTATCCTGTGGATCCCATATATACCCACGATGTATTTGGGACTACTGTAATACCGATATACAGGCCCTTTTGAAATATCATTGCTTTAGAGGTCTTGCATAGTTTTTGTGAATGTCCTTGTATTTTATATATATACTCCTTCCCTTGCATAGTTTCCGTGAATATCGTTGTATTTTTCAATATTATGGAATTGGATAGGAGAAAAAATGACTGTCAGCGCTTTATTTAATTGTATTTTTCAAGAGTTTGCAGTGGATAGTTTCATGGGCATCATTTGCAACAGATTTTGCTACATTTTAGACTCCTAAGTCCTTGCAACCAGTTTCTATGCCAGACTTATATTTAATGATTTATTGGTCCAGTCTGTCTTCTTGTTCTATCATACCAGTAATATGCATCTTCTTCATACGTTAAATTTTACTCATATGAATTTTTGCTTAAAATTTTTTTACTTCTAAGAATTTAACCTTCCTGGTTAATTCCTTCTTTTCCCCCCTTTTCTATTGCTTGTGCTCGCATGTTCTCAACGTGAGCTTGAATTGTTTTACTTTCAGGTCTATATAATGTTGCTAAATTAGTTGGATGTGACGTTGGGGAGCTTAAGTTGGCTTTGTCAACTCGCAATATGAGAGTTGGGAATGATAATATTGTCCAAAAGTTAACACTATCTCAGGTGAGAAGACTCTCATGGAAAAATTAATCTTTTCTATTGTAGATTGTGGATCATGCACCATGTAAATTTGGCATAAAATATAGGCAGAGATGAAGCAACTTCCCAAGAGGAGTGGGAGTCTTTGGATTGTGAAACATTCCTATAAATTTATTTGATATTGTTGAATAGTTGTGCTTTCATCCTGTTGTAGTTCTTTATCAATTGGATTTCGTCATTTTGGACCTTATTTCAAAGTTCTCCTTCATCATGTAAAGACTGCTCAAAATGGATGTCAACAACCTGATCAGTCTGAATTTTGAATTGGAAGATTAATTTTTATTCTAATTTTTACCTGTATTCATGTCAGTACAATGTTGTGGGTGGGATCATGGTTTATTTGCTGGATTGTGAGGCTCCTGTGAAATGTCTGGTTCATCTTTCCAGACCCAAGTGCTTTGTGGCTCATATGAGGGGCATGTAACACATTTTTTAAGTCTTTCTTTAGAATTGAAGCTTGTGCTGAAGAGGATTTTGAGTTGCATAAATCTCTCTCTCTCTCTCTCCCCCCCACCCCCCCCTTCCCCCTATCTCTTTCTCTGTCTTCTTCATCTAAAAGAGAAAAAGATCCTTTTGTGAAGCTATAATATAGTTGTGATTGCTGCACTTGTTTCTTAAGTTGACACGGCTTGAGGCACGTGGCATTACTGATTGGTTTTGGTCGTTCCCCATAGTGGTGGTTTAGTAGGTATTGGCAGATATTTTGTCAAGTCATATAGAGTTGAGCTTAAATTTAACAATTTCATAATTTTTTCAAATTGGTTTATGCTATACAATGATAGTCAAGGTTTTTAGACCACATGGCCTTCTTTCTCTTCAAATTAGATGTGGAGGGTGATGTCACGTGTTAAATTCTGTATGATTGCAATCATTTATCAAAAAAAGGAACAAAATAAAATACAATGATAATTTTTTTATTTTTTTTATTTTTAATTTTTTTTTTTGTCTCTGATGCTTTAAAATTTATTTTTTCTTTTCCTTAGGTGAGCTTTTACATTTTTATACAAAGTTAATCTTAATTTTTGTATTTTCAAGAGTGTGAAGCTTTAGCTCCATATAACAGAAGGTTTATACTTCAGTGGACAGAGACTTTAATGCCTTTCTTTATCTGTTCATTTTTTTCAAATGTTGTCTGGGATTAAGCTTTCTGTCCCAGAATTACACTTATGAATAACAAAAAAGAATTAAAAAAAAGGCTGTCCCACAATTATAATCAAAATTTTCAAGAGCTAAACCCTAATCATTGGCTGACACTCTTCATTCTAGAATTGGAATTAGTTTGAAGTTTGTGGAATCTTAGAAGTTTTTTTTACATGTGAAAATGTATGAATATGTCCTTGAGTCTGACCAATTCTAGTGACTTTCCTATCCTTGATAATCTAAAAATTATGTTTTGTGTCTTTCAGGCCACTGACACAAGAGATGCATTGGCAAAATCAATTTATGCTTGTTTGTTTGAGTGGCTGGTTGAACAAATCAACAAATCTCTTGCAGTAGGCAAACGTCGTACTGGCAGATCCATCAGCATTCTTGATATCTATGGCTTTGAATCATTTGATGTATGTTTCAATTATAATCCTGTTGTAGTTCTCTCTCTCTCTCTCTCTTCTTTTACACACTAATTGTTTATGGTATACCATTGGTATCTGCAGAGGAATTCCTTTGAACAGTTCTGCATAAATTATGCAAATGAGAGATTGCAGCAACACTTCAATCGTCATCTATTCAAGTTAGAACAAGAGGTATAATCTTGTATGTTCTTTATATAAATATGAAAAAAAATGCAAATATAAAACCAAACAGATTTGAGCAATCCTTTATTCTGTTGAGTTCCATGGAACACTGATCAGCTCTTCCAATTATTTGCCAAAGCAAGTGGAAGCCATATTGCTAAAGCCTAGTTTAAAACGAATCTGCCATCTTGTTTTCGTCTGTTACTTTTTTTTGGGTGAGGTAAGAAATTATATAAAACAACAAAAACCAAAAAAGAGCACATGAGCATACCCTAGAAAAAGAATAAATTTAATCACAATCTCAAGTTGGTGAGGATAATGATTCGCCACACCAACTCAAGATCAGAAGAGACTCTAGGTAACTACCCACACTTGAACATATACTCCGAGATTCCCCAAAATCCCTGCACCTATCCGATAGCTTGAGAAGGTGTAAAGATCATGAAGGGTCTTACAGTAAAACCTAACCCAATATATATCATGTCGTGAAACACATTACAAATATTCCTAATCTTATTTTGGAAGGCCCTTGTATCAATTTCCTTCCGGATTGCGTAAACTGCTCCTGTTTTTGAGGGACTTGCCTTCAAAATCTTGACTCATCCAACCAATTGCCTCTTACCAGCTTCTACAAATACATGGGAGATTACATTTATCACAAAGAGAATGTCAAAGTTGCTCAGAATAGGGGCAAGAAAAGAGGAGGTGGTCTTGATTTTTTTCCTTGAGACCACAAAGTATGCAATGGACATCCTGGACAATACCATAAGCATGTAGGTTACCTTGAGTACTCAATTTATCATGAACCGCTAGCCGAAGAATCATAGTGCGGTTCCTTTTTATGCCTAACTATTTTATATCACTCCATCTTTGGGTTGATGTACCGAATGCCCTTCCAAAAACAGAAATTTTTCCATTGGGTCTCCCACCCAATGCAAGGGGTGTTCTCTCATGGGATTGGACTTTAAATCCTCGAGAGTAGCTTCTCTAACAACCATCCACTCCCGGGCAAGAACTACTGGCCAATTCCACTTGGTACTGTTAATAATAGCTTGGAGTGTGGCATTCCTTCCTAACCCTGAGTCATAAATACTTCTTTCTCCAAACTGATCTACAAGAGGGCCAAGTGGATGCTAGTTATCGAACCACAATGAGATAGATGACCTATTATCCACTTGGAAAAAGGATTTGTCACATGCCGTAGTTCTGAGTTTCAAGATCTCTCCCGAAGGTTTTGGGTTTGAGGGATTGGGTTTTTGAGGGTTGGTGGGTTTTTGAGGTTTGTTGGGTTTTCTTTCTTGTTGTAGTCTGCTTTGGTTGTTCCTGTATACTTAGGGGCATCTTACGTTTTTTTAATAAAACCTTTATTACTTATCAAAAACAAAGTTTCAAGATCTTCCTCCATGCCCAAAAGCACTCATTGGGGGATGTAAGTCCCAAAAGTTCTTAGTTCTGATTAGGTGTGCGCGAATCCAACTAGACCACACTGATTGGGACCTATCAGTACAGATGTGCCAGGGATGTTTACATTGCTATTTTGTTCCACTGTTCTAGGCTTTTAATCCTAAACTCCCTTCCTTCTTACAAAGGCATATTTATTTCTAAGCCAGTTTAGCCCTTTTAGTGCTCATCTCACTTCCCTTCCATAGAAACGCTCTAAGAGTTTTCTTAATCTGTTTAATATCCGCTTTAGAACGAAAAAATAAGGAAGGCCAATAGATTTGAATGGCAAAAAAGATAGTCTTCACCAGTTGCAATCTCTTACTATAATAGAGGACTTTACAAGTACAGTTCTTGGCTTTGGCTTATGTCAACTATAGAGTTTTGGAGTTCATTCCAAGTATCAGGAACTCTGGGAAGACACCAATGGGTGCAATCCATGCCCTTGTGTCCTCCATACCCATAAGATGCCAGGTGCCCATCTTTTCTTAACTGTGAAAGACTTGTTATCTTCAGCAAATACACGGTCTTTGACATTCTACGCAACACCCTTTTCAGGACAACTTGTGCTGGATGCGGACAAGCTCCATAGTACTTTTCCCTATGTGCTGGCAGTGTTTCTGCACTGCAGTTCTCACCATTTCGCTCTCCCCATTCACTTGGACCAGTACAGCCACGTACCATATATATAACAACCAACAAAAAAATTGAAAAAAAAAAAATTATTTTTGTTTGTGAGGATCGGAGTATCTAAGTACTAGCTAGTATACATAAAGTTTGAACGTTGTTAATTTTGAAGAGAAAAAAAAAACTAAAATTTGTACCTATAAAATTAACCAACTTACTTCATACGATCTGGGGAGAAACCCTAGTTTTGGTCGGATTGACATTGGCTTCTATCCATTGAGCCCATTTAATCAATGCTTTCTCATAGGCTTCGATGTGATTCATGTCTTTGTATGTCGTCCTTCCATATTGAACAAAATCCTATCTGCAATTAATTCCAATGAATTAATTAATTTAAACCTACGTATATATATATATATATATAGAGTAGTAGCTAATTTTATAGGTCTTGATATACCAAAAAAAGAAGAATACGAAAGCTCAGAAAACCTTGGTCCTTACTCATCATGGTAACAACCCACCCCCAATGACACAATATTGTCCGCTTTTGGTCTCCCCCGAACTAGACTTCCCGGGAGATCACCCATCTTGGTACTATTGTTGCAGAATCACGCTTAACTGCGGAGTTCTGATAGGTTCATGGCCATCACGGCTTTAAAACGCGTTATGTCAAGAAGTGTGCGAATATTCATATAACTACATCCACATTCCCATACTTAGGCGATGTAGTACGTCACAATCATTCTTAGAGAACTCAAGCTCATACACACGTTGTATACCTGTAGTGTTTTCTTGCTCTTCAATGAAGTTTTTTCTTTTCACGGTGTGGGTGCAATTTGAAAGTAAGTATGAGCAAAGTTTTTTCTTTTCACGGTGTGGTTGCAATTTGAAAATAAGTATGAGAGAGAGAGAGAGAGAGAGAGAGCAGTGTTGATTATTTTCGGTGATTCTTTGATACGGCGAGAGTCTTCTTTCGAAACTTTCGGCTGGACCTTTCTGATATCTGATAACAGGGTTTCAGTAATCTGTGATCTCATTTTCTACTGAAACATTTTATTCTTGAGCGATGTAGTTGTTTGGATGGATTTCTATATTAATAGCAGTTCTTTAGCCTACTCACATGCGCACAAACAAATATTCATTTATATAGGAGGATGAACTATGATAGAATAGTGCCTCATCAAGGTTGACGGAACCTCACCCATTTCCACCTATTTATATGCATATCTATATATAGTTGCATGTTGAACAAAGTGCTTATTGAGAGACAAGATATTTGATTCTTGATAATCAATCATTGCTGGAGAGACTTGATTTGCCCCATTGAACTAGATTCTCAGTGTAAAATTAAATTTTGATAACTTGTTGATCTGTTTTATCCTTTAATATCCAGTTTGTTATGTGTTAAAATCTGTAGAAAAGAATTGAGCACAGAGCTGTATTTGAAAGAGAATTTTCTTGCTTATGTTAACTTTCCATGTTCTTTTTCAGGAATATATCCAAGATGGCATTGACTGGACAAAAGTTGACTTTGAAGACAACCAAGATTGTCTTAGTCTTTTTGAAAAGGTACAGAACATGATGCATCAGATGTATTTTGTGGATTTTTCCATCATTGGTAGTATAGAAAATAATTAGTAAATTTGACACCGACTATTTGTAGATGTTATCTTGTTACGAATGCCATGTTCTTCCACATTTTCAGAAATTTTAGACAACAATTTGTTGGTGGATAGTGATTGATCTTCATATTATATATGGTTACATGTCTACTGAAAAAGAAAAGTCTATTAGATGTTTGGATACTTAATATGCATGATTATCTTCTGTACAAATGGGTTTTGGCATTGGTTAGTAATTGGTTGCTAAGGTTATATCTCTTGTAGGGCTGGTCATTATTAGTGAGTTTGGATGTAGTTGTATGAGAGATGAAGTGTACAAAGATATTATCTCAAATCTAGAAAATAGATATTTGGGAAGATTAATGCTATTTAGTAGACTCTTGTACAATTGCCATACAAATGGATGATGTAGCAGTAAAAATCAGCTATTGGATCAGCACTTCAAAAAAATAATTCATTTTGTTTTGATCAAACCATTTAGTTTCTCTTGTTGTTGGTCATCTAGTTGTATGGCAGTTGTACATGAGTCTACTAAATAGAATTACCCATTTGGAAAATGTATTTTATGTAGTAGTGATATTTTTTGTTGTATTTCTAAGTTCCGAAAATCTTGGTTGTCCTTTTGGGTATGACAACCTCTTATGATTGGGTAATTTTGGTTTTATGTTAATATTGTTTTTTTAAAAAAAATATGGAAGGAAAGACTTGTAGCAATAAGTGGCTTGCTTAGGAAAATGTGTAGAGTTTGAGCCAAAAGAGTTAAGTTGCTAGGGAAAAAAATTGGGTTTCCTATGGTTGTGCCCTCCTTGTTACATGATGGTAAAAGTTCTAGACTTTTTTGGCATTTGCAAGGTTATCTTCTTGAACGTTAGTTGTGGGTGAGTTTATTGTTCCAAATTGGGACCTTGTGTTGGAGTGTTGTTCCATGCTTTCAACTCATGTATCAAGATTTGGCCTTTTTTCATTACTGTGTTAATGTTGGTAGAATAATACTTAGCAGGTTTGTTATCCATCAAAATATAGTTTAGTTTTTGCAAGTGTAGGGCTTTGGAAACCGGGTACTGTTTTCTAGCTCCCCATTTCAATGGATTGGCCTGTCCATTAGTGGCCCCCCTGATTACCAGAAGTTGAAGTTCCAACATCATTACTATCATGAATTTTGTGGCATCTAGGTAGGTGCAGGATACTAGCTACAGAATTGTGGGGACAAAAGGGAAGAGAAGAGGGGATGGGGAGTTTGGCATGCATAATGTAGCTTGACCCCTTTTGCTGGGAAGCACAGGCTAGAGAAGAAAAGAAGCCTACTAATCTACATCTTTTATTAGTTATGCCTCGATCGAGTTTAATCCTAGTGTTTTGGTCAAACTCTGGTGAAAAATATTGCTCACAAAGATCGTCTAAATATGTCATATAACCACAACCACTATTTACTTTTTGTGATTCAGTTGGTTTTCTGTATGTCCAATACTTCTGGAAGGAACATTATAGAGAGTGCTAGTTGAAGTTTTTTCTTCGAGATAAGAATTCATGTAGTCACCTTTGTAATTAAAACTTTTTAATCTTTTATTTTTGTTTTGTTTAAAATAAAAGAATTTGCTAAAAGAGGAAAACACCAGAACCCTAGCACACTGGATATATGGAAGAGGAAGGGCTGCAATTGAACCAAGCCGAGCAGTACTTGTTGTTTGAGGTTTTGCTTAATGAAACATGTAAAGAGCTTGATTTTTTTTTTTTTTCCTTTCTTTACCTGTGTTTAATGATGATGTTAAGATGAAAAATAAAAGAATGGAATCAACTATGATATCCAAAATTCTAAAACTGGCCTTCGGTACTAATGCCTTCTATCATTGGCAAATTAGACATGGGTTCAAACCTTCATAACTACAACTTGACATTTTTCTACCTTTTTCTAGTTTTCTTGAGTTTTTGGATTTTTGTTCTTCGTTTTCTCCCTAATAGGGGGTTTCTCTAGTACACTTCCTGTGTGCTAGGGTTGTGCCCTTATGCTCTTTACTAATAAGATTGAATTACTTATAAAAATATAACTTATATGCAGAAACCATTGGGGTTATTATCCTTGTTAGATGAAGAATCAACTTTCCCAAATGGCACGGATTTGACCTTTGCCAACAAGCTTAAGCAACATCTGAATTCTAATTCTTGTTTCAGAGGAGAACGAGGAAAAGCCTTTTCTGTCTGTCACTATGCGGGGGAGGTATTACCTTGTCATTGATTGATATTTACTGTTATTTTCCTTCAGTCTCTCAAGTCCTCTTATCCAGAGATGATCTAGCAATCTGATTTTGCTTTGTTTTATGGAGTGTAAATCATTTGTCTGATACCATTTGTGTTACATTTGGAACAATGGCCATTGCATTGGTACTGTTTGTTAGATTGTCATGTTTTCAAATGTTGAGTGCCACATTTTCTTTACTGACAAAACTGCTAATTGAAAAGGGGGAAAAGAACTTTAATTTTTTTTTGTTCATTTTGTTCCTGCTAGCTGACTGTAAGATAGTTCAACTTGCTCCTCTACTCAGGTTATGTATGATACAACTGGATTTCTGGAGAAGAACAGGGATTTACTGCATCTAGATTCCATTCAACTTTTGTCCTCCTGCTCTTGTCGCCTTCCTCAGATATTTGCTTCTAGTATGCTTACACAATCTGAGAAACCTGTAGTTGGTCCTTTATATAAAGCAGGTGGAGCAGATTCCCAAAAGCTAAGTGTTGCTACAAAATTTAAGGTACGCTAGTTCCCGGTCGTGAGTCAAAACTTGGTTTTGAATTTGAAATTTGCAGCAAGCTAGTCTGAACTTATTATGAAATCTATTCTATTGTGCAAGCCTCTCTCATTGATATTGATATTGATGAGTTTGTAGTGTGTATAAAGTCTTCAATATAGATATTCTTGGGGTTTGCTTTATTTTTCTCTTTCTCAAAAATATTTGCCAATTTGTGAAATTTCATTGCACAATGTTCAGAATTGTCCTGGTTCGACACTGATATCAATTTTTTTTTTTTTTTTTTTTTTTTATAAGTAATTTCAAATTCATCAATAAAGCGCAGAGGGACGCAACCCTAATTCACGGGAAGTATACAAGAGCGCCCCTAAAAGGGAGGAACATGTAATAAATTTAGAAAGTCTACAAAAGTAAAAACACCTAGGTGGCAAAGATGGGACGCTAACCAAAGAAATAGTGTGTTAAGCACACGCTTCCTTAACACTACCATTACACATTGTCTCAAAAACTTATAGCTTTTCCACAATGAATCACCAGTTGTCTAAAAAACTTAAGCTTATTGGGTATAGTGAATTTAATTTATATTCTAACAATGACATAATCAAACCTTCAGTTCAGTTTGATTCTGCAATCTTTTTGGACAGCATTATGATGATTTGCCCAAGCATTGAGGTATTCTATATATTCAGACCTTTCAGAAAATTCTCTCGAAAAGCCAAAAAAAAAAAAAAAAAACCCAAAATCTATCAAAATATAAAGAATACAAGTTCTAGTTGACATGTTTTCAAAGAACCTTTTGTGCGATGCAAAGATTGTAGTTCATCTATGAGTTAAGTGGTGTAAGAAATATATTTTTCTTAACTGTTATGCTCCAGTTTTTTTTCCAAGCCAAGGCATTGTGTACAGTATACTGGTTTCTGTCTAAGAAGCCAGCTGAACTGTCCATCTTAGGCTCTAACTTGGCCGCATTATGCATGGTTTCACTCTGAATTTTTAGATATCCTCCCTTGTAAACAATCTGTGGAAAGATAGAGATTTTTAGGGTCTGAAGGTAATTTCCAT
The DNA here is from genome assembly GCF_958979055.1 of Alnus glutinosa. Lineage (NCBI taxonomy): Eukaryota > Viridiplantae > Streptophyta > Magnoliopsida > Fagales > Betulaceae > Alnus > Alnus glutinosa. The sequence continues at coordinate 8,388,664 of NC_084886.1, read as the reverse complement.
TTTTTACTCCGATTCGTAGTTTTCTGTTTATTAGTCAATGGCTCATTGGTCAAATTTAAAGCCTCAACTGAGGCTGAATTGCTATAAATGTGATGTCGTCATGTTGATGTTTATAGAAAGTAGATGAATTTTAATGCCAGAACAGAAAGCATTGGTATTTAAGGATGTAAACTTCTTGTATTTGAATTTTTTTCACCCCAAGGTGGTGACGTAAGCGAAGTTTAGTGATGTTGATCTTCCCAAGATTGAGCTAATATCCATTTTACTGACACCTTTGTCTATTTAGGCGACTGCTTCTGGCAGTATGGTTTTTCCTGTGCTTTAGGTTTTCTTTATTTTTTTAACTGAAGATTGTAATTTTTAGATCCGTTTGTATGCTTTCTGGCTGCATGACGTTTCTCCTTTCTCTAATAATGTTGTTCAAATAAAAATGTTTATCAACCCTGAGCAGAATCATTCTGTAGGAGTTTAAAACTGCTTGCATTGCTTCCATCTCGTTATTCTAATTATCAAGTGTATGATATTGTTCTCTTTTATTGTTTTGTGTTTTACCTGAGCCATTCCATTTGTATGTGGATATGTCTGACCCAGCTGACTGGAATAGCAGTTTGTGGGACTTGGCAAAGGTGGGTAAGGGGTGCAGTGGTCTTAGGTTTGAAAGCATTAAAAAGAAGTAGATGACCATCCTTTATGAGGTTTTGAGGCTTACAGTTCTTAAAATTGTATACTGTGGAAGAGGTTTTCTTTTTTCTTTTTTGTTTCAGACTTCAGTACAGGTATTTCATCTGCTCATTGTATTGCTTTTATTTACTTCTTGTTGTTGGTATTCAGGGTCAATTATTCCAACTGATGCAACGCCTAGAAAGCACCACACCTCATTTCATACGTTGTATCAAGCCCAATAACCTTCAGTCTCCCAAATTGTATGAACAAGGACTTGTGCTACAGCAGTTAAGATGTTGTGGAGTCCTAGAAGTAGTGCGAATATCAAGATCTGGCTTTCCCACCAGAATGTCCCACCAGAAGTTTGCTAGAAGGTAAAGAAAGATAATATTTTATCTTTAGTTACAGCTTTAAAAGTTATTATATATTTCCTAATTGATTACAAAATTCTTTTTCTTTTCTTTTTTTCTTTGGCTCTTTGGGGGGGTTAAATCTTACATCAGATATGGTTTTCTTCTGCTGGAGAATGCCACATATCAGGATCCACTTAGTGTTTCAGTTGCAATTCTTCATCAGTTCAATATCTTGCCTGAAATGTATCAAGTTGGCTACACAAAGTTGTTCTTCCGAACTGGACAGGTACTCTATATATTTGATATTAGATTTGTCATCAATATTCCATTGGATGTAATTATGGTGAGATTGTTTTAAGTTCAGTTCCTTATTATTGTTATTGTTATTGTTATTGTCATAATAATAATAGAGGTCAAGAATCTAGAATGTTCTATCAATTTCGATGCTAGGGGAATGGGTTCTAGTCGGGACAGAGGCAAGAAGATGGGGGTTTGATGTAATTTTTTTTTTTTTTTTTTTTTTTTTTGGGTTTTTTGGGTGTTTCCTTTCTTTTTTTTTTTTTTTTTTTTTTTTGTTTGTGTCCTTTCTGTATACTCCCTGTAAGCTTAGGGGCGCCTTTTACGCTTTTTAATAATATTCTGTTTATTACCTATCAAAAAAATAATAATAACAATAATAATAATACAATTATTATTTATTATTGTTATTAATATTAATATTATTATTATTGGTTGGTAACAATAGAAGTTCTGATGTGGGAATAAGGAAGTAAATGATTTTAGACAGGTAATTAAGGTCATGGCTGTAGCTAGGGCTGAGTGGCTTAGAAGTATTCATGTGGCCAACTTCAATCAATTGAGAATAAAAGTCAATCGAGTTATTATTATTTGGTAATGAAGGGCTTATTTCAACATTGTCTTTGTTTGTCCTGGCTTGGTTGATATGCTGTTGTGAAAATGCAGTCCATGTATATTTTATTGATCTGATGTAACAATTCCAAGGATGATGATGCAGATTGGGGTGCTTGAGGATACAAGAAACCGTACCCTCCATGGCATTTTAAGGGTTCAAAGCTGTTTTAGAGGGTACCGAGCGCGCTGTTACCTTAGGGAACTTAGGAGAGGAATTGCCACTCTTCAGTCATGTATTTCCCTTTACTTTATATTTGTTGAAATATTTCATATTCTGTCAAGGAGAAATTCAAAAGAGCTTGTGAAATATCGCTACATCTATTCATGCAGTTGTTCGGGGAGACAAAACCAGAATGGAATATGCAGTCACCCTGCAGAGACATAGAGCTACTGTTGTAATACAAAAGTGGATGAAAGGAAGGATTGCTAGGAAGAAATTGAGGAGTATAAATGATGCATCAATTGTAATACAATCAGGTAAAATTTGACATTTTAACTTGGTAGGACCAAATCCTCTGATGCCTGCTAATTGTGTTCATATTGGAGTGCCTCATACAAATTTGCAGAGAACTATCTAATGGGTTCAATTTGGTGAGTTCATGATCTCGTCAAATTTGGGCTTGAGTTCAGGCCAGATTCAATGCACCAATTTGTTTATAACAAAGAAAATTAATGCAAATCAAGTGCACATTAAAATATAATTGAAAACATAAAGGGCTGCAAGTACTTAATTATATTTGAAATTTAAAACTGAATTGAGTTTGGACAACTGTCAACTGGTTTTGTCAACCCAACTAAAACCTGTTTAACCTGGGCTGGCTTGGGTTTGATATTGCAAGCTCTAAATTCATCTGTCGTTACATCTAAAATATTACCTATAGATTATTCATTATTTTGCTTCATGATTTTGTTTGTGCTATCTGGCAGTTATTCGTGGCTGGCTGGTCAGAAGATGCTCAGGGGATGTAGGACTACTGAAATCTGGTGGCATGAAGGTACTATTCCCTTACTCCTTGTCTCTACTTCTTTTTCTAAATTAAAACTATAACTCTCAACTCTTAGACTGGTTTGCTTCTAGCTACTATGGCACTTTCAAATTATACATATCTTCCATTTATTGTTAAATTAATGCCCATACCTTATAATTCCCAAATTGTTTACTGTTTTTTTTTTTTCCTGACAAAACAGAATTGCTGGATGATTTATAGGCCATTCTTTTTTTCTTTTTTCTCCTTTATGCTGCAATGTTAATCTCCTAAGGAAATATTAAATATTAAGATCCAATTACGTGGATCAATTGTTGACCCCAAAGAAAGAAAATCCCATGGAAATTCTAGTGTCCACAAAAAGATATTCGCTAATCTTGTATGGACAACTTGTCTTTGATGGTGTTCCACCTCAATATAAGTTTTTTTTTTTTCATGCAATGCTTTCTTGAATCTCCCATATTCTCTTAGTTTGAGATAGTTACAATTACGAATTCCAAACAGGCTAATGAATCAGATGAGGTGCTGGTGAAGTCTTCCTTCCTTGCTGAATTACAACGACGAGTTCTTAAGGCAGAGGCTGGTCTGAGAGAAAAAGAAGAGGAGAATGACATCCTCCACCAACGTCTCCAACAGTATGAGAGTCGTTGGTCTGAATATGAGCTGAAAATGAGATCCATGGAAGAAGTGTGGCAGAAACAAATGAGATCCCTACAATCTAGCCTCTCCATTGCAAAGAAGAGCCTAGCCATTGACGATTCTGAAAGAAACTCTGACGCATCAGTAAATGCTAGCGATGACAGAGACTACAGCTCAGATATGGGAAGTAATGATAAGCGAGTTGAGAGCAATGGGTTGAGGCCAATGAGTGCTAGTTTGAGTGTAATAAGCAGGTTAGCTGAAGAATTTGAGCAGCGGAGTCAAGTATTTGGTGATGATGCCAAGTTCTTGGTGGAGGTAAAGTCCGGTCAAGTCGATGCAAGTCTGAATCCAGACAGGGAGCTTAGAAGGTTGAAGCAGATGTTTGAAGGTTGGAAGAAGGATTATGGGTCAAGACTGCGGGAAACAAAGGTGATTTTGCATAAGCTTGGAAACGAAGATGGAAATGTGGTGAAAAAGAAATGGTGGGGAAGGAGGAACAGCTCAAGGATAAATTAGATGGGGTTATATTTGTCTCAATTATTGAGGCCCCGTCTGTTTTCCATCTTCGGAAATCGTGAAGGTACTGTTAAAGACACGAGAAAGTTGTAGGGAAAGGAGCAGCTCAATGATAATTGTTGATCATTCAAACACAGTTTTATTGAATCATCATTTTGTTTCCTCTTTTCTATTTATCAACGCGAGTTGTTGTTGCATATAGAAAATTGTGAGGAGTTTTGGTGTTGCAAGCGATTTGGTACATTACAGAGCCTGGAAATGAAAGTATGTATATCAATTTCAATATAGATCCAGTTACGTTAATGAAAGACCGAGTTGTCTACAAGTCATACAACTGCTGGTTTTGAATGATACCATCAACAGCACATATTCAATTTGTTTTTTTGAGTAGCATTACATACTAAAGGCCGCCCCATTTGCTGACAATTTGGCACAATTTTCATCAAGCAGACGAGACAAGCAACATATACTAGAAAGAAAATCAGTGTAATTTAAGTCGAGAAACTAGAGATGCCTTGCATAGGGTGGAAGGAACATTGGCAAAACTATTAACGTAACTTCCATGGCTTACTGGTTGTGCATGTTTGAAGTTGGGAAGATGAATACGTGGCTTCTCTAATCACTTTTATGATGCCTATCAACGTCAGAATCTTCCCGTTTCTGTCAGCATAAGAATCCTCAGGTGAATAAGAATGCCTGTCCATTCTTTTTAGTTTTTACGTCTGTCAGACCCTAAACTGTCTGATGAACTCGGATCAGAATGGATTAGCCGGTGAAAATATTATTGACAATGTTTATCCGGAAGACGAGAAAGCCATGTTGATGGTACTCCCTATCTCTCTCTTTCTAATATATTTGCATTTGCTGTGTTAAAAGCCATAAACAAAGAAAAAAAAGAAAAGAAAAGTTAACGGGTTGTGACATCCATATTGCAGGAATAAGTAGCTTGGATGTTAAGGATATCACTAAAAGATATAAAGAATTTAATGGAGTTCCAAAAAGTGCATCCAGAAGCGAAGAAGAAAGGTTTTGGTCGAATCTTTCGTTCTCCCAACACTATTTGAGGATGCTATTAAGCCAGCTTCTTCTTGGCTTAATTGCAATCGTCAGATAGTGTGAAAGAACGAAAGGTTCGACCAAAACATTTCTCCCTAACTTCTGAAGGCGCTTTTTGAAACTCCGTCAAATTCTTTTCATCTTTTTCTAATATCCTTAGCATCGAAGCTATCTTGTTCTTACCTTACGCATGTCACGATCCATTTCATTGTTTTTCTCTCAAACATATAACATGCAAACATAGATGAGAGAGAGAGAGAGCTAGCAGTGTTGGAGAGTTTTTGGCGGATGAAATCGAAGTCTCCGACTCTCCAAGAGTATTTATTTTCGTCTTCCAACAAAAATCAACAAAAACGAAGAAACTCAGTTTAGTTTTCCGAAGCATTGTAAGTGTGAAACGCCACCGCATGTAGTAATTAATTATTTTAGTGCTTGTGATTAACATAAATGATACACGACAGGTATCGGGATTTTTTACAATTTCTTTAAAATTGTTGATTCATAAATTATGTTAATTTAGGTTGTTTCATGCTTCGAACGACGTAAAAAATACTATCTATTAAAAATGTGACATGTTAATAATGAGAATTGAGTTATTTTTATCAAGTTCTTACACTTTATGTCGTAGAAACGTTTTGAGTAAAAAAATTGTCTTTTGGTTTAGTAAAGAATAAGCGTTTCTTTAAAAGTGAATAAAAAGCATTTTGGAATGATTTTTTTTTTTTTTTTTTTTACCTCAATAAAATGTCATATTTTTAATATGTAGCATTTTTCACGTCGTTTGATGTAAAAAAAGGGTCTAAATTCATATAATTTGAGATTTTAATTTTTTTTTTTTTTTTAAATTGTAGAGAATCCTAATCCTAGGAGACAAAGAGAGTTAATTAAACTTAACATCAAAATGCATCTTGATTCGAACAATTAGTGATTATTGATTTTTCGTCTTCCACTAATAATCAACAAGCATCAAGAAACGTCGTTTAGTTTTCCAAAATGTAGAAAGTTATAGGTAGGTCTAGATTTAATTACATAGTGGTGTAATTTAACTACTGTTTTAATTAGAATTTTGTGTAAGTGAAACGACTGTGTTTTGATTTATCTAGTGAAAAGAAAGGCTCTTATTTGGTATATTAACTAGACAAGTGAGTAGCTAAATAAGAGTGTTACAACATGATTTCACGTGTTAATTTTTTGACGTGGTAATGAAAATTATCATTAAATTTGTATTTTATATTTATAATTGTCTCACAGTATTGACGTGACACTTTAAATTAATTTTTAATATTTTTATTTAATAAAGATTAATTTAAAAATTATTTTTTATTTTTTATTTTTTTAAAAAAATATATGACGTCAACGGGTATATAATAAATACGAAAAGAAATGCTGGTTTTTATAGAAGAATTTTGACACAATTTCATACCTTTTATACAGAAACTAGTGGTAGCTTAATTGATTGGAAGGACCATACAAGTCAAACTCAACTTGGACAAAGAAGTTTTTACTTTGATTGATTAACATGCCCCAGCTCGAACACAGCAAAATGTCCACGAACAAACTCGTGAACATAAATACATTTGTTCTTTCTTTGTAGCAACTGACGATAATGTTGGCTGGCGGCTCTCGTCTCTCGCACCACCTGCGAGAGTGCGACCCGCGCTTGGGATTAGGGTTGGGGTTTTACAGCGCGCGAGTCGTTCAGCTCTCGTGCGCGTGCCCTCCCAACCCTTCCTCAACACCCATTCTCGCTGCGACTCATCACCACTACCACTACCACTACCACCACCGTCGTCGATTGCAGCGCACAGCTTCTTCTTCTTATAGCATTCACTCCAAGTCGCCTGGAGACTTTCCTGCATTTTCCGATTGCTTTAGGTTCATTTCTATTCTATCGCGTTTCTAATATTGCTTGAAATTTTGACGTTCGCTCCTCTGTTTTAGTGGCTGAGAAAATGTGGAATTTTTGGTTTGTGTGAGACATGAAAAATGTCGGCTTAATTATACAATTCCATTACTTCCTGATTGTTTTAGGTGCTGTTCTATTCGATTTTGTTTTCATTGGTTCGACTATTGCTTTGTCCTCTGTTTGGTTTGTAAGAAAATGTGGAGTGAAAGTAATTCAGATTCATACACAAGTACACATTTATATATGGTTGTCACTCATGCAAGATGCAATAGGGCCTTCAATGTTAAATCTTTTAGGAGTCTTATGGTGGTGTACAAGTATCTGGAGAAATTATTAATAGCAATAGACTGTTGAAACTACTTGAAAGGATCTAATGCCAAAATTGTTAAGTAATTCCCTATTCATAAACGCCCGGTGGGAGATATTCTAGGGACTCGATAATACTACTATGAACTTTGAGTTTTTTAGGGGCTTGAAAACAGTCAATTGTTGGGCACTAGATGTAGATCTCCTAAGTATCTGTTAGGGAAAAAATATTTTTTCATCGACTTGAATTAATTACGTGTTGATATGTAAGTGTTTAAACAAAATGTTGCAAATGAAAACAGATATATTTTTTTTTTTATCGTCTGCTTTCTCATTAGAACCATATAGTTTGGCTGAAATGTGGAGTCCACATAATTGAGCCTTAATATGTAAAAGCAATTGAAAGAAGTGAATTTTCATATCAGACCCAAATAATGACATCTTACGATTCTGTAACTACAATTTAAAGTATATGCAGAACAGAAGATCCCTCTTTGGTTTCTGAAAAGGTTGTAATGTAAAATCATTACACTATAAACCTATCCTATATATATATATGTTGCTTCTCATGTTTTGGTCAAGAATCTGATTTGCTTCTCTTTCTGCAAAGCCAACGAGAAGAGGATCACGAGCTTCCATCGGAAGGATTGTCCCCAGTGGCAGGTTTCTTTCATCCTGTTTTATCCGTTCTCCTGTATTTATATCCATATATATAACTAATGTTGTTTTAATTATTTAATACTGTAAATGGAAAAGCAATCATGCTTTGGAGCATTTTTTTTTTTCCTTTTTGATTTGGTCAAACTCTTTCTAGTTGTTTCTCCATGTGCCTTAATAGTGTTTATAGTTTTTCTTTTTTAAAATTTTCTCCTGACCATTAACTAGGTATTGCTCATTTTTCTAGCAATGCAAAGAGATCTTTTCAATAAGTTATATGGAAAGGTTAATTAACTCCTAGAATCTTCTATTATTATGGAATCAAATGCATGTGGATCATTACATTTAGAGCAGTAGGAATGCAAAATAGTATTTTTGATAGTTTATATGTGAAAGTTTTATTAACTTCTAAAAGCTATCCCTTTTTAGAATCAAATGCCTATGGATCACAAGTTTTAAACTTTGGATTTGTTGAGTATTATCAATAAATATCAGATGATGTGGAGCATTTGGGGTTTCAAATGCATTTAGTGATCCATTCATGCCACTTGAGGCTTTGTTGTTTCATTGACATGAAGAGGCTATAACGATGAGGATAGGTTGAACTAGAGTCTCGCTGGCCTTGGCAGAGTCTCTCCACCAAAAGAAAAGAGAAATCACATCTAAAACAAAACATCTGTTTTCATTCATCATATTTTGTCCCCATAAAGAGTACAAAAGTTGAATTAAATAGACTGAAAAAACCTAATCCTAATGTGACTGACTTTGGGCCAAGCCCCATTAATAACACTGACTCTTAAATTAAATAAAACATAATAACAATTACAAAATTACACCGACTCTTCAAACATAAATTAAATACTAAAAACCTAAATAATTTATAACCCTAAACAAATCTAAGGACCAAATATTCTTTCCTTATCTTGCATCATTACTATTTTTTTTTTTTGATAAGTAATTTCAAATTCATCAATAAAGCGCAGAGGGGCGCAACTCTAATACACGGGAAGTATACAAGAGCGCCCCTAAAAGGGAGGAACAGGTAATAAATTTAGAAAGTTTACAAAAGTAAAAACACCTAGATGGCAAAGACTGGACACTAACCAAAGAAATAGCGTGTTAAGCACACGCTTCCTTAACACTACCATTACAGTCTCTACATCTTCAAAAAGCCTCGCATTCCGCTCCCGCCAAATATTCCACAAAACACAGTGGGGAACTAACCGCCAAGCTTTTTTAGCTAGGCCATGCCCAAAAGACGCACCACAAGTAGTCAACAAATCCAGCACCGTTTGTGGCATGACTCACTCAACTCCAAATAAAGAAAACATAAAGCTCCAAAGCTCACGGGCGGTGTCGCAGTGAAGTAACAGATGATCAATAGCCTCCCTCTTCTTTTTACACATACAACACCACTCAATAACCACAATATTCATCTTTCGCAGATTGTCATGGGTCAGTATTTTTCCTAAAGCTGCAGACCATACAAAGAACGCCACCCTTGTCGGAGCCTTAGCACACCATATATTCTTCCACGGAAATGAAGGGCCTTCTTTCCTACTAAGCACTTCATAATAGGAGGGAAAGAGACAAACTAGAGAAAGATAAGAGTGCTTTAACTCTTCAGGTAGAAGACTAAATTTTCTCAAGATTGATTAAAAATGAGGGCCAATCTCTCTCGGTCTGTCCAAGTAAAAGTGAGTTGAATGCGAAGTTAGTGTACGCTGATATAGTATGTTAGCAGTCCTCTATATCTCTTTCCATACATAACATACATACATACTTATCTATCTATCTATCTATCTATCTATCTATTCCCAAGAAATATAATTAACGGGTCCGTTATCATTTCTAGGAGGAATAGTAGCATTGGGAAAGTTCGATGCCCTTCACGTTGGTCATAGAGAACTTGCTATAAAAGCAGCGAAGGTTGGGCGCCCATTTCTTTTATCATTTGTTGGAATGGCAGAAGTACTTGGATGGGAACCTAGGTATGGATATTATTTATCTTTATTATTTGTTTATTGGAAGTCTTCTTTCTCTATGATTTGAGGTATAAAAAGTTGTCTTTGTATCATGCAGAAGTAAAACTGGTTGAAGTACGACCATTTGCATAATTTTGTGTGTCTATAGTTAATAAAGCTTTGCTTTAGTTATATATTTATGTGGTTCTGTTTTTGAGGCTAGTTTGTGGTTTGAAACATTACATTCCTATTTGCCAGCAGAAAAGGGTTAGGAAGTGATCTATATTTGAGACAGGCTGGTGGATATAACTTTACAACTTTGGGATTTGGTATGGGATAGCTTAAGAGATGAATATCGGGCAGATCCTTGGGTAAATTGACTGTCCAAAATGATCCTTGACGTCCATATGGTAGAGGGCAACTGTTAAACCTCCACATCAGCACCTCTCTCCATTACACATGGCATAATTAATGAGTCAGCCACCTTGTTGCCACGTCGGGTGATACACATTAGCATCAAATAAAAAGGAAATTAAAAGGCCACGAAATTAATGAAAGACTTGTCAGCATCAAATAAAAAGGCAAAAAAATTACAAAAAAGTACTCGACTACCTCTCATGGCATAATTGATGAGTCAGCCAACCTTGTTGTCACGTAGAACGATACACATCAGTGCCACGTCAATCAGAAAGGCCATGTCATTAATGAAAGACATGTCAGCATCAAATAAAAAAGGGTAGTACCTCCATAAAGTGGCGGCTGCTACCTCTCATCTGTAAGGGGCAGCCATCCTGCATATCTAGGAGGGGTGGTGCCCTTTATTTGTGAAGGATGGCGGCCTTTCCCATCTTGGAGGGGTGGCCACTCCTTAGATCAACAAGGGGTGAGTGCCCCTCACATCTGCAAGGGGCTGTAGCTCTCCCACATAAGAGATGGCCGCCCCTTGTTGATCTGAGGAGCAGCTGTCCCTACCAAATGTGAGGGGTGGTGGCCACCAACCTATGGAGGCCTCCACCCACCTTTTTTTGCTTCTTTTTTTTGTTCTTTTCATGCTTTTAATTTGATCTTGATGTGTCTTTCTTTAGTTACGTGGCTTTTCTAATTGACGTGGCAACAAAGTTGGCTGACTCATCAATTATGTCACGTGTTTTGCTGAGAAAGGTGTTGACATGAAAGTTTAACGGTCTCCGTCTACCATATGATCAATAGGGGCCACTTTGGACAATTTAACTTACTCCATGGATTTGCAGGATAATTTTGGTACCCCAGGTATTTGTTTGGTACAAATGCAAACCTAGATTAGATCAGTAATTTTTCCTATTTTATTTCTAAAACATACAAATATTATCGCTATTGAATCTTAGTGATTGTAACACAGCCCTACGATTTGGAGATTAGGATTTTTGATCATTAATATAGGTGGGCTAAAGGCTTTAGAATAATGGGAGTTTAACAATAATGGATGTTAAAATACTAAAAGTTTATTATGTTTTAAAGGATTCCATGCGTTAAATTAATTATTTTTACCTCTTTTTCAAGTAAATAAGTTAAAGTTTACAAAATTCTGCCAATTTCATGTACAAGCATCAATAACCTTAAAATAGTTTCAGGATATTTTCTTCTTTTTCTTAGTACTTATTAACATGCTATGTTTAATACACGAAAGAGTGACTTGTCTTATGGGAAATAGATATGATCTGTCTTTATGTTTTGAGGAAAATCATTTCTTTCATTTGCAATGCCCTTTGCCCATATACATAGATATGATTTGTCTTTATGTTTTGAGGAAAATCATTTCTTTCATTTGCAATGCCCTTTGCCCTTATACATTCTTCCAGATATCCAAGCTGTGAACACCAATAACTTAAATGATTTTTTTTTAAAAAAAAATTTACGTTTGAACAGGGCTCCTATCGTTGCTAAATGTGACCGCAAGCGAGTTCTTTCCTCTTGGGCCCCATACTGTAGTGACATGGCTCCAGCAGAGTTTCAAATTGAATTTTCCAGTGTTCGCCATCTCACCCCTCGACAATTTGTTGAGAAGTTATCAATAGAGCTTGGAGTAGGTGGAGTTGTTGCAGGTGAATATAATTGAGAATTCGATTGTTCATTTTGTTGCATCATTTATCAGTTAGAAATTCTCTTGATGACTAAATTAGATGGCCTGATGGGAAATTTTGGCAGGTGAGAATTACCGATTTGGATATAGAGCTGCTGGAGATGCATTAGAGCTGGCAAGGCTGTGTGAGGAGTATGGTATTGAGGCTTGCATAATAAAGTCTGTTATGGACAAGAACGAATATGCCAGAAATATAAATGCCAGTGATTCAAAAGAGAGAGGACAAGTGTCATCTACCCGTGTTCGCCGTGCCCTCGCCGTGGGGGATATGAGGTATGTTTCTGAGCTTTTGGGTCGTAAACATCGTCTTATATTGATGGCAAACAATGAGGAAGGATTGAGTAGCAACGGAAGTAGGGTATCAGTCCCAAAGTCTTGTTTGTTAAATCTAGCACCAAAGGAAGGTCTATATGGGAAGTGTTCCATTGTTGTAGGTGAGGAGAAAGTAGTAGCTTGTAAAGTGGTGATTGACATTACACATGTCCATATTGAAATGGATGAGGTAGATACATGTAATATTGTTGGTAATCAAGCCTTGCGGCTCTTCCGTATTGAATTTGGTGATTAAGTTTAATACATACATTTTTCTCTCATCCGATTGTCCTTTCCGCTCTTACATTGTGGAGCTACTTGTTGAATTACCACAGTAGATAGGAATAATTGAAAAGTTGTGTATAAAGCAGAGCAGGTTCTAGTGTCTGAAAGCAATCGTGCCAAATTATGGTATTCTTAGAGAACTTGTATTAAAGTTAACCATAATGGTTCCTTATTCTCTGAAACGATATTTGTATAGTTCTATTAAGTGGAGCATAAAGCAAGCTTAAGGTGCCTGATGGCTATTTGTGCCAGGTGATAATTGATGTATGAAGAGCTTGATTATAATCATGCAGGCGGGTTTTTTTTTAGAGAAAACAAAACTCTCGAATAATAGTAATATTTTACAATCAGATTCCTTTCTTTTATTGAATTCTTACTTATAAAAAAAATAATCAGATTCCTTTCTTAAATATTTCCAAATAAAATATACAAAATTTCCTTGTTATTCCTAACAAACATCAAGATCTTATAAAGTAACAATAATATTTTCGTTCTCTACGTGCTCTAATTTTTTATTCTTTTTTGAATTTCCAAACACAATAGAAAACCTCAAAAGTGGGTATATATCCTCTTATCCATTTTTGTTGCTTTTTAAAGATATGCATAAATTCCGATCTGACTCGGACTAAAGAAGGATTTGATTTGGCTTAGGTGGTGTTAATAGTTTTTTTTTTTTTTTTTGAGGATTCAGATTTAATTTTACTTTCTTTTTCCTTTTTATAAAAAATTTGAAATTAAATCTTGACCATTAAAATAGCACCTGAGCCAAATTCGAAAAAGAATATATGCACATTCAATATAAGACCCGAGTTGGGAAGATGATTAACCAATTCTAAAAATTTTTAATCACAACTTAATTACTTCTTTTGAAATAATGGTACATATATTGCTAGAGTGGTTTGGCGCCAATCTTTTTGGCTTTTTGGATATTTTTGCTTTACACATTGTAGATATGACAGAATGACTTTCTATTATCCTTAACCCAACAAGGATAGGCATTCCCTCGAAGGACTCTCATTTGTTTCAAATTTTTGCTATGGTAGCTTGTGATCATATTTGGTTTTCGAGGAATAAGGTTTATCATAAAGATTTAGTTCTCCATGGTTTTGCTATTTATGCTCCTATTAATAAATTGGTTATGGAGCATTCTATGGCTTGGAAAGCTTCTTTGTCAAGAAGCCCTGAGGTTTGGCTGAGGCCCAGCTCTCCTTTTATCAAAATAAACTATAATACTACTATTTGGGATTATTTTTTAGCTCAAGTAGCAGTTATTAGAGACTCTTCTAGTACTATTACACATTGCTTCTCGCTCATCAACCCTCCCTGTACAGCAGTTTATGGAGAAGCTCTTGCCATTCTTCTAGCTACTAACTTGACTCTATCTCTTCATGCACCTTATTTTATTTTAGAAAGGAATTCTACTACTGTTACTTTAGCTCTACAGAATTCTTTGATCACACAAGACTAGCGTATTGCATCTACTATTTATCACATTCACTCTCTCATTCCCCCCACATCTAACTGGTCTGCTAGCTCTGTCAACCAAAATACAAACTTCTGTATCCATTATGTGGCAAATTGGATCGTAATTAGATTTCATTTTGGCTGCATTCTCATTTCTTTTGTTTTATTGGGATCCCTTTTTTCCCCTTTTTTTTTTTTGGGAAAGGCATCATCATTTTCTTTTCTAGTTTTTTAATGTCCGTTCTCTTTTTATCTTGTACTTATAAAAATAATAAAAAAAAAAGAAAAAGAATGAAAAAAAAAGAGAGGTCAGCTGGCAAATCCCTGCACCATTTAAAACTAAATTTAAAAAAAGTCCAAAACAGATGAACAGAATCTTTATGGGCGGCCACGGCCCACGAGCATTATACGTAACAACTGTCAGAGACTCCATTCCAGTATCCTCTCCTCCTTTCCATGGAACATTTTATAAGGATATTATGGGATTTATTTATCATATTCTGCATTGTTTAATTCTTTATTAATTTTAGATACAAAGATTAAAATATGGATTATTTATGAACAAATTAAAGAAGATTTGTTTGTGAAGATACAATGGCTAGAGATCAATATAAATTTATAGAGTTATTTGTTCCAATATTATAGGAAGGAGGGACAAATCTGTTTCCTTTCATTCATTCGTTTTATCTGTTGGACAAGAAGACACCGTGCAAAACCTTTCCCCTTTCTATCTCAGATTCTCAGGTCAGTTCCTCCTCTCTCTCTCTCTCTCTCTCTCTCTGTGTATTTCTTCCCATTCTTAACTATTCGCTTTTCTCTGCGGCCTCTCTCAATTGGGTATCCAACTTTCTATTGTCAATGGCGTGCGTTCTTTTTTCATTCTATTTATATCTGAATTTGATATACCCGTTAATTGCATTGGCCATTTCTGCCATTCTTTGCCGACCTTTTCAATTCCATTCTCTTTATATTTCAATTTGAAAGATTTTTATTCAACATTCTAGGGTTCCCGGTTCAATTAATTCCCTACCGATCTAATTTTGAAGAAAAAAAAAAAAGCAGAAAAATTCCCTAAAAAAATAACAGGATTAGGGACTTCAATTCCCAGCTTATTGTGATTCAAAATTATCCCCAAAAAAGAAGGAATTACGTGCTCGATTACCGAGTTCCTGTTCGACTCGGTTTCCTCTCGGAGACGGAAACGGAGATAGGGGCAAATTGGTCATCTCAAATCGATTTTCCTCTTCACCTCTCAAGAACGTTCGCGTCAGATTCGTTACCTTGGCGTAACCGTCTGGGTTAGATTCGTTTTCTTGAACTCCTTCTTTCGTAACGCTGGATATCATTTCATTGTCCTTGACTCTTAAAATTATTATTAGATAAAAATTTAAAAATAATATATCAAAAATTCAATAATTTTAGAGAGACAAAAATATGACAAAAATGAAGTGTAACATTACGCCTTCTGCAATCTGAAAGGAGACACAGAGACGGACACGGATGCGTGTGGTCTTCAGGTTTTCTTGATAACGTGTCGAAAAGTAGGTTTCGTAGGGACAAAACAGTATTTTGATCTCCCCTCCGGCTTCGGTACAAGTTCTCCCAACTTACCGCAGGACACGTGGGTCATCGCTGTCGTGTCCCCACAGAAAATGACCCGAAAAGAGTTGGTTCAATTTAACACTTTTAGGTAGAACCCACGACTTGGCGTCCTTCGATTGGTTCCCTTTACCGGCAGGCTTAGTTGGACGCAGTTTAATTTAAGCACATTCTTTTTGTTAATTCCTTTTCTTAGTTATTTGATAATTTGAATATTGTAATATGACTTTCTTGCAGGAACGCGGGTTGTCAATTAGGGGTGTTGACCCAATAAGGAAGCTTCGTTGTTGGTCGCTGTACAGGGGGAGAATCGGGCTGTCAAGAACATTTGGCAGCCCGATTACTTTGAATAAGTTTAAACATTCGGGTAAGAATATTTTAAACGAATATGCCCCACTTTTGCGATATTCTTGCGTTGCTCTTATAGTCGAATATACTCGCTGCAAGATTCTTGTTTGTTTTCCTTTGTGTGTGGCCGACTCTTTCTGATTCAAATCTGATACATTGGTTATTATTTTGGTCATCGTTATATTCGAATTCATCCTTGTACTCCAACTAATTTGGGCAGGTGGTTCTCATTCTGATTTTGGGCTGTCTGGCTTTGGTTATATGTGAGGTTTGGTTGGTATTGGTATGAGAGATTTTGAGCTGTTTTTCCAATATGGGTTCCTTGTCCGGAATCTTTCAACGACCTCTGGTTGCGGCGGCTGCCGTTGCTGTAGCTTCTTTTTCTGCTGATCTTTCTGATAAACTGCCATTTCACAGATCTTCTGATACCTGTTCTACGTCAGGTTTAGTGAATTCGACAACTTGCGATTCCTTGCAAGAATCAAAGCTATCATGGGTTTCTCATATCTCGGTTTCTAAGCTTTCCAATTTGTCGTTTGTGACTAGAATTCGAGTGCCCGTTCCTAACGTTAACTTCCGGGTTCCTGGTTCAGGCCAGGATTTTGTTCCCAGCTTGGTCTACTCTTCTGTTGCTTCTTCTCCGCTTCTTCTTAATTTGTATCAGTCTGCAGATTTGGCAAAATCTCCAAAGCCAACTGCGTATGGGCAGACTATATCTACCTCGCCCTCTGAGGTTATGTATAGATGGCATTTACCGGAGCCAGATGCCATAGATGTTTCAGGTACGTCTGAGTGTTCATCAGCAAAGTCTAGAACAGTGGTGGTTTTGCTTGGATGGTTGGGAGCGAAGCAGAAACATCTTAATAGATATGCAGAATGGTATGCTTCGAGGGGGTTTCATGCCATTACTTTTACTTTTCCAATGGCTGAGATTCTCAGTTACCAGTTTGGTGGGAAAGCTGAAGAGCATATAGCCTTACTTGTGAACCATTTGGCTGATTGGTTGGAAGAGGAGCATGGAAAGAACCTGGTGTTTCACACCTTCAGCAACACTGGATGGTTAACGTGAGTTTTCCCTCTCGAACATGCACTGACAGTTTTCTTATTTTTGCACTCACATTTTGCTTATTTTTTGTTTGGATTTACCTTGTAAACAGGTATGGGGTCATTTTGGAGAAGTTTCAGAAACAGGATCCTTCTTTAATAGGAAGGATTAGGGGTTGCATTGTAGATTCTGCACCAGTTGCAGCACCTGATCCGCAGGTAACTTGTACTCTCAGTTCTGTGACAGGTTCTTGTTCAAATGGTCAATAAGGCATACTCAAATGTGGGGGAGGAGTAGACTTTGTCACTAGCATCCCTTTGTGTGGCAATCATAGCCTTTTGTGTACTATTAAGAATGTGTGGCCATGCTTTTTCCCATGACCGTTGAGTTATTGTTTTTTTCCCTCCTTTAAACATATAATCCTTGGAACAGCTGAACTTATATATGAGACCTTTCTCAAAGCATATATGAACATCCATGGAAAAGTTAAGCTATAGGCCAGCTGTTTTTACTTTTTGTGTGGCCTTAATTGCAGTATATGTCCTTTGTGTTGTGCACTGTGTCCAGACCTTTCCCAGAGCATATATGGACATCCATGGAAAAGTTAAGCTACAGGCGAGCTGTTTTTACCTTTTGTGTGGCCTTAATTGCATTATATGTCCTATGTCTTGTGCACTGTCTTAGGTTTAGCTGTGTTAATGTTGATTGTTTTAGATGCTTCTTTTGTTGTTGTTGCTTTCAATTGTATATT
Source organism: Alnus glutinosa (assembly GCF_958979055.1). Classification (NCBI taxonomy): domain Eukaryota; kingdom Viridiplantae; phylum Streptophyta; class Magnoliopsida; order Fagales; family Betulaceae; genus Alnus; species Alnus glutinosa. Next base: position 8,370,780 of record NC_084886.1, on the reverse strand, counting down.
GTCACTGCCTTTTAATATAGAAAACTGCCATTTCTTTCACCAATAAGTTGATAGATTGGTATTTGAAATTATCTTCTTCTTTTTCTTTTTTCTTTTTTCTTTTTTTTTTTTTTCTGGGGGAAAGAGGACGCTATGGTGTGGGGAGATTATGATTTCTATCTTCCTATTTTCTTATTTAGAGTTTTTTGAATGGGTCTATGTGTTTGTGTTTATATTTTGGCAGTCTGAGTTCCGGATGAATGTGCTGGACAATCTTTATTTAGTCCTCCTTTTCTTCTGTTTAGGTCTGGGCTTCAGGTTTCTCTGCGGCTTTTCTAAAAAAGCGTAGTGTTGCAACAAAGGGAAGTATTAGCTCAAATGAATCAGGCATGGAGGTATTAGTTGGCAGCAATCAAGCTATGGAACTTAAACCTGCAGTGACTGAAGCAGCTTTGCTAGTAGTTCTTGAGAAGTTCTTTGAGGTGGTTTTGAATCTTCCAACAGTTAGCAGGTAGTTGTGCTTTGCTAAAATGTCACTGCTCTATCATTACATAAGCTTTTAAACGCCTCATTAGCTGAATAGTTGTTAAATTTTGTATGACTTAGTCAATCAAACATGAGGAGACAGGATTATGCAGATTAAATTAAAAAACATCATTTCATGAATTTCTTTTATTATTTTGTAGAGATGATATGGAGGATCACCCTCTCCCTGCTTCCCTCCCTCTCTCTGTGATTATATGCAACAATAGTAACTCTTTGTTTCATACAACATGGCTAAGCATTTTATTGAAAATTTGCCCATGCATTATCGCTTTTGTTTTGAGGTTATATACTTGCAACATGGCTCTTCATAAATATCTTAGTCAGTGACAGCAGTTTGTAGCATAGATTACCATTACTGCTATAATACACTAATAAAACTTCATGTATAATCAATACGCCTGGCTTGACTATCTCTCAACTCCTGAAAGCATTTTGTTGCATCACAGGAGGCTTTCTGATGTATTGGGCATGTTATCATCTGGGCAACCAAGCTGTCCACAGTTATACATCTATAGCTCTTCGGACAGAGTTATTCCAGCAGGTTCCGTGGAGTCATTCATAGAGAAGCAGCGGAAGGCTGGGCGTGAGGTCAGGGCCTGCAACTTTGTGTCCACGCCTCATGTTGATCATTTTAGAAATGATCCGAAACTGTATACTCTGCAGCTGACCCAGTTTTTGGAGGATTGCGTGCTTACTTGTTGCAAGCGTTCTCCATAGTCAAGCTCATTCTGTCACTAACCATGAAACTTAAATTTCTTTTTTAACCTCAATTTTTACTTATTACAGCTCATAACTTATTCATTCACATTGATGTAGAGGTTGCTGAAAGCAATCGAAAGTAGTTTTAGCTTTCTGTTCTTCTTTACTTTGTACTGTACAATGTAAAAAACAAATACATCAACAGGTTTATGTCTCTCATTCAATGCTGAACAGAGTTTATCTGATATAAACAGGTTAAATCTCTCATTCAATATGTAAAATGATGTTATCTAATTCTCAGCCTGCAAGTCAACTTTTATTATATCCTGGACTGAGATTTAGCAGGGGTATACAAGCAGCGGTATTAATTGCTAATCGTTAATAAATGCTAACCGCATAAGCGACCCGGCATAACCGCTTTGTTTGGCAGTTGGCAAAAATAGCTAATTGCCTAGGATGGTATGATTAGCAGTCTTAGGGGTAAACTGAGGCGGTTAATAGCCGCTAATTGTCTATCCTTATATATATAATATATATTAAATGTTAAAAAAAAAAAAAAAAGAATATACCAAAACGACATCGTTTTGGTATAAGGTTCCATCTTTACTTGGTCTTTTCTTTTTTCTCACTTTTCATAAAAAATAAAATAAATAGGGGGAAAAAAAGAAAGAAAAAGAAGCCTAAAACAATCCTAAAACCGGCTATAAAAATAGGTCAAGAGAAGCTCAAAACACCAAAATAAACTCAAAAGGCCTACGTTTGACAGAAGGTTACGTGGTGTAGTTCAGGCTTCAATAATTGATAACGGACGCTTATTTTAAAATCGCTAACCACTTAAGGTAATACGGTAACAGTAACATTTCAAAATTGCTAATTGCTTATATGGTACAGTTACAGTTACATTTCAAAATTACTAATTGCTTAAGACAATACAATTACCGTTATGAAAATTTGATAACTATAACAACATGTAGATCCCTAAATTTAGTAATGCTCGAGCATAGTTGAACTTGTCCAATTCGGCATCATCCATGCACAAGGCACCTGGGGTTGTCATTCACGTCAACAAGGGTGGCATAAAAATAGAGCACTTCCTTTTAGTTAGGCTCATTGTATCACTTCCTTTTAGTTATTGTCCTTAAAAAAGAATGTCATTGTTCGGTGTAACATAAAGATAGGACAATAATACACAATAGTATTACAAGTTATTTATTTTCTATACATAAAATAATCAGTCTGTCGTTTATATTTGAGGTATAGACTTATTTATAAATAAAGATGTGGAGTCAAAACTAAATTAAATTTCTATTCCAACATAACCTAGAAGTCCCTAGAGTTTGATTTGGTCTCAAAAGTCCTATCCTCATTCAACTAGAATTCTTCAATGAGTTTTTATTGTTGGATTGAGACTATTACCTTAATTTGACTTGGAGTAGGAATATTCTGAACAACACTTATTACGTTTATAAATTAATATGAGAATTTACGTGACATTTATTATGTCAATCATTAAAATGTAAATTGTTATACGACAGTCCGCGTGATACTCATTTTCATAAAATACGAGTTATCACTTTTCTTTTCTTTTTTTTAAACAAAAAAAAAAAAAAAAAAAAAAATTGTAGTTAAAGATAGTCCCTCAAACATTTTCCTAATATAAAGTGAAAGTTGAAATCAAATCACACTAATCAAAGTTGTTAATTTTCTTCCATCTCTAAAAATCAAGGGTTTCATTTTCTTTGCTATGAATTTGTAGCCTGAATTGTGGAGTTACAGCAAAAAGAAATATAATATGGATGAAAGAGAAAAGAAAATAAAAGAAAAATGAAATGGAAAATAGAGTCATGAGTATAGCTGGGAACCTCAAGTAACCAGTCCACCAACAACAATGCTGGAATGATAGAGACCCACCACCCTTCTAATGAGACGAAACCACGACGATGCCCCCGGAGCAAACATAGCTCACACTACACCCACCAAGGATATTTAAGTGACTTCGCTATCCGTAGAGCGCTATTTGTGCTCCACCCCGCCCTTTTGGAGTATTTAATTTTTAAGGAAACCTTACTTCTAATCTCACCCGAAAATTTGGGCTTAGGATTAGGGATTAGGGATTAGGGGCCCTGCAAGCCATGGCGGGGAGCGTCTGCATCAACGAAATCCTGACGGACGACGAGCTGCGAGCGATTCTGGGGAGGCTGGGGAGCGAGAAGGACAAGGAGGCGTTCGGTCTGGTCTGCAAGAAGTGGCTGTACCTGCAGAGCACCGAGAGGAAGAGGCTGGCTGCGCGTGCCGGCCCCCACATGCTCCGCAGGATGGCCGCCAGGTTCTCCAGGGCCGTGGAGCTCGACCTCTCTCAGTCGGCTTCCAGGTCCTTTTATCCTGGGGTTACCGACTCTGATCTCTGCGTTATTGCCGATGGGTTTAGGTGCCTCAGAGTGCTCTATTTGCAGGATTGCAAGGGTAAGCTTTCTGTTCGTTTCCGGGTTTTTTTTTTTGGCTTACTGAGAAAGAAAAGGGTATGGTACTTGTATGGTATGTGTAATTGTGCTTTTGTGCTCGATTTGCAGAGTTGCAATGGTAATTTTGATGGGTTTTTGTCGTTTTGGGTTTAGTGGATATTTGCAATTTGAGTGGTTAGTTGGGTTTGGTTTGTTTGATTAATTTCGAGTTTTTATTTGTATGAGAACAAATGGGTCTGGAACTCATAGCGGAAATGTCCTAGATCTACTTGTTAACTTAGCGGAACTTAATTGGTCATTTCACTTTGTTTGGTAGGCTATGGTTATTCGAGATTAGTGAATTTCTGGAATTGAAATGGGTATTTCATTTTGTTTGATGGGTCTTGATTTGGTCTGGGTAAATCTTTGTTTTTACTTGAGAAAAAAAGGGTGGAATTTAGCTTTAAACTGTATTTATGAGTGCTGAATTTGCAGAATTGTGCGAGTAATTTTTCAGGGATTCAATTGTTTGGGAGTAGTAAATTTGTGGAAATGGAATGGGTATTTTGTTTGATGGAATTCTGTTTGTATCTGAGGCGAACTGAGAAAGAGAGTATGGAAGTTAGGTGTAATAAGTGTTTGCAGTTGCTCAATTTGATGGGAACTATTTTTCTGTTTGATTTGATGGGAAAATGTTCCCATTGCATATTTTTACTGCCTCTGTTCCATAGCGCGAGGTAATTGAATTTGCATATATACAATTGATAGGTGGAGCACACGCAGGGAAGCAAAATTTGCAACAGACTTAGCGCTACACAATTGTGTTGAAATTAAGAATATTATCTTTTCTGTCAATGGAGTTTGCAAAGAATTTCACATCAAATTAGTTGATTTTAAGAATTTGAATGTTCATGTGGTTTGATCGTGGGTTCAAGATATGGTTTAGTGGTTTTTATTGCTGATGAAACAGCTTATTGTAGCTTATATTGAATTCCCAGTTTTGTTGTTCAATTGTTCCTGAATATCCTGCCATTTTTATCTGGGGTTATATCCTTTGTTTGTCTTTGAATATATTCACTTGATGAAATGGTTTGTTCACTGTTAACTTATAGGCTTATTTCTTCATAAGTTAGATGAAACATGCTTAATTAGGGTTTCCTTTGTTATTGTTCTTTCTTTGTTTTGCAGGAATTACAGATGCTGGCATGGTTGAAATTGGACGTGGTCTTTCTTCCCTACAATGCTTGGATGTAACATATTGCAGGAAGTTAACTGACAAGGGATTGTCAGCCGTTGCTGAGGGCTGTTGTGACCTACGAAGCCTACGTCTTGTGAGCTGCAGATTAATTACAGACAAATTATTACATGCTCTTTCCAAAAACTGTCACAATCTGGAAGAGTTGGGGCTGCAGGGATGCGCCAATATAACCGATTCTGGGCTCACAGATCTTGTAAGTGGGTGTCAACGAATCAAATTTTTGGACATCAATAAATGCAACAATGTTGGAGATAGTGGGGTTTCAAGTGTTGCCGAGGCTTGCTCATCTTCTCTCAAGACGCTCAAGTTGTTGGATTGCTACAGAATTGGGGATGCGTCTATATTGTCCTTGGCAAGATTCTGCAGAAATCTTGAGACTCTAATTGTAGGTGGCTGCCGAGACATCTCTGACGAGTCTTTAAAATCTCTTGCTGCTGCTTGTAAAAATAGTCTGAAGAACTTGCGGATGGATTGGTGTTTAAATGTCTCTGATTCTTCCTTGAGCTGCATCCTCAGTCAGTGCACAAACCTAGAGGCTCTCGACATCGGGTGCTGTGAGGAGGTGACGGATGCTGCTTTTGAGGGTTTAGGCACTAGAGAAATTGAGTTGAGTTTGAAGGTTCTGAAGGTTAGTAACTGTCCAAAGATCACAGTGGCAGGAGTAGGTGTGCTTTTGGACAAATGCAACTCTCTGGAGTATCTGGATGTGAGATCATGCCCACATATTACGAAGGCAGATTGTGATGGGGCTGGATTGCAATTTCCTGCATGCTGTAAAGTGAACTTTGCAGGGAGTTTATCTGAACCTGATGCGTTGCTTTAGGAGCCTTCATTTGAACAGTTTGGCATCCTGGAAAAATCCTTCCCTTTAAAGCTCTCACACAGCAATCGCTGCTGGTGAAAGCCTGATTGGTTACTGCAACTGGTGAGGGTTAATCCTACTGTCATTCCTGTTCATCTCCATTTTATGTCTGGGGTTAGACTTGTATTTATTGGGTTTGTATATTTATCACTCAGGTTTTACATGTATGAGTTGCGTGTACATTGTCTTTTGATCGCCTTTACCCCCCTCCCCTTTTCTTTGAACTATGAAATATTGTTGTAATTTGTTCCCTGGTCGGGATTGGATATTGGCCTAATAATATAATTATGAGCCTGTTTCAAACAATTATCTCATTTACTAATCATCACGTCAAAATGCAAGAGTAGCATTTACGTTACTGGTAGCTTTAATGAACGATCAGTAGTAAATTACTCCCAGCATTATTAGAGCAGCAGATTTTACTGGTTGTTTTAGAACCTTGATACAAAATGTAATGTAATCATTACATTTGATCTAACGGTTGAAATTAAGTAATTGTTACTAACAATTATAATCTAATTGTAATAATAATAACCGTTAATTATAAAATTGATCTGACAGTTAATTATAAAATTGATCTGACAGTTAAATTGATATAATAACTGTTAAATTAACAGTTATTTTTTGTTATTTCGAACTTTCATGTATGTTATTGTTCCACACTTACACTATCAGCAGCCCACTGTTAGACCAGTTTTTACATACTGAAAAATCTTCTCTTTTATCTCTCTCAAACTCCTTTTGATTTATTTAACATTTGTGTTTATTAGGTTCTACTTTTCTGCGGAAGCAGAAACAAAACACTAATCTTCTTGTTATAATAGAAAGTTAGAAACTCTGAGGCTGTTCTTTGATTGTTGTTTGGCAAAACTCAATCAAACATCATAAGTTTTATAGGCTCCATTGTATTTTGGAGAAGTGTTTGCCTTCGCCCAATGCATGCTCACCAATTAGTTAGGATTGGTGGGGGCAAATAAGTACTTAAGAAAAACAACCTTATAACGCATCTTAAGAGCATTTCTTTTTCCGTTTCAAGTTTTTGCACTGGCGAAATAGTTTGTGGATCTTAGTTTTAGTTTCCGAGTCATCTAGGGTTCATTGGTAAGAATAAAGGCACTCGACATACAAAATGGTGTGTTAGGTTGCTTTGAGAAAAGGTTTTGTAGAAAGCTCCTAGTCTTCTTTTGAGTGGTTTTTCAAGAATTAGGATGAAGGTGGTTTCGCTATTTTGAATTAGTCCAGTCAATTTTTTTTTATTTTTTTATTTTTTATTTTTTTATTTTTTTAAAAAAGAAAAGAAAAGAAAAGAAAATCAGCGACACAGTTGAACTTAGGCTGTTCTATTTTTTATATTCATAATTGTTTCATAATTCTGCCCATAAAAAATATCACGAAAGTGTTAAAGGATTTTGGGCTTAATTTGAAAAGGGATTTCTCTTGTTATGAATAACAGAAAAAGAAAGAATGAAACTATTCCCTTTGAGTCGGATGCTAATAATTCTCTTGTTAATAACGTTTTTTACGTACTGGGACTTAAAAGATTTATATAAAATATGACAGAAAGTTGTTTAAAATTAAACAAATAAACTACATAACTATATTGGTTCCATGTGGAGGCAGTTTGTTTATTTCTTTTAAGATAAATGGTTTTCTATCGTGAATTCGTGATTAGTTGGAACACATTTTCTTAATACTGTCTGAGGAAGTGTCGTTATAGCTTTATGAGGTGGCATCTTTACTTTCTGATGCCAACCCTCTTTTGATAGTAATGAAAAGAAAGAGGGAAGATAAAAAAATAAAAAATAAAAGAAGAGGGAAGAAGAAAAGAAAAAGAGAAGGAAATGTTACATCGACCACATTTCATGCAAAAATAAATGATTATGATTTATGCAGTGATCTCACAATGTGTGTATATATATATGTACAAGACATGATCTATTTACCAAATGGTGGAATAGCCGGTTCTAAATTGTGGGAAGTTGAATGGGCCTTTAGTTTTTGTTGGAACTAATCCATGAAGTGAAGTTCTTGGAAATTGCCTCAATATAAGGATGATACATCTACCAACTTCCATGAGCTTATCTATGTGGTCATGATAATTGGTGGGAGTTCATAATTTCAAAGCTAGAGGAAGTGGAAATACCTTATAAGCATTGGTGGCATGCTAAGGAGCTTAATGGAGACACAACTATATATGATGCATGATGAACAAGCCTAGATATGCAGCAGAAATCATGTAGAATAAGAAAACCTAGCTCACTAGCCAACCTTCTTGCTCCTCTATCCACTTGCTTTGGTCATGTTAATCCATTTTGCAAATTCTTGAGTTCTATTAGTGGTTTTGTTTTTAAATGTTTTCCACATTGGTATAGACAATGTTCCCATTATGTGTGCAGACTGCAGAGGTTAACAACTTGGTTTCTGTATATTTCTTGGCTCAAATAATTCTCTTAAGCTTTCTAGTGGAAGATAGGGTCCAAAAATAAGTTTTGGAACTGATTTATTTCTTGAGAACCTCTTTTTGTGGCCACTTCTTTATGTAGCCTGCTCATATTTCCTTCCAAAAGATAAATTGTTGACTATCAGTGTCTCTTTAGATGCTATCACTACTACCTTTTAGTAGTCTTACTCTGCAACTATGCCACAATTCATACAGTTATAGGCATGTTTCACATGGCAGATAGTAAAGAAGATTCAACAAAACAGAGTAGGTAATGCTTCGGTTCGATACAAAATCCATTTTCTTATGCAAATTGTTTTCTGTATATGATCTAAATTGTCTGGATCAATTGAAGGGGCAAAATATCAAAACGTGACACAGGGACTACATTGGTTGAAGAATCAAAGACCATCTTACCATTACGGAAGTATATACAATGTCTTTTAACTTTCTCCACATCTGCTTAATTCATGTAATACATAAACTGAAAAAAGAGGGAGAAATATTTGTGTTTAAGGCACTTTTCGAGTGACTTATGTATTATTTCTAGGCTTGAGAGATTGCCTGCTGAATAGATTTCAAAGCTTTCTGATAATTTAGGAAACCCATGAACCAGAAGTCAAAATCATCCACAGTTAATATTTCTATGTACTTTTGCGATGGCTTCTTTACATTCTCACTTTGATTGACTCTCTTTATCTTCTTAAGTGGAATAGTTACCTGCACAAAATAGAAGGCACTTAAGATGTTAACAATCATGGAGAGAGACAGAAATTAAATAATCATCACCATGTGATTTTACCTTGTAATGGGCTCTAAACAATTCTCCTTTAGGAGAAGAAATTTTGATTGATCTCTCACTGCAAAAGGCAACCTTGTCGGCGGAGATAAAGAGGAGACCTGCTATGGGACCAGCTGTGGTTGATATATAACATTGGGAAGCCTTCAATAGTTTTTCTCCTTCTCTAACACTAAATAATTGTCTGAAGATTTTATCCATTCCACCTACTTGAAGAACTCTAGCCCCCAAGCTCAACTTTCCCTTTACAGTTTCAGTGATCTTGGGTCCCAGTCTCACTGCAATTCACAACACTTAAAAAGTTAAAAACTTATTTTCATCTATAGATGAACTACATGACATGGAGAGAAGATAGATCCAATCTTAAAACTGCAGAGTTCCCATTCCAATTGTAAAAGGTTTCATCAACTTAATCTGCTCTCTTTTCCTTCATCTTAATGCAAATTAAACAAAAATTATTGGTGGAACCCCATCCCATTATTTAAGTCCTAGATCAAGAAAATAACCATTAATTATGTGGAAGGTATTGAAATACTTACCATGCTCTCGAACTCCATTTGCTAAATTGTCTGCTTTTTTTGCAAATTTATTCATCATACTAAGAACAGTATATGTTCTTCCTGCAATATGAAGACCCTTTCATTACTAAAACACCTTCATTGAGGGAGAGAGAGAGAGTGAGAGAGAGAGAGACTTACTTTGTTTTGGAGTAGAAGGCGCATTTCCAGGAGAGGGAATACGGTATTGGCTAGCAGGTACCACCGAGTATTCTTTTGATGACCCCTCAACCGGCTGTGCTTCAGAGCCTATAGGAATCCCAATAACAGGCTTTGGAATCGAGTTTTTCATATTGAAGAAATGGTTAAAAAAAAACCCACTTCTTCTGTTTGTCTTCTGCAACAACTTCACTGTCTGAGATCAAGCAAGAGATAGCTTACTCAGGTTGATCAAAACTTGAGTCCCAGAAAATGTATTTAAAGGCCTTGGTTATGGTAGAAGATTCTAACTTTTTGTTGCATGCATGGGTCCTCTATGGCTCATCAAACATTAAAGGCACAGACACGGACTCTTAAAAATTAATAATTTCTAAAGAAGACTTGTTCAAGTATATGATGCTTTTGTTGCTTTATAGACTGAAATCGTTAAAAAAGTCTCAAGTCATGTGTCATGTTCTTCCTAGTATGAGGTGCCTTTTGTGTTTTCTGATTATGTCGGCTATTTTTTAAACAAGATTTAATGGGACGCGGTTAGAATTAGAATCTTATTCCAAAATCCTCTCCATTTCATTCAAGTGAAATCGACAGAATCCTATATACCATTTCTTTGGTATATAAACATGGAGAAATGTTATTTTTTCAACTCTTATCCAACTCTAATAATTTAAAAAAAAAAAAAAAATTCAACCGTTAGATATGCAGGAGTTAGGACACAATCTCACGCGTAGGAAAACATATTTAATAGTTGGTTTGAAAAAAAAAAAAAAAAAAGTTGGATGAGAGTTGAAAAAGTGCATGTTTCTTAATTCTAAGGGACCATGAAACTGAAAGTTGTGTATGTACTATTTCATGTTGTTTGCATAACAATTGGATGCATTTAATTGTTATAAGATTTAGGATATTTTCAATGTTAAGCCTCTTCATATATTTTCCTTATAGGCATCTAATTGTAATTAACATTTTCTAATCTGACTCAGCTATATATTGGATTTTCCCTATAAATAGAGCATGTAACACAATAATATTATCAAGTCAATAAGATCGAGATGTAGCCCTACAGGCTACGGCGCACCTTCTAGCAATGGTGGACGTGGACGTAGGCCTGTAAGGTCAAATCACCACAAAATTCTTGTGTTCTTTTTTCTTTCTTTGATTAGGACGATAAGCTTATACATGAAGTAGACAATTAGATTAACCTAGGTTTCAAGTATTGACCAGGTCTTGGAAACTTTACAGAGAAGGACAGGAATAATGTTACATCTTAATTATTTAGAAATTATCTAATTGCATGGATTTGAAGAAGCCATTTTGTATATATCTTTCCATGCTATCTGTGGAAGATGACAGCCTAGGCCCTAGCGCATATGGAATGACTGTGACCGTGTGACTCTGCGAGGGTGTGGCATTCAAGCTTTATGAGGTGGCATATTAATCTCAAAGGAAACGTAATGTAGTGAATTTAGCATTTATTATATCTTATGGAGGGAATAAGTTAAAAAGCAAGTTTTTAGTTTCTTGTTAGCCTTTTTCTTTTTCTTTTTATAATTACATCACATAAAAAAAGGGGGGGGGGGGGGGGGGGGGAGGGTTAGAATGGAACAAAAAATTCAAGAGAAGCGAACTTCCAATAACAAACTTATACGAAAGAAACAATGCTTAAACTGGAAACTAAAATCAAGAAATGAGTTCATAAATGATTCTAAGGGGATCATAAATGACCTGATCCTTTATATCTTGAGCAAAAGCTAAGAAAATTGTTGCATAAAGCGGTATAGGCACCAAAATAGAGGACAAGCATGGGCATAACCCTTCAACCCTAGGGGTGGGCAAAACCGTGGAAACCGCCCGACTCTCAAGAACCGCCCCGCATAAGCTGGTTCTTGCGTTCAAAGTGCGAGCAGCGTTTGGTTTTTTTGTAAAACCGTGCGGGGAGAGGTGGGTTGCGGGTTTAGGATTTTTAATTCATCGGATCCCCGCCCTGCCGAGCCCCGCGCCCTTTATAAGACCTAAAAAAAACCCTAATCCCTTCGTCATTTTTTAAGCCTCATAAGTTCTTAACCTAAAAAACCCATGTGACGCCTGCCCCTTCGTCTTCTTCCTTTTTTCCTTCACCCCCTCACCCCCTTCGTCTTCTTCCTTTCCTCTTATTCTGGTTTTTGAGGAAGAGACCCCTCCAGACCACACTTGCCCTTCTTCATGGCTTCAGCCCATGGAGAAACACCACCACCACTACCAATAGTTCTCACTTGAATTTGATGGCCGCTTGCAGCTCTACTACAACGACAATAGCCGACACTCAAACTAGAAGGGAAAAGGCAAGAACTGAGTTCTTGTAAGAGCAACATCCCTCTTGGCCCATCTTCTTCCTAGTGAGTTATAGTAATGATTCTAATCCTCATTTTTATTTATATTTTTTTATTTGAATGCATTGCTTGTTTGGTACATTGCTTCTCTGTTCCTATGCTTGTTTAGTTCTTTGCCTCATTTTTATTTATTTTTTTTTTAAAAAAAAAAAACCCACCCCGCTCGACACAAATGTAACTGATTTTTTGCGGTTCATGGGTGAGATTTCTTAAACTCGTAGGGTTGCAGGGGAGGGGCAAAAATGGTGGAAATCCGCCTCATGCCCACCCCTATTCAACCCTACCAGAACCCCAAAAAAAGGGGATGCGGGTAGAGACATAACCCTCGAAAGACCATTAAACCCTACTCAAACGGGCAAGAGCAATCATGACTCTTGCAAGGCTTTTCAACCTTATCCAATCATCTAATGAAAGTGGCATACACAGGAACATGGTTCTTGAAAGTTTCTTCAATCTTACCCGAACTTTTACAAGATAACAACAACAAATAGTAGGTAGTTGGGGAGTTAGAAGCACCGCCTATTCTTTGTTGGCCTTAGAATTGAGAAGAAGTTTCTCATATTTGGCATTAAATTCAAATTTTCATTTACACATAATTGGGTGGGACGTTTGCTTCTATCTATAATCTATCCCCTTCTTAACCCTATTTCTTTAGGGGGAAGAAAAGAAAAGAGTGCATGTGTTCTGACGTGCAAATCTTTCGTGATCTTTGTATCTTTCAGGCTGAGGTGTGAATGAATCGGCAGTAGGCCATGCCCATTAAAGCAGTTGGTTGGACCTTGGAGACTCAAATGAATAGGAGAGAAGGCAAGAGGCCAGCCTTTATCACCTGTACTTTTCGTGTTTATGGGAAAGGGATTTGCCACATCGCATCCACGTCGGCCTGTTTCCTACCTCTCCATCAAGTCATCAACCATTGTTGGACACGCTACATATGATTGACACATCTCCCTGTAATTTAAAAATCGGATACGTTATTTTAATAATAAAAACAAAAACCCTACTATTCGAGGGTAGCAACGTGACCACCCCTTCTGCTGTGGTAGAGTATCAATTATGAAAGTAGCGTCCATCCTCTATTGTAGGAGAAGGCGGCTACACAACCATCCCTCCCACAACAAATGGGATGGCCGCATAGACACGTAGCCCTTCTAACAGCAATTGTTTTTTATATACAAAATTATAATAATTTTAATTATAAATATATTACATAAATATTTTAACTCATATATCTGATTTTGTTTATTAAAATGGAGAAACAATTTACTGAATAAAATAAAATAAAATAAAAAAGTAATCCGACCAAAAAGTAATTCCCTTTCGCAATTCTGTGGTCGGTTAAGATAAACTCGAGCTTGATGATGAGATCAACTAAGCATATATCATATGTGCCATTCAACTCTCTCTCCCTGCGCTTTTGGACTCAAAAAGTGTTTTATCATGACATTAATTCTTCATCGCCAAAAAGTTTTCAATAAGACTTTTACTCGAATGGTTGAGGCTAATGCATCATTTCTTTTTCTTTTTTTTTTTTAAGTACATTGAAATCAAACAAAGGAAACAAAACTAAAGAGCAAGACAAAACTATAAACCTAATAAACTAGTGGGAGGTGGATCTTTCCCACTTACAATTGGAACAAAAGAAAGAGAAGGAGGAGCAGTGGGTATGCAGCTAGAAAAAGATCTGGCTGCGGCCCAATGTGCTACTGAATGAGCACAGAAGTTTGCACTTCTATTGACTTTCCTAGCACTCCAAGAAATAGATGCCAGAATTGAGCCAATGATATCATATATAATAGGAGAAATGTGCCAGTCAAGGGAATTCTAAAAATGTTGTAGAGACCGAATTACTACTTGAGAGTCACCTTCAATAATAAAGTTATTGAAATTTAGAGAGTATGCCAGAGAAGCAGCTAAGCGTGCTGCTAAGGCCTCACCATAATTGGGAAGACAGGGAGAGCCTATTTGGGAGATCATATGAATAATAATGAGGCTAATGTATCATTTCATTTTCACATCTTGTGTTCGGTCTCATTTTGACTTTAAGACCATTTTTTTTTTTTTTTTTTTCTTTTGAAAACTTGAAGGCCCAAGTTTTAGGTTAATTTTAATTGAAGAACTCCATTAGTATTTTAAGGCCCAAGTTTAATGTCAAGTTTAAGGCCCAACTCAAAACACAAAGGTTATGTTTGTGTCTGGGAAGCAATTTGTGTTTTTTGTTTGTTAATTTGAAAGTGTTTTGGCCATGGCCTCCTCCTTTTTAGAAAGTTTTATTTATTATAGTATATAAATAGTTAAATTTATATATTTGAATCAAAATAATTAAATTTGGCCCTTGTCCCAAAAAAAAAAAAAAAACTTTCTTAATTGATTAGGGAAAAAGGGTTACAAAATATAATCTTTTTCATTATTGATCCGAAAAGAAAAAAGAATAGAGGATCCTAAATAAAAACAAACAAAAACTAGAAAATTGGTGGATTCTACAACAATAGACCTAAAACAAATACAACCGTCCATAAATATAAACAACTAGTAGGAAATTTGACAAACAAGTGTCTCAAAAAGATAGCATAAAGCAGTAACAAAAGCAAAAGGGATACAGATTAAGGAAAACCTATTTGAACCCACACTTGAAAACATCAACAATTACGGAAAGGAGGCTAAAGTGGTAAAAGCATTGTCAGAATCCGAAATAGAAACTATAAAAAAAAAAAAAAAAAAGAGGCACCAACACAGATCCAAGTGAAAGAAAACATAAACAAATGAAAAATAAAGATTGCGGAATAATAAAATAGACAAAAGAATTTTACGTGGTTCGATCTATGACTTACATCCACAGGATAAAGCCCTAAGGCTACATTATGCTCTTATTGCTTGATTGATTTACAATACAAATTATCCATATTTATAGAGATATAGAGAGAATACAAAATAGTATGTAAAGAGAACACAATCAAATCAGAATTGAATGTATTCAAATCTAATTTGATTATAATCAATTACAATTAATGAGGATTAATTCAAATCCTACAATATATGGAGAGTACAGTAATATACGGTATCGCTATATTTTCTAACATCCCCCTGCAAATTCAAGGTGGAAGATTCTGAAATCTTGAGTTTGATTTTTTTTATTTATTTATTATTTTTTTATGTTGGGTCGTATATAACCCAGTTTAGAGAATATATTTCTTCTTCTTCTTCTTCGTCTTCCTTCTTCTGCTTCTTCGTCTTCCTCCTTCTTCTTCTTCGAGCCAACTAGGGGCTAAATGGGCATGGGCTTAAAATAAGACCATAAATGCCAAAATACAAATAATGGGCTAACTATGAGCCAAATATAAAAGCCAACAATGAACTTAAATGGGCCTGGATTTGAAACAATACCACAGGAGCCAAAAATATATGGGGCCAACTATGGGCTAAAATAGACATGGATTTGAAACAATATCACATGCCAAAATATGGGTCAATGACCAAAATAAGGAGCCAACAAAGGGCCAAAATAATATGAGCAACTTGGCCTTTTTTTTTTCTTTTTTTTTTTTCCTTCCTTCGTTGCATCTGCACGATGCTACACTCATTTGATTCAAGTCATGCACATAAATAACCAAGCCTTTCTCAGTTTCTCTACACGTTTCCTTTTTTTTTTTTTTTTTTCCTTCTTTTTTTTGACCAAGAAAACACTGAACTGAACGGTTTGAAAAACCAAATGAAATACCTGTAACCAAACGAAGGCCTCCGTCTCCAACAGCTCGCCTGAGACCTGCCAAAAACTTACCGGTAGGACTTAATCTCGCCGGAGAACACCACATATGGCCTGGAACATCGCTGGACAACTCAAAAGTTGGCGGAAAATATCAAAATACCACAAAAGCCGCTAACAACCATGAAATCACCATTAATGGCCAAATGTTGCCGGTGAACACAACAAAACCGCCCGAAACTTGATGAAGACAACCAGACGCCGTCTCAAACGATCTAAAACTGCCGGAGCAGATGAGAACTTGCCAGTGACACCAACTAAGATCGACAAAAAGTCAATCTACAAACACCCATCGTGAAAACACACGGAAATATATATATTTTTTCTTTTCTTTTCTTTTCTCAGGAACAGTAATTTCCCCAAAACCAAAATGCATTTTTTTTTTCTTAGGAACAGTACGAAATCTCCTCATAACGAAATTTCCTCCTTCTTTTTTTCTTTTTTTTTTTTTTTTCCTCAGGAACAATAAGAAATCTCCCCATAACGGAATACAATTTTTTTTTTTCCCCGTCAAATACACTGCAATAACTATGGGGATGAGATTTGCAAAGCATTGACTATAAGAAAACTAAAATACAAGAAAATGAAAAACAAGAGAAATAAATCACAGGACCATTGGATCGAACATTGACGTTAGCCTATAGCTCTGATACCATGAAAGAAAACATAAACAAATGAAAAATAAAGATTGCGGAATAATAAAATAGACAAAGGAATTTTACGTGGTTTGATCTATGACCTACATCCACAGGACAAAGCCCTAAGGCTACATTATGCTCTTATTGCTTGATTGATTTACAATACAAATTATCCCTATTTATAGGGATATAGAGAGAATACAAAATAGTATGTAAAGAGAATACAATCAAATCAGAATTGAATGTATTCAAATCTGATTTGATTATAATCAATTACAATTAATGAGGATTAATTCAAATCTTATAATATATGGAGAGTACCGTAATATACGGTATCGTTATATTCTCTAACACCGAGAATATACCATCAATTATGAATATGTAAATATAGATATCTTAATTGGTAAGGGAAGCTGTTCGTCACCTAACCAACTCTGTCTAATCGCCATTCTTGACAAATCGATATCGTTAAATTGAAAATGGAATGTCCTAACTACTAATCCTTTACTTACCCAATTTCGATGCCTAAAAGCATTCCCATGCTAGCAAGCAAACCCCTCTCTCTCTCTCTCTCTCTCTCTCTCAGATCAACCATTGCGTAATTTTCAATTCTTAAAGCCCGAGAGTGCAGGGAAGCATCCGAGTCGCAGCCAAATTCAGACACTGGCATATATATTTATATATATAGGAAGATGACACACAAGTACTAGAGAAGCTTTTGGAGTAGTAGTCTACTTCTTTTGTCGTGGGTGGAATTAATTAAGGCTAAGCAAGAGCTTTCTCTTCCGTGGATGATAAGGCTTTGAGTTTTGCAAACACTCCAAGTCATTTGTTTGAGTTTCTGTCCTAATTCACAAGATTCAAACATGTGCCATGACAACTACGGAGCTTTTAGTATCCAATGTGATCTGCTGCATGTCCTTTCGTTGTAAATAGTGTCATTTCTAATTTAATTTAGGTTTGCGTGTAATGTGTAAGAATTAATTAAACAATTGAAAAAAAAAATGCCTATTGTATTTTACTCCATCAATCCTTAATGACATTTATGAAGATTTCAAAAGATTAGTAGATCATTTATATTACTCATAATCACAAGAAAGTAATTTTTAATTATTTCTTGATTTACCATAATATGTTGACAATGAAGAACACAACCCTTAAATCTTAATATTTAGGAAAGTAAGCAATTCTCAGGATGCTCCATATTACATATAATTAATGTTGCTTAATTAACCAGCAAATATTAATGCCATCAAAAGGGATCGGAAGATAATTACTTTTTACAAATAAAAGGGAGACATAATTAACATGAAAATGATACGTTTTCAATGGCAAATCTAAACTCTAAGCAAATACACGCTGAGTTCAGGACCTCCGCCACCCTCTGGATTCTTCATGTAAAACGCCTCCGAGTCTTTACAACCCACAACTCGCTCGAACCTTGCTCTCATATACATCAGCTCGCCTTCGGACTCGGCTCCATTCCCGCTCCCCGGTAACACGCCGGCACCCATTGAAATCGGCTGCACAGCTTTCAACACCTTCCAATCCTCTGGCCCGCACTCACGCCGCATGGCAAACCCGCATTTCTTGCCGTTGCAGTAGGTCCTCCACAGGGGCTCCTCCAGCAGCCTCTTACCCTTTTTGTCCGTTTTCTTTTCGCACTCCAAGGCTATGCGGACCAGCCCGGAAGCCATTTCTCTGACTAAGACGCTTGTCGGCGTCGCGAGTTCAATGAGAAAGGCGGGATTCAGCTTCGCGTCCTCTTGAAATGCGATGTGAACATGCCCTCGGCGATACCCGAAAAGGGTGCCTATGACTCGGGTCCCAAGGCCCGAGTGATGATGGTGTGCTCGGCTCTTGGTGAAAACTGCAAGAGCCGACCGGAGCTTAGAAACTGACGGTTTCTTCCCTGGCGGTGGAACACAAGCGATTTCTGTAGGTGCGGGGATTCGAAACTTTGCATCTTTGAACTCCTCGTTACAGAAATGTGAGGAGGAGCTGAAGGTCAAGATTTCCTCCTCGTCATCCTCATCCTCGGCCTTCTTTTTCCAGTGGAAGTATCTCCTGGAGAAAGAGAAAGAAGAGTCGTGGGGGGTCTTGGCAGTGATGGCCTTCATCTGTGGAAGTAAAAGAGAACACAGAATGATGAGGCAAACTCCTCAAGAGGAGGTGGGTAATGACTGAGGGAGTGAGGAATATATGTGGAGACTTAATAGATAAGTAAAAGGATGATGAGTAAGAAAGAGATTTGATTGTGTTTATAATGTCAAGTGCTTATGTTGGGGGGTGATTTTATTGTTTCTTTCTACCCCCTCTAGGCATGCAGTTGGCAGGGCTTAGAGTAGTGAAGGATCCTGCCAAAAAAAAGAAGGTGAGCAGCCCCACCTAACTCTAACAGGAACAAAGAACTGGGAGGATTGTTAAAGACAAGAACAGGTGAAAAGAAAGGGATGGAAGTAGACAGCAGAGAAGATTTGGAAGACGATGCAGAAAATTGTACAGCCAGAGGAGACAAAAAGCCTTTTAGCATGTGTGGGGGTTGAGCTGTATATATATACATTGATAATGTATATGAGAGTTGATATGGGATTTATTCAATAATAAAACTTATCTGTTTAAATAAATTTCATGTAATTTTTTTTTTTTAATATTAACTGTTTAAATGGCTAGTAATTTAGTTGCGAGGGCACAGAGAAGAAGGGAAGCTTGACTGACAATCTGACTTGCATTGGAAACCGTTAAGGGCAGCTGGGCACAGGTGAAAACATACCCCATCAACAGGCAACAGGCAACATGCAAAACAGCACCCACCAGGGACAACCCCGTCCCCCAACGCTGCCTGGCTCCTCTTGCACCAAAAGCACAAAACGCACATGTACCCGTGAGCCACAATAAGCCTCCATGGTGCTTTGTGCCTAGCTCTTTGTCTTTTCCGGGTCTTTTTGGGCTGAGAGAATTATTACTTGTTAGTCTCTGATGGAAGCAGCCAATCTGCAAAAACAGAGAGTGGCAGAGTGCTGTTTTTGACAGATTCACAAGGTTCTGGGTTTTGGGCTCTAGCTCTAATAATAGTTACAATACTAGAAAGATTGTAAAAAAAAAAAAAAAAACTAGAATTTACTTCATATATTTTAGAGGTTGGCCTGGGAGCATCTCTAATAGAATGGATAAATGATTTATAATAGATTTTAGAGCTATTCTGCCTATTCGCATTACAAATTATTTTTTATTATGTTCTCCCTTCCTTTCATTCTTTTTCTTTTTCACTCTAATTATTTCTTTCACACTTTTTCTCGCACAAAAAAAATATTTATATGGAAATAGAGAATATGTTGAAGAGAAAATAAAAAAAACAGTAACTAAAATAGAAAGTTGTACTTTTTTAATAGTTACTTTTGTGTATTATTGCTAAAGATGTATATAAAATAAAAATAAAAATTAACAAGTGTTAACATAAAAATGAATTTTTTTATTTTTTAAATTTTTGTTTTCTCAAAAAAGATGCTTGCAGTACTTCTTTGTGCCTCCTCTACCCTCTTTGTGCGGAGGTTTCGTACAGTTTTGAAAGCTGAAGATAGGCATTTATTTTTTAGAAACTGAATTAATAATATTAAATAGCGTTTATTTTTTTTTAAAAAAATATCAACAAATTAAGGACAGGTTCAAAACTACCAATCCACCATTTGAAAAACAGAAAATGAGCCTTTTTATCGGGTTTGGCTGGGACCCAGAAAAATCTACCGACTGGCGACTGCTCTCATAGGCTGGCTCCTCATATAGATAATGAACTTGGGAAAAAAGAAGATCAATGATCATTCATCATTGGCTATATAACCATTGAGCCCATAAATTTCTTTGACAAAAAAGAAACGGTAGACGGGCTGGTTGGCAGACATGATTGTCTGGCAAGGTTGAATTTTCGAGGGGTAGTGGATCCCTAGGTAAAGACCTACTCAGAATTATGTCAAAGCTGGTTGAATTTTTTGGTGGGAAGTAGGATGATGGATTCCCACTTCCCAGTCCAAAAGGAACTAGTTTGTATTTTTTTAGGTTTATTTTTATTAAGTCTTTATGGGGACAGACCTAGTATCACAGATCAACTAACAATGATCCATAACCAACTACTTTAAGCAAATCTAAAAAGAGTTAGACCAACCTACTAATCAGTAATCAATTTCTACTATCACGATTCACCTACCACAAGAAAGAAAAACATTATATACTGTGAGCAAACATCATGGTTTTGATTAGAGAGCTTGAAAATATGAACAAGAACGATGTTTAGGCGCCCAAATAACTGGAGAGAGAGGCGGCAATATATATTGCCCGTAAAGTCCTCCACAAACATGTCAAATATCTAGCTAACCAACCAAAACATCTTCTGCGTAAACACAAACTTTTTCCCCGACGGCCCATACCAATTGGTGTTTGCAATTCATGCAGAAAGACATAGTTCAGTATGAATTGAAAGAGAGATGACCAGAACTCCAAGTTGTATTCCTTTATATAGTTGAATCAAATTACAATAAATAACTACACAATTCAAATAACAGCTAACGGATGGCTCTACATTCAATCTACACCTAATCTTGAACTTGTAATCAGCATTTTATCTTTGTTCTTCTGCTGTTCCTCGAGATGAGGCTACTGCACTTCTACCAAATCAGGTTGTTGAAGAGGTGGTTCCTTCATAGTTGCTGCATTAACCTCTGCTCTTCCCACTGCATCATTATCTGTTGTTTCCGTGTTTGTTGTGGCACAATATTTGAATTTCAAATGATCAGACGCTTGGTCGGATGCTGGAGTTTTGCCTTGAGCATATTCACTGATATCCCCCTACCCCTAACTCGCACTTAAGAAGAGAAAAACGGGCAGAGGACATCCTTTGGTAAAAATGTCAGCAACTTGACCAAGGATAGAAATAAACTTCACAATAATATCACGATAAACAACCTTCTTCAAAGTGGTAATCCACTTCAATATGTTTAGTTTTTGCATGAAAGACTGGTTTTGAGGCAAGGGCAAGTGCACTAACACTATCACATCATAGAATTGGTGCGTGAGGAAGAGGCACTAACAATTCCTTAAAAAGCATGTGCAACCAATAGAGCTCAGCAGTGAGGATAGCCATGAAGCGATATTCAGCCTTAGTGCTAGACCGGGACACAACATCTTGTTTCTTGGCACTCTAAGAAACTAAACAATTGCCAAGACAAACCTCAAAACCCAAAGTAGAGCGTCGATCATTAGGACTGCCAACCCAGTCCAAGTCACAGAATGTCTGTAATTGAAGTGTGGCCTTAGAATAAAATAAACCATGATCAATCCTTTTCAATAACGCAACACTCTCTTAGCTACTGTTAAGTGGGAAGAAGCATGCATATGTTGACACAGTTGATTAATTGAGAAGGCAATCTCAGGTCGAGTAAGTGTGCAATATTGGAGCACACCAATGACATGGCGGTACTTAGTAAGATCAAGGAGCAATTCTCCATCAAAACAAGAGAGTTTAGCACAAGAGGAGCAAGGCAAGAATTGTGGTTCAAAGTGCAAGGGAATAATTGTGGTGTTCCACTTAAGTGACATGGATTTAATTCTACTCTCCAAGGGCTACCTCAACCAATCTTTCTGCTTTGAAGGATAAACTTTTGAAGACCAAACCTTGCTCAAAAGCACTATTGGTAGATTACAGTTTTTGTCCATCACTCGAATAGACATGGCTTTTGTAGTCAACAAATTGTCCCAATTCAAGCATAAGCCCACTCTCTTTCATTGGCAATATGTTTAAGTGCCTACTGTGCTATCTCAAGCACACTCTTCACTTTGGTCTTCAAATTCAGAGATCCAGTCCCACCTTGCTTCAAGCTTACTCGGATGCTAATTGGGGAGGGTGTCGTGATGACAGAAGGTCAACTAGTGGTTTTTGTATCTTCCTTGGTTAGGACTTCGTATCTTGGAGCTGTAAGAAACAAGCCACATTTGCCAGATCAAGCACTGAGGCTAAATAAAAGCACTTGCTAATATTGTTGCAGAAATTTTATGGTTAGAGTCTTTGTTGTGTGAACTGGGTATCCATCTATCCAAAACCCCTATACTTTGGTGTGACAACATATGGGCCACATATTTATCCTCCAACCCAGTTTTCATGCTCGGACAAAGCGTGTGTAAATTGACTTTCACTTTATTCATGATATGGTAGCCAACAAAACTCTTGACATCAGGCTCCTCTTGAGTCGTGATCAAGTGCCTGATCTATTCAACGAGCCACTTTCTTCTTCCAAATTTGCTCTTCTTCGGGCCAAGCCTCGAGGGAGTGTGTTAAGTACACCAACTGAAATCACAAACAACTACAGCATCAAGTTTCAACAAGTGATAACATAGAAGAGTTGGAAGACAGCAATTAGAATGGCAACCAGCAACAAGAGTCAAGAACTGAGAAGATAGGAATAACTAAGGATAAACCTAGAAGATAGTATTCGTTTTCATTGCTTATCATCTGTACAATCTGTTCCATTGCTCATCTGCACAATTTGTTTTCTTTGCTTATAAATTGTATACAATTATCAACATCTGTAACAAACTCGATTATATATACAAGAGCCTTCACCATACTTCTGTAAACTCACAATCTATGAGTTTTTACGAGTTGGTAGGTTGTTACTTGCTCTTGCTCTCGTTTTTTTTTTTCGCTTTTCTTCTGTTACGTTTATGAAATTTGTCAAATACTTGAGCGAGTTCTGTTATTTTTAGGAATTTGCCAGTTTTACTTATCTTATTTTTGTTATGTGGTAAAATCCACCGGAGTCTAACTCGAGCTCGACTCATTTGGTAAAACTAGTCAAGCTCGAAACGAGTTCAAACACGATTAATTTTTATCGAGCCAAGCTTGAACATTCTTTTGTAGCTCGTCTCGAATCCGAGCCAAGTTGAGCTTACATATACTTTTTTTCAACCAAATTTGAACAGACAATACTCAACTTGATTCAACTCGTAAAATACATGCACACTGTTCTCACAGAGAAAACAGCAAGTAGAACATAGTAATATATCCCTATGAATTGGAGCCAATCGGAAAGGGATTAAAGCCCTCTTGCACCATTTTCTGTAATGGCCAAAACAGCGGTTTAGGGAGGTTATCCCAGTCATACCAATCCCATCCATCACACTTGCCTGGCTCAAGGTTTTGGGGCACTTGGTGAGGATCTGCCAAGACTGCACGCATGAAGACAGTCACGTAGTGGGACGGTTTTGTTTCCTTTAGAAAGAGGTTGTTTGTGACTGTTAAAAACTCTACTTTGTCGATGTCCAATCCAGTTTCTTCGATCAATTCTCTGGCAGCACATTCCTCAAAGCTCTCCCCTGAACAGAAAACAAAGTGAAGAAATTTAACAGAGTGAGACATGATCTAAATCCCATGACAACAAATTTGGTGCAGAAAAATGTTCTTCCAAACAATTACAAAATTGATGGCACGATTGTGTCCTTCCTGAAATCAAATACATTATGGAAATAGAAACTTATTTGAAAAAGATTGGAACCTGAGTAATTCATGCTAGCGTTTCTTTACAATTTGATCTTCTCTAGGAAAAACTAGAACAAATATTTTTCAAAAATACCTAACTCTCTTCTTACAGTGTTGACACTTACTTCCTACAACGTAAAAAATTCAACTGTATTCCATGCGATTATAGCAACATTATTCAGTTCAATAAAATAAACAACATGTGAGAGAGAGAGAGAGAGAGAGACCAAACTCGAGGTGGCCGCCTGGGAGAGCAAAAGTGGAGTCACCGACGGAGGAGCGCCGCCGCCCCAAAAGAACCGCTTTCCCCTTCAACAAGAACACCACCACCGCCACTCTTGGCACCGGCACCTCCGCAGCCGCCGCCCCTTTCTCCATTCCCCCTCCAGCTTCAAATGCGCATTCGCTAAAATGAGTCTATATGTAGCATAGTCTCTTAACTTTTCGATATTTGGTTACAACGACGTCGCTTCCATTTGATTTTCCCTAATTCCGCCTAGGTTGCAGTTTCCAGCTCTTTTCCCGCCGCGGTTATGTATTGATTTAGATTTTTCTCTTTCTCTCCAATTATAGGGTGACACGTCATAATGCGACCAGTCCCCACGCACTCACTGGTGGAGGACTCTTTTTACATTCCTTTTGCGGCCCTTAAGTTCCTAATTGGGCTGCACGTAAAGAGCTTGGACCGGCCCTCCACTCTATAATACACTACAGCCACTAGTCACTAGCCACCTAATACCTCTTTTCATTTAATTTAGTCTAATTGATATGGGTGATTAAATTGTATGATAACCATTATATGATGATGTTGACGATGGTGACTTTTCAAATCCGAAAATAGTTGTGTAACTGTTGTGCAGGTTTATAAATTATATGAGTCTCACTTTATGTGTCTACAAAGGTACACAACTGTTATGCACCAATCAACTCTCTTTCAAATCAAGTAAAAATAGATAAATGTTTTTTTACACAATTTGTATACACTTTGTACATAAAGTCTTGCCTAATAAGATTTTTTTTATACATATTTTGTTTTAAAAAAATTAAAATAAAGTGTCACATAAGACTTTGTGTATAAAATGTGTGCAAGTGCCACCCCCTTGGCAAAAAATGGGGTGGCCGGCCACCCCTGTCCCCTCTTAATATTTTTTGTTTTTTAATTATTATTTTTTATATAATTTTTGAGTTTTAGTAAATTTTTTATTATTAAAATTTTAAAGTAAATTTTTTAAGTACCGTTTTCCATTAAAACACGCATATGGTAGTTTTAAACTACCGCATGCAAGTCGGATCCTTCCTTCAAAACTCATATTCTTCTCAAATTAATCTCTTTTAAACTTATTTTCATTAAATACGACAACATAGATTTCATAACCATATTCAAATACATATGCTCATATTTACTAATGAAAACATATATATACATCATGCATTAAAACATACAAGTGTAAAGTCCTTAAGTTTTGTTTTTTCCGTTTTTGCTTAATACTCTTGAGTTAACTTTTGTTTTGTAAAAACTCTTTAACTTTTAAACGCTTTTTCTTTCTAATGAAATTCGAGCAGCACAACGATGCATTTACGTGCATCGTCAAAACATATGCAAACCCCCCGTTACATAGTTTTTCTTTTATATATACATATATATTCATGTAAGTGACACATGTTACAATATAGATTGATGCTACATGTCAAATTAACGAATTTTATCAACTTTTTTATGATATGGACCCATTCACCCCCCCCCCCCCCCCCCCCCCCCCATTTTGAAAAAAAAAATTGCATGAGCAGAGAAGCCGCATCATGATCATGATCATGATCTCTAAGGTTGAATAAAAAAGGAATATATAAGTGGTAGCTGATGTGGTGGGTGGGTGGTGGGCATGGAATAACCTATTATTGTATTTACTTTAGTCATATTATTATGATGTTTGTCCAATTACCCGACGGCCGACACCATTGCTTTCAATATACAAACAAATTGCTTGGAGGTGACAAGAGTCCAGACGTGCTTTTTTTTTTTTATGGGTCTATTCAGTTTTCAGTGACACAAATATGTTTTGCTAGATTTTGCCTTGCCTTTGCACAAAATTACAAAGCATGGACCATCATCAACTGGCTCCACCTCTTAATTAAAAAGTTATTTGGATACCATATCGCTCAGGAAAAAACCAAAAATAAAATAAAATAAAAAATTACAACATTGACAGCTACTTCTTTAATTTGTTGCTTTGGCCTTTGAAGCAAGAAAAAGGTTACCCACTTGGCCTCCTCGATCATCATTTTTCAATTTGATAGACGACGTACTATCTAAATAGAATTAGGGGATACGTGTATATTTAGGCATCTATTATTAACCGTCCGTATTCGCTATCCGTTATCTTCTATTCACGCACGTAGATATATATTGTTAAAAAAAGCTATTATTTGTGTATGTCAATTATGCGGATAGAGGTTTTATGTCATATATTATACGGCAGGTGTTGTAGTAGGTTTGGTCGGTTGCGTTGCTTTCTCATGTACGTAATATTTGGACAAATATGTAAAAGAACTGTGAAAATCAATATATTTTCGAAATATTACATCTTTAAAAAAAGAAAAGAAACAAAAACACTAAAAATCGACTCAAATTATTTTTAAAATTGTTTAAAATAAACCATAATGAAAATTCAAAGAAGGCCCAAAATACTAAAATAAATTCTATACCTAATATGTGAATAGCAAGGAATAACAACATTTAATAACCACACGAATGCAGTCAGTAAAAATATGATGCAAATCCGATTGCAGATATCTAAAAGTGATATACGTACGTGTTTTGCGAATGTGGCTGTGGATATGGCAAATAACCGTATCTACATAAATATGTACCCTATTATAAACGAGTAATGCTACACATCATCCCTTTGTCTTCCTTTTGTCACCCCAAAATTGATGTGACTCTTAAAATCACCATTGGATCAAAATCCAAGAGTGATATATCAAAAATTCAATGGTGATTTTAAGAGCCACATCAATTTTAGGGTGACAAAATGAGACAAGGGGATGATGTGTAGCATTACTCATTATAAACTATTCAACTTACCCCCCCCAAAAAAAAAAAAATAATAATAAAATTATACAATCATTTTTCATTTCATTATATATGTGTGTCTGGCATCATCAGTCTTCTGATCAAAATAAATTATCATTAACAATCAACAGGAGAATATCTAGCTCTTCAAATCTCCCATCCGGTGTGGGTTGTACCAAAACCTTCTTCTAATGAAAAGAAAATGCCATTAGATCGTAATGAATAATGTTAAAAGTAGTACAAGATGTAATATAATATTATTTTTATAAGCATATTTTCTTCTTATTTTGACATTTTATTTCAAGTCTATATCTCTATATCTCGCTTTCGATTTTTTTTTTTTTTTTTTTTATATATTTTTTTTAAAGTAATAATGTTACTTAATTAGTCAAAAAGGAGAAAATCAGGGCTGTGAAATATATTTTAATGTCACAAATTGATAAACAATTTGTCAAGCTAGACTACCATAATTAATTAATTTGCTGGATAAGTCTTGACATGCATAGGTTAATATCATCCAACAACGACTATTATTAGTCGCAAAATTAATACATCTAACCATGATCAACTATATATTATAATCAACATAGACCAATTTGATATTAACAACATAAAATCTAGAAAAAAAATAACTATGTTTATTGTTTAACTTTGTGTTTTGTTATAATAAATGTCCATTATAAAATCATATATATCTACGAATACCTAATTTATTTAATTAGGGTTAAGCAGTTTTTTCTCCATGATAATCCATTAATTAAGAGGAAACTTTACTCCCCATTACGCAATTTATAATGTCTCCTAAACTTTCAAATGTTGCATTGTACCTGTTACGTGCCTAATTACTCAAACATGTAACAGATATATAAATAAGAGTAGTTCAAGGAACCCTATCACTTTCCAGATCAATTAAAGAGTTGAATATTAATAATATTTTGCTTACTTTATTCATCAACCCAATAGATTTACATAGAATTACAAATAAATGTGATAAATATAAACTGCTCCCATAAAGATGTATCATATTACTAACACTTCATAGAAATGTATCATATGACTATCCTATCACTAACAACTATTAATAAAGATAATAATAATTAAAGATAATAATAAAAATAATACACAGCTACTTAGAGATATTAACATAATATATTTTTATTCTCTACTATTATGTATTATCTACTACTAGAATCTTAAAAGAAATAATATTTTCATTAGATAAATAACCGCTCATCTCATTATTTTAAGGAAAAGTTCCATAGTCACGAGTAGTCTACCTCTATATCTATTTGTACATGAAATGTTGGACCACACATTCACACTATACATCAATTTCGCATTTAATGTGAGCGTTGTGACCATTCGTATTTATTTTGTTTTAATAAAAATAAAATTATTCCATTTCGTTAAACTTACACGTATGATCTTTAGAGAATATGAGAATTATATAAATACTTAGATGCTTTGAAAATACATATCAATTTAGGGTCGGTTTGAGTTTACAATTTTAAAAAGTGCGATTTAAAATAACAATTTTAAAATGTGCAATTTGAAAAAGTGAGTTTTATAAACGCGGTTTAACATTTAAAATCACAAATTAGCCTTTAAAATTGATTTGAAAAAACAGATTTTATGCATTTTTAAATTGTAATTTTTAAAAAACCTATTTTTAAACGGTTTAAAATCACGTTTATTGTCTATGAAATCGAAATTCCAAACGCACCTTTAATAAATTGAATTAAAACAATTGGAACAAAAATTTACCCTTCTCAAATTGTGCACTGATAGTTGCCACTTGCTCAAGTTTTTTTTTTTTTTTTTTTTTTTAAATAAAAGAAACCAATTTGCTCCACTTGGGTGAACAAGACTGTCAGGTGCCACGTGACCACATGAAAAATCATGTGAGACACAAGAAATAATGTAATCAAATTAAGGGTTGAAATTTTGTAGTCACGGATATTAGAATAATCTTCACATGATAAGATAAAAATAACAGGGATTAATCAGAAACTTTAAAAAAAATAAGTTTTTTGTTTTATTGATTTATTTATATATTCTTTTGTGTGAGCAGGATCACAGGAAAAAAATGTGAATGGTTAGAGCATCTTCCATAAGATGCTTTAAACCCTCAAAATCACTTTCTTTAAAATTTAGCTAA
This sequence comes from Alnus glutinosa, assembly GCF_958979055.1. NCBI lineage: Eukaryota > Viridiplantae > Streptophyta > Magnoliopsida > Fagales > Betulaceae > Alnus > Alnus glutinosa. The sequence goes on along the minus strand of NC_084886.1, from coordinate 8,341,523 downwards.
TAAAAGAGTGAAAGGGCACTCCAATAAATTATTTATAAATACTTGCATATTTTTAATAAATGAATTTTCACTATTTTTAATTGCTTGTCACACCATTTCTCAGAGGCGTTTATTGGCTAGAAAATAATAATAGAGAATTTGTTAAGAATATGTATTGAAAAAAATAGTAGTTAAAGAATATAATTATAATTTTAGAGCAGCTAATACACACGTCATTACCTGAGATGCTCTTACGTAAAAGAATCTACCGGTATAATTCCAAAAATATCTCCTTCAAAACCCCAGTGATTTCTCCCGGAATCACCCGGTCACCTCTCTGGTTCACTGGCTCCCAACAGTTTCAGTGCCACCAAGAGACCAAATCTGCACCCCCGCTATTCCCGCCGTCACCGCCACTTGTCAGTTCCCCACGCTGCACAGGCCCCGCATTCCCTGACTTTCCGTACACACTCATACACACACACATATTCCTCCTCGCTCTCTCACTCGCTCTCGCTCAACCTCCTCTGCTTCTCATTCTTCGCACGCAAACGCGCGCACGATTATCTCTCGCTCACTCGCTCGGTCTGTTTGTGAGGCAATGACGGACACCACGGATGACATAGCGGAGGAAATCTCGTTTCAGAGCTTCGACGACGACTGCAAATTGCTCGGAAGTCTTCTCAACGATGTGTTGCAGCGCGAGGTCGGAGGCAAGTTCATGGAGAAGCTGGAGAGGAACCGTACCCTTGCTCAGGTACTCCTCCGTAGTCATTTCTGTACTAGTCGCTGCTCATCGTGTTGGTTGTTACGTCGTTTCTTTTTGGTTGCTGAGAAAACAGAGGAATGCATGCCTTTGATGTTTTTGGGCTTTCAAGCAAAAAACAAGAAAATCTCAACTGAAACAACTATATTAGGCTCAGTAGTGAGTCTGTTGGAGTTTTTGATTTTGAAATAATTATCAGGTCTTCAAATCAGTGTCTTTTTTGGTCCCCCTGTTTCCCTTACATTTTCTCAGCATCCAAACAGACGCGTAAAGATATGTCATGTTGAAAAATGTCTTTGAATGGTGGGGTTTGTGTGATAGAGCGCTTGCAACATGAGGACGGCGGGGATCGAGGACATGGCGGAGCTGCTAGAGAAGCAGCTGGCTTCTGAGATATCGAAGATGACCTTGGAGGAAGCCTTGACCCTCGCTCGCGCGTTCAGCCACTATCTCAATTTGACTGGTATCGCCGAAACCCATCACAGGTATATCGGTCTTTATTGATGATTAGTTTGTTTTAGAAAGATTAGATGAAAATACTTCATTGCGTCACGTTTGTTCTTTTTCTTGGTTGCTAAAAAATAGATACATGGAGTTTCTTAATTTACTCTTGACAAAATCGGTATGATATACTTCCAGTTTTTGGATTTGAAAGGCTTTTAAAATCAATCTTCAAGAGAAATGTTGCCTTGTGCAGAGTTCGTAAGGCACGAAACGGGGCGCCTCTATCGAAATCTTGTGACGACATTTTTAATCAGCTGGTTCAGGGTGGAGTTCCCACAGATGAGCTCTATGAAACTGTTTGCAAGCAGGTTTCTTGTTGGTTCTTGTGCTTCTAGTTTTCTAAATTTCTTGATCCCGTTGCCTGAAGAAAATAAACTTTCAAAACCACAAGCTGTTGTTTTATTTATTTATTTTTGCGTTTAAGTATCTGTAATTTGCTTGTCTGAAAAATGCAAATTTAAGTGTGGATGGTTAAGAAGTTGTCCGTTCTTCTTTATTGTTCTTGATTTTGGCATACTTGTTGCTGCAGGAGGTTGAAATTGTTCTTACTGCACATCCCACACAAATCAATCGTCGCACATTACAATACAAGCACATTAGACTTGCCGTAAGTTGTCAATGTTCTTGACACTGTGATGTGTTCAAATGTAATATCTTTAATATCCTTTCCGTTCCTTGTCTCTTATTCTAACTTCACCTTTCCTTTCAGCATCTTTTAGACTACAATGACCGACCTGATCTTAGTCTCGAAGATCGAGAAATGCTTATTGAGGATCTGGTATTGTTTCTCTTACTGCATAACAATCCCCCAGAAAGTCACTGTAAAGTGTACATGTGTTAGTGTGTGGAGGGTGGGGTTTGTGCTTGTGTCTATATGATAATGTGGAAAACAAATTGTCTAATTCTTGCATTTATTTGATTTATAGATTCAATTTTGCTGTTATAGTTAAGAGGAGAACTAAATATGCCGTGTGAGTTATAGAATTAATATCGGTTTTGTAGGTGAGAGAGATTACTTCAATCTGGCAGACTGACGAGCTTAGGCGCTACCAACCTACGCCTGTTGAAGAAGCTAGGGCTGGTAAACTACTTGAAGCTAAGAATTGTTAGATATTGCATGCTTTGTTTTCTCTGCAAAATTATGTACATACCTGCATGTGTTCATTTTATTATCTCAGGTTTGAACATTGTGGAGCAGTCCCTTTGGAAAGCTGTACCTCATTATTTACGTCGGGTCAGCAATGCCCTAAAGAAGGTTTGTCTTCAAACTGTGTTTGGTACCTACTGGATTCTTTGCCTGCGCATACTTTCTTCCTTGTAGCTTTTCTGTCTTATTTCTTCTTCTTCTTCCTCCCCTACAGCATACTGGGAGGCCCCTTCCATTAACTTGCACACCAATAAAGTTTGGGTCTTGGATGGGGGGTGATAGAGATGGAAATCCAAATGTAACAGCAAAGGTGAGGTTTCTACAACTACAAGTGGTCATCTTTTTGAAATATGTCTCCTACTTGTATGAGATAAGATCTTCAAAGTGTCTACAATTTTGCATCTGTGAAATGATTTCTTCTACTTGTATAAGATAATATCTTTCCTTTGATTGAGGAAGGTCTTAGAACAATGGCAAATAATCCACATGTGAAAGCTTCTACTAGAATTTGGTACAGAGACGCTAGCAAAATTCTAGATAAGTCCTGTGGGTCATTTCCTTTGAACAGGAAAAAGTAATAAAAGACAACCTTTGTAACTTATCCTGCAGACATTAGCGGCAAAGCTTGATTGAGTTGTAATTTTCTGTTTCCTTGTTTCAATGGCATATTTACCATTCTTGGTAATGATCTGAGTTATTTTCAGAAAAGCTGTTGACATATTAAACAAACATTTTTAATGGTCGGAACAAAGTTGAGATGTTTTTTTTTTTAACCTTAGGCATATGCTTCTGTTTAGCTTTGAAATTTTTAGTTCTTGCGTTCTTCATGAGGGTCTTCACTTCAGTCCTGATTAATTTATTTATTTCTTACATCACAGTGGTCCTGTTTCATTCGCTATTGAGAAGTCATTTGTTCTGTTAAAATTGAAGACTTTGTTTTTTTTTTTTTGCATGCTTCAAAAGATGTTGGTAGTGCTAAAGATACTTTTGCTTTGTTTGTCCAATTTAATGTGTGTATGTGAATTGTCTTATTTAATTATGAACTTGATGCACTTTTCTTTTACTATGAACTTGATGCACTTAGAAGTGAACACCCACTGCTAGAATGAATTTTCTTCATTAATGTATGAAGTGTGTGATTTCTTGAAAAGTCCTATAAGGTAGCTGAAACAGTTTTTGTTACTTCATTTTTTAAGAGTCTAATAAAGTGTTGTTCTGTGAAAGAATTACTTCTTTTCAAAAATCTTTTTGGTTTGTACTGATTACATTGAAAAGCTATGCTTAATGTCTAACTATAACGGACTCCAGTTTCATTCTGCTGTTGCTGTCAAAGTACATGAGGACATCAAATGCTTTTCTTTCTGTTGCTTCAGGTCACCAAAGATGTCTCTCTTTTATCTAGGTGGATGGCTATTGACCTCTACATTCGCGAAACTGATAGCCTCAGATTTGAACTATCCATGAATCAGTGCAGTGATAGATTGTCAAAACTGGCACATGAAATTCTAGAAGAAGGTTTTGCATGTTTAAGTTCTTTTGAAGCTCTGGAATTTTATAATTATGGATATCGTAATCATTATGCTTCTTTTGTCCTTGTCTTATATGAATTGTCCACTGGATAGAGTTTAAAATTTGGAGACAAATGCCCTTGTGTTCTTAGAGATGGGAACTGTCAATATCAGTACCAATCCAATTGGGCCCTAAATAATTTAATTTTTTGTATAACAATGCTTTAAACTTGATTGATGTGATAATTTAAGTTTTGTAGATGATATTTTAGCAAATAATATTAAACTACAACTTAAGTACAAGAATCAAGAGACTAGAGCTGTCAACTGAAGATCACGACTTGAGATATACAGAGTGACAAACATAACTTGTAAGGTCTAATGCATGACAATGAAGGTTTATTAATATAATAAGCATATATTTAGAATTTTATAGTAGCAATTTAATATGTCAAATAGTTTATTTATTTTTTGCCGCTATGATTACAAATAGTGTAATGAGCATGCATCCTCACCTGGGTTTGCCATATTTTGTTGCTCGCTTACTGAAAGAGGGAAATCAGAAAAGAAAAGTAAAGCTGTATGGTTTTTGTTCTAAATGCCTTTTCATTTTTGGTTTCCAACCTTCTTGAAAATCATGGGGAATTATATTGCTTAATGTTGGCCCTTTTCCCTTGCTGAATTTCTGCGTCATGATAAATTAAAAAGTCATAAGAACTTTTTGTTTTGTTTTAAATCTTAATATTGACCATTTGAAATTCAATTTCAATCTTCAGTTTTAAATTCGTTTGATGTTGAGATTTTGGGGTTCTGCCTAAGAAGGAAAAAAGAAAAAGAAAAAATGAGATTGGTTTTCTGGTTTCTCAAGCATGTTGTTTTTAGCAACTAAATCTAAGTTTAAGTTTATCCAGATAATTTTATGACTATATGCAGAAGAAAATGGCTTAAGAAGCCACAGTGTCAGTATGCTTCTAATGCCTATTTTAATATGTAACAAGAATGAGATGGGCCACACGGTTACTGAAGGGGTACATTCAGATTTTTGTTGAGAAAATGGTGTTCTTTTCCAGTTACCGTGTTTCATGGCCTAAGACATCAAGTCTTCTAAATTGGAGTATCTACAGATCATCCTCTCTTGATTTTCTTGAAGATCCATACGCAGCAGTTGTGATCTACTTCAGTAACTTGACTGTAATTCAAATTTCTCTTCAGAAACTTCATCTGATGTTCGGCATGAGAGTTGGAATCAGTCTCTGAGCAGAAGTCAAATGAAGCTTCATGGCCAACAAGCTCCATCCCTTCCAACACAACTTCCAGCCAGAGCTGATCTGCCCTCTTGCACTGGTACATTTGATTATCTACTTAAAATTTTGGATAAATTATTTCAAGTTGTCCCCTCCGTCAAATTTGGCCATGATTTTGGATGGAAAACATCAAATGTGCATAGCATGCGCGTCTGAGACATTTTGAAGTCATCAATTTGCCCCCATTTTGTGTAAAAACACATCGTTTTAAGAAAAAAAATCAGATGCAAAACCTCAAAATCACAACACATGGTGGAAGTAAACCATTGAGATCCACCACCACTGCTAACTGTCGAAAGAAAATGAAAGGAAAAAAAATCAGGGTGCCATGAACCACTCCCACTGACAGAGGGCAGCCACCCCCTCTGTTATGTTGGCCGTGTTCTATAAATGGGGGTGGCACACGGCCACCCCTATGTTAGGAACAATTTCGTAATTTTTATCTGTTGCACTGGGGTATTTTTGGCAGAAGAATGGCTCATGCGCATGTGATTGTGATGTGTGATGTTTTCTATCCAAAAGTAATGGCCGGAATTGACACCAGGTGAAACTTGAAACATTTTGATAATTTATAGGTCCGAGTTGCAGTGACTAGTAGTTTGGAAATGTAAGTGTAATTGGGATGGTAGGTTGGAGGGGCCAAGTATAATTTTCCCTAATTTGTTTTTTTATTATTTTTTATTTTTATTTTGCATCGAGTGTAAGTGCAGACCAATATTTCCATTATTGATATACCCTTGTTGAACTTATTATTCATGCAGAATGCAATGATGGTGGATCCGAGTATCCCAGACTTGCATTGCCTATCACTGATTACAAGCCACTGAATCGTCAGGTGAAGCAAGTTCTAGGATGGTCACATTTGTGCACAGCATTTGCATAGCCACTTAGATTTTTTCTCCTGCTCTCTGAATCATAGCTAGCAATTACTTATAGTCTCTCCATTATCTGTTTCTCTTTTTCTAGGATGGTCAGGGTCCTTCTAGTTCGAAATTTTCACTTCTGGATTTTCGTCAAAATTTACGCTTGTCATTACAAAATGGAAATTCGGCTAATTCTAGCACTGCACAGTCAGCTGTGATGTCAAGGTCTACTTCTTTCAACTCTAGTCAACTCGTTGCTCAGAGGAAAGCACTTTCAGAATCCCAGATAGGAAGGTCCAGCTTCCAGAAGCTTTTGGAGCCAAGGATCTCTCAAAGCCCGGGAATTGCTCCTTATAGAATTGTTATCGGCAATGTAAAAGACAAGGTATTGTTTGACTCATGTGGATGAAGCTTCTATCTAACTGTTAAGCTAAATTTCTCACTGAGATAGTAAATACAATTACATTATTATGTCCTGTGCTTCAGCTTATGAAGACACAAAGACGTCTGGAGCTTCTTCTCGAGGATCTTCCTTGCGAATATGATTCTTGGGACTACTATGAAACATCAGATCAATTATTGGAACCACTGCTCCTGTGTTATGAGTCTTTGGTACTCTCTGTCTCTCCCTCCCTTCCTCCCTCGCTGCTCTTAAATGAAGGCATACTTTTTATGGTGGTTTTATTAATTTTGATATACAACCATCGATTTTCCAGCAATCATGTGGATCTGGGGTACTAGCTGATGGTCGGCTGGCTGACCTGATCCGAAGAGTTGCTACTTTTGGGATGGTATTGATGAAACTCGACTTGCGTCAGGTATGTTTTGCGTTTTTGGTGATAGCTACTATTTGCTTTGAAATCTGATTTAACTGAATTTTGCAATTTATCAGGAATCTGGTAGACATGCTGATACACTAGATGCAATTACCAGATATTTGGATATGGGTACATATAGTGAGTGGGATGAGGGAAAGAAGCTGGAATTTTTAACGAGGGAGCTGAAAGGGAAGAGGCCACTTGTTCCCGCCAGTATTGAGGTATTGTGCTCAGATAGGATTTCACTGGTCACAGATTCTGCAGAAGAGAATCTAAATGGACGGAAAAATAAAGAAAAAAAAGAAACTGGTCAAGCTCCTCTCTTTTGAAACAAGAAAAAAAATATCGATAATTGTAGCAGAATTATTGTTTAAAAACTGATCTCTTTTCACTTCTTCGTATACATTGGAGTTGGTTTCATATTCAACGACTCGTACTTTTGAGATTAGAGAATAGCATGAAAGTTTTAATGATTGATGCAAGGCATTTTGCTTTTCTCTTTCAATTATTTGCGTTTAGTAAATTTGTATTACTGCTCTCACTTGGGTCTTTCCAGGTTGCTGCTGATGTTAAAGAAGTCCTGGACACCTTCCGTGTAGCTGCTGAGCTAGGGAGTGATTCACTTGGAGCCTATGTGATTTCTATGGCTTCAAATGTATGGTTAACTGCTACTACTTTTATGACTTGAGATTGCATCTGTTTACTCAAAATCAAAGCCTAAAAGATTCTTTTAACTGTCATATATATATATATATACACACACACACACACAGTCAATACCGAATTAACAAGTGTTTGCTAATTGGCAGGCAAGCGATGTCCTTGCTGTTGAGCTTTTACAGAAAGATGCAAGACTTGCTATTAGCGGGGAATTAGGAAGACCATGTCCTGGTGGAACGTGAGTTTACACTCCTCAATGTTGATATCACTTCAATTACATTTGTAATTCTAAATTTTTCTGATCACAATTTTATCGGAATGTTCGGATGCACATGGAAACAAATTTTACCATTTTGTTTGTCATTCCGTTATGGAAATTAGTCTAATTTTTGTATGAAATTATTGATGGGAATTTCACCGAGATATGTCATTTCCATTCATGTTATCATTCTTGGTAATGTGTATATAACAAAACACGCATGCTATGTTTGTCCACCCCAAAGTCGATCATTCTATGGAAAAGTGATAGCAGGATGACATAGCTATCAGTTTGCATTACTAGGGAAAAAGGAATATAGAGAATATTTTCTACATAATTTTGCATGACGTGTTGCTTAGTTGGTTCAAACATTTTAGTATGTCTTTGGCACACCACAAGTGCAGTTTATATTATACTTGCAACAGTTGATCTCATAAGGTTTACATACATTTTGGGATAGGCTGCGGGTGGTTCCTCTATTTGAAACCGTGAAGGACTTGAGAGCAGCAGGATCGGTGATCAGGAGATTATTATCAATTGATTGGTATCGGGAACACATCATACAGAACCATAATGGCCACCAAGAGGTATTCAATAAAAAAAAAGCCAATTTTAGGATTAATTTGTGGTTTAGTTCCCAATAATCTTTTAGGAGCATAGGAAGTTATTGTGGACAGGTTATGGTTGGATACTCTGATTCTGGTAAAGATGCTGGGCGTTTCACTGCTGCATGGGAGCTGTACAAAGCTCAAGAAGATGTTGTGGCTGCATGCAATGAGTATGGTATTAAAGTTACACTATTTCATGGGCGTGGAGGGAGTATTGGTCGTGGGGGTGGCCCGACATATCTTGCCATTCAATCCCAACCACCTGGCTCTGTGATGGTGAGTAATCTATTGGATTGGTATCTTGGTACTTTTTGTAATTTTTTTGTTCTTTGTTCTCCAATTAACAGTAGTATATCTCTTGGTTTTAAATGTTTCAAAACAAAATTTTGATTTTAATAGATAAAAATATGTGAAATAAAAAAACGTGGTAATCCAGTTTGCTTGGTTACTTCATTTTTCTCCCAACATCGTTTGATTGTCTAAATTGGAACGTGTTTAAATGTGGTGAGTTTTGCCTTTTGGATCTGATGTCCTTACAAATTTTTATTAACTATAAGAAACTAAAAGAATTTTAAAGCTAGAACTTCTACAACTTGATATGTTTTTCAATTTTGTGCACTTTGAATTAAGTTTCACTAATAAGTTTTGCTTCAAATTGAGTCCTTAATCTGACTCAAAGTTAATAACTTGTGTCCAGTGGTTAAGAAATCATAGAAACACCTTCTGAAACTGGACTTTATCTAAGCCATGGATTTATATTGACAATCATCTCGGCATATTGAATTTGCAGGGTACCCTTCGGTCAACTGAGCAAGGGGAGATGGTACAGGCTAAGTTTGGGTTGCCACAGACGGCAGTTAGACAGCTGGAGATATACACAACAGCTGTGCTGCTTGCAACCCTACGTCCCCCACACCCACCTCGAGAAGAAAAATGGCGTAATCTCATGGAGGAGATCTCAAAAATCAGTTGCCAGAATTATCGGAGCGTTGTCTATGAAAATCCAGAATTCCTTGCCTACTTCCATGAGGCTACACCTCAAGCTGAGCTTGGCTTCCTTAACATAGGAAGCCGTCCCACGAGAAGAAAGAGTTCAACAGGAATTGGACATCTTCGTGCCATACCATGGGTCTTTGCATGGACCCAAACGAGATTCGTTCTTCCGGCTTGGCTTGGAGTGGGAGCTGGTCTAAAGGGTGTTTGTGAGAAGGGACATACTGATGATCTAAAAGCAATGTATGAAGAATGGCCTTTCTTTCAGTCCACCATAGACCTTATAGAGATGGTTTTAGGGAAGGCTGACATACCTATAGCTAAGCACTATGATGAAGTCCTTGTGTCAGAGAGTAGGCGAGAACTTGGTTCCAAACTAAGGACGGAGCTCTTGACGGCCGAGAAGTATGTACTGGTTGTTAGTGGGCATGAAAAACTGTCTGAGAATAATCGGAGCTTGAGGAGGCTGATAGAAAGCAGACTTCCCTATCTCAATCCTATGAACATGCTGCAAGTGGAAGTGCTAAAGAGGTTGAGGTGTGATGATGCTAACCATAAACTCAGAGATGCATTGCTTATCACAATAAATGGAATTGCAGCTGGAATGAGGAACACAGGTTGAGCCTCTCAAGCTCCTGTTTGAACAACTCGTCCCATGAAACTTTCACCTTTCTTATATTTTATTTCCTGTGAAAGGGGCTGTTATCTGATGACAGAACTAAATAGCATCATATCTATATTTTGGATTAAGTTTTGCTGAAAATGATATTGGTCAATATATTGGTGAAAGGTGTTTTGCCTTTTCAGTCATACTGCGGCGGTCTTGCAAAGAGTTGTTTAATTACCTCAGGATTATGCTGGATCGTTGCTTTCTCATTTTGTGTCTATATCATCCTCTTGTTCATGGGACTGTTTGTCTTAATATTAGCATCAGTATAATAACTCCACTGACCACCAAATGAGATGTGGCTGCAGATTGGGGAACATAGGCCCGATTGTCTAGTACAATTATTTGTCGAGTAATGTTATTTAGTAGACTATTATACGACTGACATATAACTGGAATGAATGACATGGCAGTGAAAATTAGCTTCTTTTTTTTTTTGTTCTCAAGTGTGGATCCAATAACTAATTTTCACTGTCATATCATCAAAAATTGTATTGCAGTGAACTAACTATCATTACTTTTTTTGTCTTAAGATTTTGTGTTGCAATGCCGAACAGCAAAAGGAGGTATGGATGCACAATCTTAGATTGCTTTGGACAGTTCCGGTATTAAGTTTATCATCATGCTTCAGAATGTACCAAGCAGGGTTAAATTTTTATTTTCAGTATAAAAGCTGTTCATTAAGCATTACATCGAGTTGTTTTACATGTGTAAGTCCTGAGTAAATTTTCAGTAAACCACAATATAAATGGGAAAAGAAATGAAGAAAAGGAAGGGGAAAGATAGAAATAGCATGATCAATCCAAGGTTTGGAAGTCTCCCTCAAATTCAGAGCAACTCTTTCCCTCAAGTCCAAGAAACTGGCTAGACATGGTGTCTGAAGCTAGGTTGCACTCTTAAATGCACTTGATTGAGGCCTCTCAAGCTATTATGCAAAAAAAATTGGAATTACATTGTCAAAAGAAACAACCCGTCGCCATGGGAGGAAAGCCTCTCTCCCTTCACTTTTTTCCCTCTTCCCTTTCTCCCTTTTCCCCCATCTGACACTGCCTCCATTGCGGCCCTTGCTTCTTCCTCCGGAGAAGCATTTATCCTGCTTCAGCTTGATCTAGCATTTCTCTTGCTGGATCTTGTTTTAGCCTTATGTTACTTTTCTACACCACAACAGCGCATCTACCGGTCTTCCCCTCCATCCCTTGTGTTCTGTGTGTTTTTTTGGCTTGATTTTTGGATCGAAATTTTTTATTCTAGTTCTATGACTCTCCGCCACTTTTCACAGTACACGCGCCTCTCCATCCGCTTCGCCATCGTCCTCCACCTCCATTGGCACCAGAATCAGCTTCCCTGGAACTCCACACACTGGCGCGTGATTTGCACGCGTCGGCGTGTCCAAGCTTTAAACCGGGTCTCCTCCTCCACTTGACTCTGCGGTCGGTGGTCCGTGGCCGTTCATGGCAATTGCAATTGGAGAGAGGTCCACTAGGGTGGTTGCGTGGCTTGCACGCGCCACTTCCGGGAACTCCCATTCTTTGTTCCACCGCCATTCATTTGTTGTTGTTGTGGTCTTGTTGTTGCTTTTATTTTATATACGTGTATTCATGGGCTTTTAATTTTGTAACCCCTCTCTGTGCTTGTGTTTGTTACACAATTGATGATCGGGTCTTATGGGCTCGGTTTCCATCTTTGACTATCTTTACTGGTGGTTTGGGTTCTTGGCATTTGTGCCGTGATCATTAGGCCCGCGTAATTTCATTCATAGATTTTGTTTTTTCTTGGGGTACCCAGCTCGTGTAGTTGTTGTAATTTCATTTTCAAGTATCTATTAAAAAAGAAAAAAAAAAGTAACTCGTTCTTACAAATTAAAATTTTGGATGACAAACAAGTAGAAAAATATGGCAATCAACTCGGGGACACTAGAATTTCTAGTTCCGTAACATGGAAAAATTAAAAGTGCCAACACTCAACAAGATGCAGAGAGACAAAATAAAATAGACAGGTAAAAAATATATATATAAAAGCTGAGTTTTTCCTAAAAGAGAACCTATACTCTAACACGTGGCATGAACCGGCAATTGTAAAAACTGAACCGGTTTTTAATGTGCATGTGTTTTGATAACAAAAAATAAATAAATAAATTCTGCCAAACCCAAACGTTTTCTTCTCTTCCTTCTCTCTCCAAACCCAAACGTTTTCTTCCCCACCGTCCCTCCCTTCTCTCTCTTAAATGTCACGGATGTTCTGTCTCCCTCTCTTTCTTCTTTACTCTTTCCCTTCTTTATCTTGGAAGAAAACCCATGTTTGGCTGGCGACTTCTGTGGTATTTTGAGGTGTCTCCGGCGAAGTTGTGGCCGTTTCCAACGACACCAGGTTGTTGCCAGTGATTTTCCGGCGTGTGGAAATGGTTGTGGCCATGTGATTTCTTCTTTTGAAGTTCCCCTTTGGTAATTGGTGGACTGTTCCGTTGATGACCTTCCGGTGGGTGATTTAGAAGAGTTTTCCGGTGATTTTTCTTAAGTTTCAAGCATGAAATTATCACAGATAATCCTAACAATGTCTCTTGATTCTTTTTGGTTATTGAAATATGAAATGAGTTTTGGTTTGCTGATTGTTGGATTTGTGATTCACGGCTAGGTGTTACGGTTGAGCCTTGATTATGGATTGATTTTTCTGAAGGGAGGATTCATGAAACTGGACTCTGACTTTCTGGCAATCGTATAATCTATAAACTAAGTTTCTTTTCGGGGAGCTGTTCATAAAATTAGCTACAACTTTGTTGCTTGGAAGCCATGGGAGTAGCAGCTGCAGATAATCATGATGAGGTTCCACTATTACAAACTCAACCAGCGCTAGCAGAGCCTCTTTTCAAGAGAACCGGTTTGTTTTCGTTGAATATTACTTCATTTTTGTGTCTAATTAAGGGAGATATATATATATAAAAGCTGCTAGACACGCACGGTAATTTAGAAGAGTTTTCCGGTGATTTTTCCTAAGTTTCAAGCATGAAATTATCAAAGGTAATCCTAACAATTTCTACACTTGCTTCAGAATTGAAAGGGGACAATTTGTAACGCTCATTTGGGGCTTTCGGTATGTATATTCTTCTCTTCTCTCTCCGCTTAGTTTTTTTTTTTTCCTCTCATCTTTTTTCTTCTATTGTCTTTTCTTTTATGCTCTCTTCTCTTATCAACTCATATCCATTGCTGTTTGAAACTCATTAACAGGACATGTTCTCTCTCTCTCTCTCTCTCTCTTCCCATGAACAGCAAATGGTAATTGGATTGAAGTCATGATTTGATATTTCCGTGATAGTTTATGCAGAGATTTTTACAGTGAAATATGAAAATTATGTAGAGATTATTTCGTTGATGTAATGAAAAAATTAATATGTAAGACTATTGAATGAAAGATTGCCTTCTATTCTATTATGTTATAACTTTCTTATACATCAAATTAAGCGAGAACCTTCTCTCTATGATCTGAATACACAAGTTCAACATGTAAGAAAGAATTATAGCTAGGAAGTTAATGAATTCAGTGTGCTGATATTGTAATTCCTTGAATTCCTAAAGGATTTTATTCTCAATAAAATTCAGTTGAATTGAAGCAAAACAGAGTACCCTCTTCGGTGGCAGAGTACCAAGCAAAACAGTTGAATGATTTGTTTTGGTTGTTGTGCTATTGTTTCCAAACCAAAGCATAATGTCTGTAATTATGTAATAAGCTACATGGCCGTATTTAACATTCGTGTTTTTGAATAGGAAAGAAAGCTCTCTGACTTGGAGCTTTCGATATGTTTATTCTTCTCCTCTCTCTTCGATTAGGGCCTATACCAAGCTCAAAAGGTCCGTATTTTGATTGGAAGTCTCTCTGAGTTGGGAAATATGAGATTTTCTTTTTCTTTTTCTTTTTAAAAGTCAATTATTTTTATTTTTCTGTTGTTACTTTTGTTTTGGTTGTTTTCTTAGAAAATTTTATTGATAACAAAGTATGTTCTTCCAGTTTTTTCAAGCTTTTCTTGATTTTTCTATTTTCGATAAAATTTTCTTAATTTGTTTGTTTGTTTTCTGTTTTCATTGGATGAATTCTGTATTAGGGTGACAGTAAAATTTGGATAGAGAATCTAATAACAGTATTTTCAACTTGGTATAGGTATGCATTAATTGAGGGATAATTATACTTTAACATGAGTGATAAGTGGCAAGAGCTTTTATTATTGATTTGGCTTTGTTCCATTGATAGACATGGATTGCATTTACTCTTAACAAAATCGTTTCTATTCTTTTTCTGTACTACCATTTCTATTCTTCTTCTTCTTCTTTTTATTTTTATTTTTTCTGTAAATTTTACATTGAATTCAAAGAAATGATGGTGAGAGAGAGATAGAGTTTCTTATCATTGTTTTTGGTACAAAGTATAACGAATTGTTTTTTTTTTTTTTGGTAATGTACATTGTTTACATTCTTAATTGATGGCCGACATTAGCTTTCAAGGTTCTATAATGAATTATGATTTGTTTTTATAGTTTTTTAATGAGATTAAACTTTATGAATTTTTAAATTTATTTAATACTTGCGTTTATACTATTGAATAAAAAATTGTTGTTCAAAATGATCTTATAAACAATTTTTTTATATATTTTTTGGTAACAATTAGTTAAATGAGTGGGAAAAGAAAATTGATTACTAATAATCTTTTAAAACTTTTCAAATCAATTGTAATAATAATAAAAAAAAGTCCACTCATAGGGCGGGTTATAAGCTAGTGAGTAATAAATACATAGTTCTTGAAGAACTAGTTTCATATTTACAATTTCTTTATCTTGTCTTGTTATTTTCTTTGATTTAACAACACGTTATCAGCACGAAGCTCTATCTAGTTGTTGTGTTCTTTTGATCTTCAACATCAAAAGCTATCCGTGGGATATTCTTAATTCATTGTAAGTCTCTTTAAGATTTAGTAATCTTATTATTTAGTTTCTTAATTAACATTCTAACATATGCTTACAAATTTTTAATGTTTTAAGAATCATATTATAACATGTGAATTTTATGATCTATGTGAGATTAATATGAACTATTAAAAATGAAAATCAAGCATCCCAACAGGATCGCGCTAAAGCAATAATTTTTCTTCGCCATTATCTGCATGATGAATTAAAAAAAAATGAGTACCTTATAATAAAAGATCCCTTGACCTTGTGAAATAATTTAAGGGAGAGATACGAGTACTAGAAGACAATTATCCTCCCAAAAAGCTTATTATAGTTGGATGCACCTGAAGTTGCATTCTTTAAAATTAGCTCACAGTTAAAACTGTATGATGAAAAAGTCACTTATGATGATATATATCATATTTTATGCCTCGAATGTGCTCCTGCAGCAGCAATATCGAGAGCGTAATTTCACAAAATATTCTGAACTAATATCTTGTCTTCTAGTGGCTGAGCAAAACAACGAGCTATTAATGAAAAATCACCAATCTCGTCCAACAAGTTCTACACCATTTCCTGAAGCAAATAGAACCTCATTTCATGGTAATAAAGGAAACCATGATCGTGGACGTGGACGTGATAGAAAATATATATATATATATATATATATATATATATATATATATATATATATATATATATATATATATATATATATATATATATATATGTATATATATAGGTCAATGGGAACGTACTCATAATTCTTACAAAAGAAATGTTCATTTCCACCAAAAGTGGAACCACACTGAGGTGAAAGAATATAAAAACAAAGGTTTACAGAATAAACCTACAAAGAACTATGAAGATCGATAAATGTTACAGATGTAGTATGAAAGGACATTTGTCGTGTACCTGCCGTACGCCTAAACATCTGATAGACTTATATCAAGCATCCATAAAAGAGAAAGAAAAATGGATTGAAATGAATTTTGCTAATCATAATAATCCTGTAGTAATATATATACGTTTTCATTATGTTATATTGTCAATTTTAATTGTATTTGTTATTTTATTTTTGAAATTTAATATTTATTTTATTTACATATGGAGGTATGGTCATACTGATGGAATGATTAATTTCAAGATGATTGGTGAAGATTTGTGTCTAGCAGACAGTTGTACAACGCACACAATTCTTAGAGATAAAAAATATTTTCAATACTTAATATTAAACAAAGCTAGTGTCAATACAATATCAGGTTCATCAAACCTAATTGAAGGCTCTGGAATAGCGAATATCATATTGCCAAAAGGAACAAAATTTTGTATTGATGATGCTTTGTATTCTTCTAAATCTAGAAGAAATTTAATCAGTTTTAAAGATATTCGTTTAAATGGTTATCATGTTGAAACCACTAATGAAGGCAGTGACAAATATCTTTATATTACTTCAATAATTTCGGGCCAGAAGCTCATATTGGAAAAACTGCCTGCTTTCTCTTCCAGGTTATATTATACAACAATAAGAATAATTGAATCACATGTTGTGAAGCACCAGAAGTGCTCTAATCCAAAGATGTTTATGCTTTGGTATGATCGTCTTGGACATCCGGGAACAATTATGATGTGTCGAATAATTGAGAACTCTCATGGGCATCCCTTAAAGAACCTGAAGATTCGTTTACCAAGTGATTATCCTTGTGCTGCATGTTTTCAAGGTAAACTTGTAATAAAGTCATCCATTCTAAGGTAATTGTTGAATCTCCATCATTTTTACAAAGAATTCAAGGGGATATATGTGGGCCGATTCACCCTCCATGTGGGCCATTTAGATATTTTATGGTTTTAATAGATGCATCAACTAGATGGTCACATGTTTGCCTACTTTCTACTCGTAATATTGCATTTGCTAGACTTATTGCCCAAATAATTAGATTACGGGCACAATTTCCTGATTATCCAATTCAATCTATTCGGATGGATAATGCGGGTGAATTTACATCTCAAGCATTTTATGACTATTGCATGTCAATCGGTATTAATGTTGAGCATCCTGTTGCTCATACCCATACTCAAAATGGTTTAGCTGAATCGTTTATTAAACGACTTCAGTTAATTGCTCGACCTTTGCTTATGAAATCAAAACTACTTGTTTCTGCTTGGGGACATGCAATATTACATGCTGCATCATTAGTTAATTTAGTTCGGTTCAGACCAACATCTTACAAAAAATATTCCCATTTACAACTTGCATTTGGTCAACCACCAAATATGTTTCATTTTCGCATTTTTAGTTGTGCTGTATACGTTCTAATTGCTCCACCTCAGCGCACTAAGATGGGACCTCAATGTAGACTTGAGATTTATATTGGTTTTGATTCTCCATCTATTATTAGATACCTTGAGCCTTTAACTGATGATATTTTTAAAACACGTTTTGAAAATTGTCATTTTGATAAAAATATATTCCCATCACTAGGGAAAGAAAAGTCGTTGCCAGAAGCACGACAATAAATCACTTGGAATAATTCGACGTTGTCTCATTTTGATCCTCGTACAAATCAATGTAAACTAGAAGTTTAGAGGATCATTTATTTGCAGACTATTGCAAATCAATTGCTGGATGCATTTACTGACAACAAGAAAATAATTAAGTCTCACATTCCAGCTGCTAATACTCCAGCAAAGATAGAAGTCCCTATAGGATAATCAATTAATACAGCAGCAAATGAGTCTAAGGCACGCCTGAAGCGTGGAAGACCTATTGATGCAAAGGATAAGATTCCCCGAAAGAGAAAAGCACAAGAAAATGAAATTGGCGCTCCTGAAGAGGTCTTACCCAAAAAACAGGCAACGAAAATTGATCTATCTAAACTTTTTGTACAAAATTCTCCTGGAAATGAATCCCCTTAAGCGGAACTTCTTAAAGAGGAATCTCCTGAAGAGGAACATGTATCTGAAAATAATGAGATCTCAATAAATTATATAAGTACAAGAGAAATATTGGATAGAAACAAAATTGTTGTCGACAACATATTTTCATTTAAAATTGCATTTGACATTACCAAAAGTAATGATGATATTGAATTACAATCCGTCGAAGAATGTCGACGTAGAAATGATTGGCCAATATGGAAGGAAGCAATTCAGGTAGAATTGAACTCACTAGCAAAACGTGAAGTATTTGGACCTGTAGTCCAAACACCTAAAGGTATGTCGCTTGTTGGATACAAGTGGGTATTTGTACGAAAACGTAATGAGAAAAATGAAATTGTGAGATACAAAGCAAGACTTGTTGCATAAGGTTTCTTGCAGAAACTAGGTATTGATTATGAAGAAACAAATTCCCCTGTAGTGGATGCAATTACATTTAGATTTTTAATTAACCTGGTAGTTACAGAAAGTTTGGATATGCATTTAATGGATGTGGTTACAGAATATTTATATGGATCACTTGATAATGATATATACATGAAAATTCCTGAAGGATACAAAATGCCTGAAATATATAATTCCAAATACCGAAGTATTTTTTCTATCAAGCTACAAAGATCTTTATCCAGGTTAAAGCAATCCGAACGAATATGGTACAATCGTCTTAGTGAATATCTATTGAAAGAAGGATTTGAGAATAATCCAATTTGTCCATGCGTTTTCATTAAGAAATCAGAATATGAATTTGCTATCATTGCAGTTTATGTAGATGATTTAAATCTTGTCGGGACTCCAGAAGAGCTCACAAAAACTGCAACTTATCTAAAAAATGAGTTTGAAATGAAAGATCTTGGAAAGACAAAATTTTGTCTTGGCTTACAGATTGAACATTTTCAAAATGGAATTCTTGTTCATCAATCAACATACACAGAAAAAGTCCTGAAGAACTTTTACATGGAGAAAGCTCATCCTTTGAGCACTCCAATGGTTGTTCGTTCACTTGATGTGAAAAAATACAATTTTCGCCATCGAGAAGATGATGAAGAAATTCTTGGTCCTGAAGTACCATATCTTAGTGCAATTGGCGCACTCATGTATCTTGCAAATTGCACACAACCTGATATAGCATTTTCAGTTAATTTACTAGCAAGATACAGTTCTGCACCAACTCGAAGGCATTGGAGTGGAGTCAAACATGTTCTACGTTATCTTCGTGAAACAACTGACATGAGATTATTTTATCCAAGAGGTTCCAATTCACAATTAGTTGGATATGCAGGTGCGGGTTTTCTTTCTGATCCGCATAAAGGTAGATCTCAAACAGGATATCTGTTTACATGTGGAAGTACTGCTATTTCATGGAGATCTGTCAAGCAAACACTTGTTGCTACATCTTCAAATCACTAAGAGATTATTGCAATTCATGAAGCAAGTCGGGAATGTATATGGCTAAGATCACTAATTCAACACATTTGAGAAGAGTGTGGTTTATCCACAATCAAAGATAGTCCGACAATATTATATGAAGATAATGCTGCTTGTATCACACAGATCAGAGGAGGATACATTAAGGGTGATAGAACAAAACACATTTCACCGAAATTCTTTTATACACATGAGCTCCAGAAGAGTGGTGATATTGATGTGAAGCAGATACGATCAAGTGACAATTTGACAGATTTATTTACCAAAACATTACCAACTGCAACATTTAAGAAGTTGGTGAATAACATTGGAATGCGCCGACTCAAGGATCTTTCATCATAAACAATTGAAGCTTTTCATCCTAATGAAGGGAAGTAAAATGATTATGCTGATTGTACTCTTTTTCTTTCGCTAAGGTTTTTCCCACTGGGTTTTCCTTTGCAAGGTTTTACTAAGGCGTTCTAAAGCATACGATGGCACACAAGAATAATGTACTATTTTTCCTTCGCCACAGGTTTTTTTCCACTGGAGTTTCTTTGGCAAGGTTTTAACGAGGCATATTCTTAGTGTATGGTCATTCAAGGGGAAGTGTTATGAATGCATTCATGCATTTGGTGGATGACCATTTAGTTCCATCTCTTGGAATTCTATACATTCATGTTACCTTTTAGAATTCCTATAACATTCATGTAATACATTGATGTAGCATTTTAATTCATTTCCTATTCATTAACCTCTCACTATGATTCTATGCCTATAAAAAGGAGTATTGAGTAGTTTGTAAAACACACAATTATAGAGAAGAATCATACATAGTTTTCGAAGAACTAGTTTCATATTTACAATCTCTTCATCTTGTCTTGTTATTTTCTTTGATTTTATAACACAAAGACGTAATACCAATGAGTAATAACTCTCCCAAAAACAAACATATATTACACTCTCTCAACCTTAATCTCCTCCCCAAAGCCACCGACCACCATAAACCCACCTAAATCCATCGACCACCAAGACAACACAATAAAATCCAAAAAATATATATAAACTACAATCATTCTAAAATGATCCTTAAACTACTAGTGCGCATGTCACTTTATAATTATAAACCGCACTATAAATACCGTCATTTTACCCAAATCTATCTTAGTTTTCACAAGGACAACGTTAAATTGATTGGCTCCTTTGACAAAACGCCAATAAAATAAAAAAATAAAAAAAAAAAAAAAAAAAAAAAAAAAAACAAACAGCGATGGATGGGTGGATACTATGCAAACCCCACCGAAAAAGGAATCTGATTTCCCAAAAAAATCCACAGGGGTTGTACGTTTGCTGCAAATTTTTTTATTTATCTTTTTACACAAATCTTCCTTTTCTGTAAAAGATGCGAAATGTTGTTTAAAGGACAAACCCATGTCTGCTTTCATCCAAGTGAGGTACAATCAACGAACGGACCGACAGACCGAGCTGCTAAGGAGGCTGAAGCTTCCCCAAGCACCCTCCCCCAACTTCTTCCCAATTCTCATAAATTAATTATCACGTTCACTCATTCTCTGCATCGATCGTTAGCAGACTGTAAATTTAAGTGGCACGTCACTTCATTTCTTGTCTCCGACTCTGACTTCCATTAACATACATCACTGCAGTGCTATTCGACCCAACACAGAAAAAGAAGATCGAACAAGATAATTCTTTCGACGGCAATAATGGAATATTTATGGATTGAAATTAATTATTATAATAATTAAAAATTTGTATGTAAGTGAGTGGGAGGAACTTATTGCTTCCACGATACTGGCTTTTGGGTGCAGTTTCAAAGGCCCCATGAGTCTCCAGAAATCGATCTGGACGAGCCTAGCTTGCTTGCTTTGCTTGCCCTCCACTATCACCTTGCCGTGCCACGGCAACCGCAATGAACTTCAATTCACAACAACAACGGCCACAATGAGTGGAGCACCATAAATTAAACAAGCAAAAATAAATCTAAAACTAAAGGAATTATAAGGTACACCGAACGTAGTAAGGCTCATTCTAATAATTTCTAAATGCATGCGCAACTTACTCATTATACATGTTGAATCTATTTTCACAAATCGATTCCCACCAAATACTTTTTTTCTAAGGCTCCATATACATATGTTTCAGCCGTTTTTCGTACGAGCGAAAAGGTTGAAAAATAATGGTCAAAAATTATTTTATGTCGAAACAAGTTAAGCCTAAAGAATGAAACATGCATGCGGGGTGGGTGGGTGGGTATTTGAAGCATGCGTTTCATAGGGCTTAATTAACTTGTGATCAAGCTAAAAATACAATTCAAAAAGTTTGTCGGCGTTCTGAAAAGGCTACTTAATTTGATACCAAAACTTGGATCTCGTTTTGTTTTGAAACCAAATTGATGCAGTAAGAAAGAAATTTGAGAGAAAGAAAAGAGAGAAAAGGATTGAGTGACGCAATTTAAAGAAAATGTATATTTATTCATTATTCTTAAAATGTCTCTATTAGACTTCAAATGACTTTGGACCAAACCCATTATTAATTTGTAAAACAATTCAACTTTTAAAAATAAATACAAATAACCTAATTAAATATATAACTAACAAAAGTAAAGAATCTAATTAATCATATATGTCTTTGTCCCGCAACAGGCAGACTGCAATTATTGCTGGAAGAAAGCTAGCATTGACTTCAACCTTTGGGCAACAACAACAATGAACTTGTTCTTTTCTCAGATGATCAATGTTCACAAATTATATATGGTGGACTTGTCTTGAAAATTCAATGGATGATGATGATGATATTAGATATATACAATTAGTAACAACAAAAACAACAACAACCTACGGGGAGGATCCTAAATAGATCTCAAAGCTAAGGGGGGGTCACACATTAACGTTGAATATATCACTTGAGTTGTATAAAAGTGACACTGATGGGTGATGGGGTCCCCGGCCATGATCTGGATGCAACTGCCAACTCATATATACTTGCATCTCCATTTCTTCTCAGTACGTGAGACAATTTTTGCTTTTTATAAAGTGTACGTTAATTAGGATGCCCGGCCACCTGCCCACCTTCTTCATCATCATCTTCTGGCTGCCCCATTTTAGGTCCAGCACCGGAAAAGCCTATCTTCAGACCTACTTCAATATTAATAATACTCATCTTTACTTATCTTTTAATGCTCCTTACACATACATACATACATACATACATACATATATATATATATGTATGACAATTCATAACGCTCATTTTCATAAAATATAAGTTAATTGTTACGTGAATTTGAAAGAAATGTATACTAAAAATTATAATATCCCAAATGTTTTTCTTAATGTTTCGTGCATAGCAATGCTTTGATTTCCACAATGAAAATAATCACCCCAAATCAAACTTTTCTTATAGATTGATTTTTTTTTTGGAACCGCTAGCTAAACTTGAAAATAAACGAGGATATATAAAACATAGGACATTCCATAAGTGGCATGCGGAAATGAACAGCATTTAAAGCATGATTGAGATTGCGTTTGAAATATAGTTTTTTTTTTTTAAAGAAAAAAAAAAATAAACTTTAAGCTTTTTGTAACAAGTGAATTTTGACCATCTTTAGGGTAAAAAAGTTAAAAAAACGCACTTTTACAATTATTTATCAAATAACCTAATTTTTTGTTCGATATAGCATTTTTACGCGCTAAAATTACTTTTTAAACTCTTTAACAAAATCCAAACGGGCTATTAGATATGGGATGAAAGCCTTTTCTTGTAATGGCAAAAAAAAAAAAAAAAAAAAAATCCATTTTCTTTATGATAATTAGGCACTGAGACATAATTGGCCAGGGTTTTCTATTAGAATGGGACTGCACAAGTCAAAAGCTGGCCCCTTTTTTCTGAGATCCTCGATTCGCCACATAAGCAATTGCCGCCATCACCGTACACGTTAAGTTAACGCTTTTTTTCCTAATTAATGCAGCTTTCAAATGCCTTATCTCAAATTTTTAATCTTCGAAAGCAATGCCTGGGGCGCCAGAGAATTAATTAATTACCCACTAACTTGAAAAGACAAATATTATTCCATAGTGGATAATATTTGAGTAAATTATTATTGAATGTCTGGAAAAATTAATTATTAATTAGAAATTAAATTTAAGAAAAGGAACGTGAAAGTTTTATGGCATTAAAATATTTTACCAATAATTAACCTTCATCCAATTAATTTAAGTAATCCTAGCTAATTGTAAAGATATTTATAAATAACTTAAGTCCAAGCCATCGATCCCAAATGATATTTCACTATATTCTAAAGAACTATATATATATATATATATATTATATGATAATCGCCATTTCACTGAACTAATGACTTGTGTAATAACTTTATTAATATGTCAACTTATTATATGATTTCCAATTGATGTATATTATCCGGATTAATTTGCCTTTATTTCTCTTGGAAGTCAAAATCTAGACTTTTACTAAAGCAAGAAAATGGATTTTTCAAGCACTATATAGTAAACAAATTAAGTGGTGCATATATATAGTGCTGGATGTAGTGCTACGTCGGCCACCTTAAAAGATTGCCCGTTTATGAAAAAAAAAAAAAAAAAAAAAATAGAATGTGTTTTTGTGCCGTCCATTTCGGGTGGGGTATCAAATATTTTAGATGGTTTAATTTATAGCACACTTTCACTTTGTAGCAGTGATGTGGAATAAATACAAACTACCAAATCATTTGTTTGGGAAAAATATTGATTTGTATCTCATAAATTAATTAAGAGATTTAGATGATTTGATTATCGTAGATTAAGAGATTTGTTAACCCTAATCCAGGGATATATATGTGACGTCCCACATCGTCTGGGAATGAGGATGTGCTTATATGTATAAATGCACCCTTTATGACACAACGCGTTTTAAAGCCGTGATGGCAATGAACCTATCAGAACTCCGCAGTTAAGCGAGCCGCTGCGAGAGTAATCGTAGGATGGGTGACCTCCTGGGAAGTCTGATATGGGGAGCCAAAAGCGGACAGTATTGTGTCATTGGGGGGTGGATCGTTACAAAATGGTATCAGAGCCATTGCCCAGCCTGAGATGGTGGGAGCGTGCACAAGCCCAATGAGGGACGCCAGCGGGGATGCTGGGTCCAAAGAGGGGGTGATTGTGACGTCCCACATCGCCTGGGAACGAGGATGAGCTTATATGTATAAATGTACCCTTTATGACACAACGCGTTTTAAAGCCGTGATGGTTATGAACCAATCAGAACTCCGCAGTTAAGCGTGCTTCTGAGAGAGCAATCACAGGATGGGTGACCTCCTGGGAAGTTTGGTTTGGGGAGCCAAAAGCGGACAATATTGTGTCATTGTGGGCCCATAACCCACAGGTCCCAAGATCGAAACCTGGCTCTGATACCATTTGTAACGACCCAAGGAAAAACGCTAGCCACATCTGCGCTATCACCCCAAAAGGACTAGTCAATTTGAAGCTTCCTTAGAATCCATTATAAAGCCCAGTTTCACCTAGAAACTAGGTAATGTGGGACTTAGCACCCATGAATATCTATATAAACTACTCACTCTATGTGAACTATTCATCTCTTCTCAATATGGGACCAGGGTGTTACAATATATATATATATATATATATATATATATATATATATATATATATATATATATATATATATACCATAAATAGAGCTTTGTACTCAAAGCAAATATGAAGAAAAGATGAAGTCTATAAAGCTTTAACGTGTAGAAGTATACTATAGGCCGAACCACCTTAATTTATGTGTTTAATCTCTTTTCTTTATCTCTTTTTATTTTATTATTAGTTTCTATACTAAGTATGCACCCTTCAATTAATAAAATTTTAACAGTTTTATTATAATTTGAGTAAAAAATGAGAGAGTTCTTATGATATTCACTTGTTCAGGAAGTGAGTGCGGGATGTTCAAAACCTTCTGGTTTAAGTAGGCTCCATAGAGACTCTCTCACATTTCTTACCTTAATTAAAATGTTGTAGGAGATTCGACATGCAATTCGAATAAAAAATTGCTGAAGATCCAAACCCCTCCAAAATACTGCCAAGAGAATTTACCTTTACTACTGTTTTCTTAATTACTTTTAAACATGATATATTGCTATCTGATCGAACTCATTGCTCGATTACTACTATAAGTTGATGGCTTGTCCACTTTGTAACTTGTGCTTAATTAGACCCGATTATAGTTACAACTTTTCCACTTTAGCTGCTTCTTTTTTTGTGAAAAAAAAAATGAGAAACTTCACAAAAGGGTACCTAACTATAGCGCTTTTTCACTTAAGGGTACTAATGTAGCAAAACGTTCAATCGAGTGTATGAATTTATCAAAACCGTTCAATGTAGGGTATTCCGTCACCCTCCGTTCTAAATCGATGACGGAAGTGGAGTCACGTGACTTCCACGTGATTTTTAAGGGTAAAGTACCCGTTTTGCCCCTCATCTAAAACCCAATACCAACACATAAAATGCAACAAACAGCTCTACACCCTTGATAAGAGAAGCCTGTTTTCACATATCAGAGGTGAAATAAGCTTGAAGCTTTATCTTTCTGTGAAAGAAGAGGTTAAAGATTTAGAGCCTAATGGAATAGTACCCTCTGTTTCTTCTTCTACTACTCCTTCTGGGTCTTCTAAGAAGACGAAGAAGTTGCAATGACCAAGCTCAACCATGGCGGCATTGGCACAGCAGCAACTGGTTCAAGAAAACAAGCAAACGCAGAACCATTCAAAGCCTTTCAAAGCAAACCCAGGTGAGATCAAACCCGTTGTGGTGATGATGAAGATCCCCCTGTGGCAGTGGACCACCCCCTTTGGGGAAGAGGATGTACAGGAGGTGGAGCTCGTACATGGTAGGGACGTTGGGGGCCACAATGGAAACAACGTGGCCTCTTTTGATACCGAGCGATGCTATCGAAGAGGCCACTTGGAGGCATCGACTGTGGGAGAATGGCCTGGAAGGCTTGCAGCAAGGTGAAAGCTGAAGAAGATCCGAGAGAAGGGAGACGTGGAAAGCGGTCTTGCACACCTGTCCCAGTGGCGCTGTGCATGCACCCATTGAATAAAGACAGAGTGATAAGTGTAATTGCATGCACTAAAACAAAGTCCTTGCATGCTAGCTACAGAATAGCAGCACTCATGATGTACGTGTTGAACTAACCTCTTGAGTAGGCTTGTCATGATATTTTGGATTCACAAATTTAGTGACACCAAACTTATTGGTTGTCAAAGAGATTAAGAATATACCATCGTCAATACATAAAAATAGCAACTTAATAAGATTATGAAAACAAAACAAACTCACCTTGTTGGATTCATGTTCGGCCACTTCCTCTGTTTTAACTTCCATAAACAGAGTATAACTTCCTCTGTTTTAACTTTCAAATTTTCCGAACCATGCACCGCCACCAGGGCAAGAACTAAGTTTTATTGAGCCCAAGAACCTAGCTCTTCACCAGTCCTCGTTTCACACGGAACTGTGGTTTGTGGGCACTGGGCACACACGATAGCAACGAAGAATATGCGGCTACGAAATTTCCCAAGCCGCCCTCGTTTACTGAACTAAAAAACAACAATGAAGACAAAGCTTCATTTTTTTTTTTGAGCAAACAAGATAATAGGGTTACAAGGTTCAAAACCCAACCACAACCACAGTACAGAAAATCTAATAATGTCTGGCTTGCCCAACCAAATATTTAATTGCCATTTTCACGTGGTTTTGTTGTTTTTCGATCTATGAGCTCTCTCTCTCTCTCTCTCTCTCACACACACACAGAGACAGCGCGTTACGCCATGAACAGAGACATGAGAGATTGACAGGCACTAGGGTTTAAAGGAGAGTACAGACAAGCAATTTTGGGCATCATATGCCAGCTAGCCTACCTCCAAAGGAGGAGATTCAGTATGATCCCTGAGAGCAAATATGTGTACGTACTGGGGTGGAATCGTGCGATCGCAGTTGGGGAATGTGTTCCACGCGTAGCTTGTGAATAGAGGGTTTCTGTACCGCTCTTCTTTTCTCTGCACTGACACCATTACGTGTAAGGAGGAGATATTTCTGATTTCTCTTGGGGAGCGACCCACCTCACTGGCGAGCTGGTTTTATGTTCTTTTCTAGAAATTTTTGAAATAATGCAAATTAAACCAGTCCTGCTTTCCGTCAACGTCGGCCTTCTTGCAGACGATGTTGGCGAAGCGGCGGCCGATACCTTTGATGGAGGTGAGAGCAAACATTATCTTCTGCTTTTCGTCCACGTTTGTATTGAGGACACGCAGTATGTGCTGGGACTCCTCATTCGCCACCAGAGACATTTTGGACTTGCAGAGACGGAGCCTACGAAAGAAAGGATTCGGAGGCAGAAAGCGCAGCGGTGCGGGAGGTCTGAGGTTGAAGACAAAGCTTCTGATCCTTGGCGGTTGATGCTGTTAATACGGTGTTGTCTGGGAGCATAAGTTTTGTCCTTTATGTGTATTTGAGCATTTTCTTAAGGGGCATAACAGGAAAAACGCCATTAAAAATCACGTGGAAGTCACGTGACTCCACTTCCGTCATCGATTTAGAACGGAGGGTGACGGAATACCCTATATTGAACGGTTTTGATAAATTCATACACTCGATTGAACGTTTTGCTACATTAATACCCTTAAGTGAAAAAACGCTATAGTTGAGTACCCTTTTGTGAAGTTTTCCCAAAAAAAATTATTATGTGGTTGTTGTAGTTTTTTAGCGGGTGTTCAAATTGGCGGTTAACTTGTTTTTATTTGTGTCACTTTTGCTTTATGAGACCGCTTTATGCAGCCATATATGCACAGGATCGGTTACTTGTTTGGTTTCATTTCCTGCAATTTATTTGTATTTCTACACTCTTATTTTTTTGTTTTGGGTTTGTTCATTAATGTTGTTGGGAAATCCAACCATTTTTCGGTTCAATATAATAATCATTTCATTAACAGAAAAGAAAAGAATTAAAAAAAAAATACACAAATGTAAAAATTGTCATGGCCACCAATATGCATGTATTGGTTATTTGGACTGGATGTACGAAATTAGAAGGTGGAGGGAAGGGAAGGGCAGGAGATGTTTGCGTGGACAGACACCCTCTAATAGTCTAATATATATAATCATGCAAAGTTTGAATTCATGCAATTTGTCCGGTTTCTTGTTAGTGGCGATCGATGGACAAATTAAAGATGAAACATTATTATATATTGGGAGTTTTTGAGGTGTAAAAAAACAAATATTGCATTTACGAAAAATAAGAAATATGATGATGTTGGTTGTTGGGTACTTCATACTTGGCTGCGAGGACAATCTAAGATGCACTGAAAAAATGCATGTACATCTTTACCGAGCATGAGATTAGTGGATGCTTCGCTTTAGTACAACAGCGACACAGGCTTTTGGCCACTAAAATGCACCATATTTTGGCTAGATAGGTTTTCAGTGGAGGCAGGAAGCATAAGATGTCACGACTCAAGACTCGGGAGATAGAATGGGGACATATATTAATCATGCTGCCTACTTTTCAAGGATCCATATCCCCTGCAAATAGCCAAATACCATACATTTAGGGCTACAACAACTTTCATATGGAACCCAAACATCGATCGTCTACCTAGCTAGCTAGCTACCTACCATGTGAAAACAATTTTGCATTTCATTTTAATTCACCCACTTTTGCCTCTTCCTTTAGTACTCCTCCAAGCTAGCTAGCCACCTTTTAATTTCCACCATTATCACTTGTCAAGTTCCTATCCCGCGCGCTACTTTCCTTATAGGGCCAGCTCGATAGATTTTAACGCCTAAAGCAATAATTAAGTTTAAATTAACGAGACATTTTATTTTATATTTAAATAATTCTAACTTTAATTTCAATATATATATATATATATATTCAAGTTTTTCTAATATTTCATAGTATATGGCTAATCCATTTATTAATCATATTTTCTAGTAGACAACTATATATAATGACTAGAATAAAACAATTTTGAAAACATAGAAAATTACAACTTGATTAATTTGTTAAAGGAACTATTTCAGATTTTTTTTTTTAATGCAATAAACCCTTTATTGGCAATGATTATTTGGGGGCTTTAGTCTTTAGACATTTGTCTAATTTGCCTAATTGTTGAGCTGCCCCTGCTCCCTGATGATCACCATCCTCTAGCAGGGTAGTTTGGCCGAATCACCTATAGTTGAGGGGTTTTGCTACTCTCTTTGGCTATATGGGTGGTTTAATTTGGTCATCCTGAAAGACTAGTTGAGATGGTCGGACCACCTTTAATGGTCATAGGAAGTGATTCAAACCGGTCACCCCCAAATGCCACTAGGAGTGATTATTTGGTCACCCTGCGTGACTGTTAAATTACCACAAGCTTAAACTAACATGTGTGAGATTAGACAACACATGTATTATTTTAATTGAAATGAGGAATAAATGATGAAGACAAAGCTTGAATTCAAGGTATTGGCTCTGATACCATGTTAAATCACCACTAAACACACAAGTTTTTAGGCCGCACGTGATGAGGGGGTGTTAGAATATAAATTAAACAATTAAATTCATCAATTCTTATTAATTAGCTTAAGCTTTTAGGCCAATTGGTAATTTAACATGGTATTAAAGCAGAGCACTCCATCATTTCAGTTAAATAATTCACGTCTTGGGCCCCACTTACCAAATGAGAGTTTAATCCCATACGTGAGAGAGCGTTTTAAAATATTTATTAAATGAATAAATTTATCATTTTCTACCTGTTTAAGCTTTTGGAATTAGTGGCCGGTCATGTAACATGGTATCAAAGCTAAGGTCCTGAGTTAGAAATAATCTTATTTCTGTTATTCGCCTCCCATTAAAATTAAATATTCTATATGTTAAGCTTCACTTATTAAAAGAAAGTTCGAACCCTGCCACATGTGAAAAAGATGACATTAAAATAAAAATTAAATAATTAAATTAATCAATTCCTCTCCGCTTACGCATCAAAGTGCTGATTTAACTGCCTACGATACTTAATTTTCCAGAACTTGTATGCATGCATTATCTCGCGCGTGCTTTGGGCACTTCCCTGATCAGATCGATCGATGTACCATTTCCGTGCACGTCAATGAGACATAGTTTTCACTTGTTGATGAAAAATTATAATGGATTAAGAAACTCCATCCCAAACGACGTCGAGAGGTGCATGCTTTTTGATCCATTTTTGTCTGTATATAATGGGTTGAATATTATGAGAAATGCTTCCTTATATTTTGCCGTTGTCCATTTTCGTTGAGTTAATATGTTCTATTTACCCTAAATTAAAAAATAAAATAAAATAAAATAATTGAAAAAAAAAAAAAAAAAAAACTAATGGTGAATGGGTATATATGTGTAATGGAACATAATAATGTGAGCATATATATATATATATATATATATAATTAGGGCACGTTGAACCAAAATATATTCCTCAATCTTCTTTTACACAGTAGTACAAGATGTTGATTTCAGATTTTCCGGCAGGGAGGTCATGTGCGAACGAACAAAATATCAATCTCGCAATATCCTCCAAAATCATGTTGTACGAATTAATATCCACATATTTAATCGAACAATTCGTCCCCCAAGTTACGACGTTTCTCCGGTCTCTCTAGCAAAACTGTATGAAACTTAAAATAATTATAATTTGGCATATTTCGTTAGGTGCTTATATTCCGTTAGTTGCTACGTCAGTGCCGAAAGAAAAGATAATCACATAGAAAAATAAAAATAATAACAAAAATAATAAAATGAATAAAAGGGAGGCTTACATTATGCTTTTATTCCTTTATATTTTCATAATACATAAGACTCCTATTTGCATGAGAATTTGATTAGACAAATATGATAATCAAATCTGATTTATAAAAGATAATAATAATCACTATAAATCTCTGAAACCAAATTCTTTAATATACTCTTAACATTCTTTCAAACTCAAGTGTGCCTAACGGCTCCATTGGTTGAGGATGGCTGCCCAATCTTTTCTTTTTTCAATTTTTGTTTCTATTTTTGTTTTTTGTTTTTTTTTTTAAATATTTTTGTATATATATATTAAGAGTGATGATACATTTTTTTTTTTAAAAAGAAAAAAAAGAAAAAAGAAAAAAAGAAAAAAGTAAGGCTTTAGAGTGATGGTGACACCACCTTGCGACCGAGGCTTTTATAGGAAAGACGGACACAATCTGAGCCACTATCTGATCCATGAAATGGGCATTAGACACGTAGAAAGGGCACGAAGAACCCAGCACTCCCGCTTTTTCTTTCTTTCTGTTTTTTTCTCGGACACCCCTCTCAAAAGAAGATACCCACAATGGAAAGCGAACATAAAAAGAAACAAGGGCTTGGTTCCAGTTTTATTTGAGACGAACACCTCAGAGAGAGAGAGAATATGATGATACTTTTCTTTTCTTCTTCTTTTTATATTTTTTTAATTTTTTTTTTTATTTTAATTTTTTTTTATAGATATATATGATGATACTTTTCAATTACTCTTTGTGCATGTTTTTGGGTGTCACGTGTTTCTTCTATAGTAAAAGATAATCATCAATATCTATATAAAAAAAAGATAATCTTCAATATGTTGTGCGGCAGCAGTAGCAGTAACAGTAGCAGTGTGTATGTACAACATGAATCACATGGAATTCTGCCTTTCCTTTCCAACATCGATCTTAATATCTATCCATATATAAAGTACTTAGTGTCATGTCGCCTCGATCATATATATATTCAAATGAAACAATATTTTTTGTAATTTATATATAAATTGCAATATTCAATATTAAAAATAAAAGAATAAAGAATTAATCTCTCTCCTTCTCAATTTTATGCATTAGAATTTAGAGGTAGCACTTCTCGAAAATGTTTAAGTAGACGAATAATTCTAACTATTCTTACATTCTTTTATAAGATGAGACGGCAGAAAAACCTTTGGATGCCGGGTCTTAATTAATTTTATTTAAAAAACTTTAAAAATTATTAACTTATTTAGAAGTCGAAAATCATTTACAATTAATGTTTTCACAATCATATTTGAAAAATATGAGTTTTAGATTGGGTAGTACGAGTACTACTAGCTAGCTAACTAGATTGCAATTTCAAAACACAGCTAGCTAGCTTCAATTAAAATTTTTTCGTTTTCAATCAAAATTACTACAATTTTTATTTATTTATTAAATAGTTTCAAGATCGCTATATATTAATCAGATAAATAATCAAAACTTTTTTCTTTTTCTTTTTCACAAAAGCCCCGAACGCCCTTTAGACACGTATCTGAGTAGAAAAGAATGAACACTGTATATATTGATCAAATACATCACCCCTAAAAAACTATTTATTTTTTTATTTTTTATTTTTGTTGAAGTAAGCGGCCGGTGGCAGTAGTTCTTACTTCTTAGGGTATAGTGTGTTATGTCATGAATCACACGAGTCTTAGTCTTCTTCTCGTGCCTCCCTCGATCCCTTTATAAGTCACATGAGTACTCTTTCTTGCATGTGACCAGCTAGCTCCCTGCTATCTGTTAATTCCTTTCCTTCCCCGCCATTACTCTTCTTCTCGATCTTCACTCCCCTCCCCAAAGCCTCCTGATCGATCAGATGATGCCCCCTGATCAGCAAGAAACAACCACTACCGTCGGTAGCAGTCCACCTAACATGCCACTCACAAACCGCTCCGAGAACGCTTTGGTCCACGCCGAGCCATCCGCCGGTACTTGTACAAGCTGTACAAATGTGACCCCTCCTTTGGTAGATGATCAGATGCCGGAGCAACAAGCAGCAAACACTGCCAGGCTCTCCATTCTCCAGAAATCCTTACGTCCCATTACACTCAAGGTACGTACGTACACCAATTACTTGCACAAACATCTACTAGCTTGAATTCTTCGACTTCATAATATAAATTTGTTTGCTGCAGTTTGAAGACGTGGTCTATAGTCTAAACCTGCGGACCACCAAGGGTGGTTGCTTGGCTCCACATGAGCCGAAACCCACTCGCACTGTTCTAAACGGTGTTAGTGGGGTGGTTAGACCAGGCGAGCTCCTGGCAATGTTGGGTCCGTCTGGGAGTGGCAAGACCACTCTCCTAACCGCCCTGGCCGGCCGGTTTCCCGGCAAGGTGTCGGGCACCATAACATACAACGGCCAGCCCTTCTCTAGCTCCTTGAAGCGCAATACTGGTTTCGTTGCTCAGGACGACGTGTTATACCCACACCTGACGGTGCTGGAGACTTTAACCTACGCTGCCTTGCTAAGGTTGCCTAAAGAGCTTTCCAAGCAAGACAAAGTTGAGCAAGCTGAGATGATCATCGTTGACCTTGGACTCACACGATGTCGTAATAGTGTTGTAGGCGGGACCCTCCTTAGGGGTGTTTCCGGTGGTGAGCGGAAACGGGTCAGTATCGGGCAGGAGATGCTGGTCAACCCGAGTCTCTTGTTGCTGGATGAGCCCACTTCCGGGCTCGACTCCACCACCGCTCAGCGTATCGTGGCCACTTTGCGAGGCCTAGCCCGGGGCGGCCGGACGGTCATCACCACCATTCATCAGCCTTCGAGCCGCTTGTATAGGATGTTCGACAAGGTGGTCGTGTTGTCTGACGGGTGCCCCATTTATAGCGGGCATGCGAGTCGGGTCATGGGGTATTTCGAATCCATTGGCTATGTGCCTGGGTTCAATTTCGTCAACCCGGCTGATTTTCTGCTTGACCTTGCCAATGGTATGGATTTTCCTTTCTAAATTTACATATAGATCGAGTAACTATTATTTTTATTATCATATTATTAAAAGAATATTAAAGCACCTCTTAGTGTACGTACATCTAAAATAGTAGAAATATAATTTTTTTATTAAAAAATTACATTTATGCCATTTCAAACATACACTCACATAACACCAAGGCATTCTTTCAAATTATTAATATTAGTTTTTCATGAAAAATCGGTTTTTTTTAATGACCGAGTAAAAGTTACGACACATTACATGGCTGCACTGTGTTACACGTGTGAGCACGCCATATCGGATCTTGTCCACGTCGGCTTCACAGCTGACCACACGACCTTTTAACAGTACTTGACGATTTAGGTAGGAGTCCGTTTTCGAAATTAATGATGATGACTGCAAAAGAGTTCACTGCTGTCTACACCTCCGGCTGTCGCCCATACACGTACAGGTGTCACAGGTCCTCGACCACTACCTTGTTGATAAGGCACCGCCCGAAGAGTCAATTTAAGTCAGTTTTAATTTGTCGTTAGTCAATGTAATCGTGTGTCTTTTTTGGTAAATCAAAATTACGGCCTTTATGTAATAAATAATAAAAGAGTAACGGTCTTTTTCCCATCACAAAAAGATCGATAATTATTAATCGAGGTTAACGAATAATGGAGAGAGATATTTTTGCCATAATAATTTTCTTCCTAATCTATATTGCATCATGGTGCGTGTATTAATAATTGTATTTTGGTCAAACTAGTTCTTGAATCATTTAATTAAATTTGGTCCTATTCCCACTACATTATTAGCCAGATTATATATTCGTAACGATTTTGAACTGTCAATCTTGTTGGGATCCGCAGTAGCTGATTGCTACCTGAGGTTGATATAATTTACTGTCAATCTTGTTAGGCCTCGATCCTATGTTCTTTTCATTTATCTTAAGGTCCTTTGGAGATGTAGGTATAGCTCCTGATCATATCAGACAGGATGATCAGCATGCGCAGCTGGAGTTTCATGGCAGATTAGACCACCATGACGATCAAAATTCAATCAAACAGTCCTTAGTTTCATCTTACAAAAAGAACCTATATCCTTCCCTGAAGGCTGAGATTCACAGAAATGTAAGCGACCCAGTTCTTTCAACAACCCGAAATATTATACCATCATCCAGAAGTAAGTGAAAATTAACTAGCTATATTCATTTTGTTTGATCAATTTAGCTATGTTTGCATGCATCATGCATGTTGCTTTTTCGCACAAGTCTTCCTAATTAATGTTAGTTTGGTACAGATTGTGAGAATCAATGGACAACCAGCTGGTGGGATCAATTTAAGGTGTTGCTAAAAAGGGGTTTACAAGAGAGGAAGCATGAATCTTATTCAGGTTTAAGGATTTTCCAGGTCATGTCTGTCTCACTTCTATCCGGCCTATTGTGGTGGAAATCTGACACTTCACGCATTCAAGATCAGGTATATATATATATATATATACACACACACACACACGCAACTTCAACACAAGATTAATTAATATTATTAATTATAGCGAATGATTAATACTAACTGCAACAGGTTGGACTTCTCTTCTTCTTCTCCATCTTCTGGGGGTTCTTCCCCCTGTTTAACGCTATATTCGCATTCCCTCTGGAGCGTCCAATGCTAATAAAAGAACGTTCCTCCGGCATGTACCGTCTCTCCTCCTACTACTTCGCGCGAATGGCTGGCGACTTGCCAATGGAGCTTGTCCTCCCGACAATCTTCGTGACAGTCACGTACTGGATGGGCGGCCTAAAGCCTTCGTTCGTTACATATTTACTGACCCTCTTGATCATCCTTTTCAACGTGCTAGTCTCCCAAGGGCTAGGCCTTGCGCTTGGCGCGATCCTGATGGAGGTGAAGCAGGCGACGACTCTCGCTTCTGTGACAATGCTCGTGTTCTTGCTAGCCGGAGGATACTACATTCAGCACATACCGTCTTTCATAGCTTGGTTGAAGTACATTTCTTTCAGTCACTACTGTTACAAGCTTCTTGTCGGAGTGCAGTACTCGGTGGACGAGGTTTATGTTTGTGGGTTGATGCGTTGTCGGGTGATGGATTTTCCGGCGATTAAGTATCTGGGTCTTGATAATAAATGGTGGGATGTGGCTCCTTTGATTGTAATGTTGGTGGGTTACAGGGTTTTGGCATACTTGGCATTGAGGATGGCACAACCTCACTGACTGCACTGCAATGGAAAATTGATGATCAGATGATCGATCCTCCAATTTGATTCAAGAATCATCAACTTTGACCGAAACTGGGCTCGCCGGGCCGGCGAATGTAAATTAGATTCCGATGGTCCAAAACATATATGTTATCCTCTTATATGAAAGCTCGTATCATTAAGTTTAATTTGTAACATTCTGATTTAAATCAACTGATGGAATATTTTTCTTATTCCTTCAAAACCAGAAAACTAACGATCGAATTAATTAATGAGAAGAAATGTGCTTCGATCTTAGTAGTATGACTTCATTATTATCTCTTTAATTACTGCCTAAATTCACTATATTACATTAATCCAACAAATAAAGATCAAACTGCCATGACACTAATTAAGGGTTTGTATGGGATTGCGTTAAGAAACTTAATTAAAATGTACTTTTAGTACATTCAAAGCTGTGCAAAGCAAAAATGAGCATGTTTGATAAAAGAGATATGATACATTACTACCACAAGACACAACTCCTGACCACCAGCCCTTTACTAATGTGGCAACTTTTATTTTTATTTTTTAAGAAAAAAAAAACTCTAAAGCTAGCTAAGGGACCACCTTGCCACATTGGCAAGGTGGTCAAGAGTTGTGTCTTAGGGTGACAAAAGATCATATTTTTGATAAAAAAAAAAAAAAAGTTGTAACAATTAATGCTTGTGTGCATTGTGAAATTTAGGGAAGCAGATTTATGGTATAACTTTTGGTTCTCTAAGTGTTTTCTTAATTTATGGAACAACGTTAAGGAATTCAATTTAAGAATATTTTTTTTATGAGTTTTTCCTACATCTAGAGAAGGGAATGAAATTTAGGAAAGCTATTGCTAATGCTCTTAGAGCCTGTTTGGAATTGTGTTGAGAAATAGATATTTTATAACCAAAGATAGCTTTTGAGAAGAAAAAAAAAAAAAAAAACTCAATTTTCAAACTTTTTCTAAAAGTGCATTTTGGCATTTTCTTTTTAGAACAAAAAAATCAAAGAAGTATTTTTTTAGGTTTTTACCAAAGATATAATACATTGTTACCCCAAGATACAACTTCTGACCACCTTTGCTCACGTGGCAACTTTTACTTTTACTTTTATTTGAAATAATATCTAAATGATTTATCTTTCATCTTTTTTTCTCTTAGTATTTAATTTAAAGAATATTTAAATGGTATAGGAAAATGATAAGGAAACCTATTTTGAAGTACATTTAAATAGGAAGCAAAAAGTTGTTTAATTCCTTAAATATAATTGAGGAAAAAGTTTAAGAAAAGCTATTGTTAGTGCTCTAAGAGAACATTACGCATACTCTTGATTGTACATGATTTTTGAAACTCTTCTATGGCAATCCGATAATTAATTGACGGTGATTTATGGGAGGAATGAGTTATTATTGGAGAGTTTAACTATGCTTTAGCATAACTAAATTGAAATGCTTTTGTTGTGGGGATTAGGATTCTTTACAATTATTTGTCTGAATTTGAGCAGATAATTGTGAGAGACCACTTATAAGACCCTCTTAACCAAATAAAAATTAAATTATCCAATAAATTATTCGATTAAATGAATCTCATAAATAATCGAACAAATAATTGTAGAGCATCTTACGGTAAAAGTAGCAAGTGGTTCTAATTGAAATCCTTCGACCACCGGGATTTGTAAACTATGATATACAATTAAATCGCAAGATGGACCTGTCGGAGGAGAAGGCCCATAACTGTTTACCATCCAAGCCTGCAGCAGAGCCGGCCCACTAACCTTCAGGGGTATCACCGTACGTAGGCATCAGAAAAGGTGCATAGCATGGGATTCCTACCTTGCACACTACAACACAAAGCTGACAACTACCCACTGCCCACTACCCATGTCCTTTCACCCCGTTCATACAAGGAAATTTTGTAGTATCTGATGGTAAGTGCTGGCGGATATATATATATTTTTTTTGAAGTGAAGATTTGTTATTTGCAATTATTTTTTATTAACTATTTTCTATTAATATACGAATGCGGACGCGGATAACAGCTTTACGTTAAGTCGATGCGGTTTTTAACCACATTCGCATACTCTTTATATATAATATATATCTTATATATTTCTTATATCTATTATGTTTAACAAATTCACAAAAATGATGTCGTTTTGATATTTAATCCCAAAATTACGTTATTTTGGATTAGATATATGTTATGTTTACATTGGTTTGTTTGGTTGTGTTGTATTCTTATATAACACTTGGGCAAAAAGACAAAAGTAATGTAAAATTAATATATTTTCAAAATATTAGGGCTTAAAAAATTAAAACAAGCAAAAAACGCTAAAAATCAGCTTAAATTATTTTTAAAATCGTTTAAAATAGGCTCTAATAGAGATCGAAATAAGGCTTAAAATGCTGATTACCTAATATGCAAATAGCGGATAATAACCGCATTTAATAACCACACGGATGCGGTTAGTAAAAACATGACGCGGATACGGATATCTAAACGTGATATCTGCATTTTTCGGATGCAGTTACGGATATTACAAATAATCGCATCCACATGTACATCCCTATTGTCAAGATGCCCCCCAATAGAGAATGCCACGTGTCCAACCCTTTGCAAAGGAAGATTCTCACCTCTATAAAAAGATAAGAGAAATGTCACACACTCCCTCAAATTACTAGCAAAAATACCATTAATATAAAAATATTAAAAAATAAAATAAAATGGTCCATTGTTAGTGACCAAGGGAATATGGAAAGGTCCGAGCCATCCAACTCTATAACGAAGCTTTTGTTTTCACGTTGCTTTGAAGCAACAGGGACGTGTGCAGTTTCACATCTATAGACTATAGCTTAACGATTCTTCATTCTTTCCCTCTCATGATATCCTTCTCAATGCCCTCTCTAATAGCTTATATATTTGAATTGACGCCGGAACATTTCCTTTTGTTGTTTCGCAATTTATTTATTTATTTATTATTATTTTTTTGTGGCTACTATCTCCTTGCTTATTTGTGGTTTGATTATTTAATTAGTGGAGACTTTTGCATCCGAATCTGAATTGGTACCTAGCCTCCCTGCAGCAGACTCTGATAGTGCATCTTCGGCTTCAGCCTCCTTCCGATGATTGATGATGTTTCCAAGTGATATTTTAGATAGCTAAGTTCACCTTAATCTATGTCCATATTACTTTTGTATATAACCGCTTTATGCGACCCCTTGAAAGGACTTGATCATTTGTTTGACAAATTTCATAACCTTTGTTTATATTTTTACACTGTTTTATTTCGTGTTGGGTCTATTGTTGGAGTACCCATCTCTTTTTGGTTGTACCTAACACGTGTCATTATTCCAGTAGCGTGCGATCAACTGTACCAAAAGTTTGGCAATTCGTGGACCTAAAAGATCTGTCTGTGGCGTAGAAGGTAATGTGTGTAGGTCGATATAAGAAGGTGTCGTCGATGGTGGCGCGCACAGCTCGTGCTCGCTCTAGGCCTGGTGCCATGTAGAGAAGCCCTATTGCAACGATCCAAATTTAATTAATATAAATATAAGAGTTAATGATAGAAAACACAAAATGCAATAATCAAACCTCAGGACAAGTAAATTTCACGTGACAAAATTTTCCTCACCAACGTACAGAGGGTTCATAACCATACAGAATTAGCAAGAAGAAAGGAAAAAATATAAAATTAGTTCTTGTGATTGACTTAATTTATAAATTTTTCATTGTTGTATAAAAAATAATTCAAAGGTCTTTGGGATAGGTCAAAATAATTATTTAGTCCCTATAGTCAAATTCCATCAAAACACTTGACGGATTCCGATAGTGTGCCACGTCAGCACAAATAGAATAGTGACGCATGTCACTCTTAATAAAAAAATACATTAATATATTAAACCTAAATATTAAAAACTAATGAGTGGCTGCCACTGGGGATGGCCTTCGAGCCACCCCCAGCCTGCCATGGGTGCCATGGGGCGGCCTGTGAGCCACCCTAGATGGGGCCAAGCCACCACCTTTTCGTTTTTACTTTTTTTTTTTTAAAAGAAAAACAAGTTTTAAAGTTTTTAATTTTTAGGTTTAATATATTTTTATTTTTTTATTAAAAGTGACATGTGTCATCATTCTATTAATGCTAACATGACACATTGATGGAATCTGTCAAGTGTTTTGACGAAATTTAACCGTAGGGGCTAAATTGTTATTTTGGCCTACTCTAAGACTCTAAGGACCTCTGAATTATTTTTTATACCGTATGAAGCGATTTGTAAATTAGGCTAACCACATAAATTAATTTTGTATTTTTCCTTAGAAGAAATCGTTTTGTTTTTTGTTTAATAATGTTAATGTACAAAAGGAAGAAGAGATCGAAGAAAAAAAGAAAGTATTGCCAACTTCGTATGTCACCTATATTTTAATCATCTCATTGGTCTACTCATGACCAGCCTTTTCTGCAAACAAATTCCACAATTCAATTTCATACAAAACGATCCAAGAATTAATTACTTAATCACCTATCTTTAAAGTTTAAGTTAATAGAAAATAGTGAATTCAATTACTTAATCAATATTCTAACAAAAGTTTAAGCTAAAACTATGATTAACTTGTCAGTAATAAAATATCAGTTAATTTGTAGCGCATCCCAAATGAAATGAAATGAAATATATGCATGCTACTCATTAGATTTATGGTATGAGAATATCTACTCGTGTGTCTTAGAATCAGCATCAAATTAAATAATATGAGAAAAATATGCCTTTGGCAAAGAATCTGATACAAAAGCATCCCTTTTGAAGATAATAGAGGCCTCCAGTTCAGTTTATTCCATTCCCATCACAGACAATTAGACATCACTTCTCCATCGATCCCACCATTTGGTGCGTGAGAAAATGATTCTATTTCCCTGTCATAACTGTGAAACTCAGCTATATATGGACGCCTCTCAGTGGAACTAATACTTGAGGCAGCAGCAACGTACACTTAACTCTTTGTGTGTGAAGAGTATTCATTAGAGAAAAAAGAAAAATGGCATCCATCAAGACTGAGAAACCTGCTGTTGGCCCTGTCCCCACTCCTGGGGCCAAGAAAGAGCCTGCCAAGCCTAGCGGGACGACGCCTAAAGCTCCGGCGGCCTCCAAGCCAGCCCCTAAGAAGACTGAGCAGAAGCCTCGGGAGCCTAAGAAGAAGGTATATATATATATATATATATCTGCACACATTTTAATTATGGTTTTTCGGGTACGATGTAGGTAAACATATATTATATTGTACGTATGCTGATAATCAAATTATTTGCTTTTTGTTGGTTTATTAGGTTGCAGGAACCAAGTAAGCAGGTGGAATGAGGATGACAAGGCATGAAGGGTTCATGAAGAAGATGTCAATTCATGCCGGTCCTTAAATGTTACAATATTACATAAGTTATATACTTGTGATTTGTATCCTGCATGTATCCCTATATGTCTCTCTTTTTAGGCTTCGCGCGTATTAAATAAAATTATATATATTTGAATAAAGAGTTTGCCTATATATGGTTGTGTGTTTTTGGCATTTGAGCAAATTTAATTATTAGATCGATGTAGAAGCCTTGGAAAATCAGAGGCAGTTTCTTACAATATTGGGAAAATATTTATATCATGTACTTCTGGGTAACCATCGATCAGGTAACCTCATCAAGCTCCAGAAAGAAAAGACATTGTTTCTTCAAAATAAGAGAGAGAGAAAAAAGACATTGCATGTTGGGCCTGAAAGATTTTGTGAAGACTTTGGTTTTAACGCATACAAAAGTTGTTCTATATATAATTAGAGTTGATGATAGTCTAAGTCTATCAGCTAAACAAGAACAATTCAACTCTGTACATATCAAATGTTTTTCTCATAATTAAACAAACTACCAGCAAAGATAATAGAAAACAGAAAATCAAAATTGTTCAAAAGATGCGTTACAAAATCGCTTTCCCTAAAAAATTATTTCACTCCACCAGAAATTCTCTATTGTTTAATTATGTTTACACAAGTGAATTTAAACCAAAATATCCTTAGATTTTCTATTCTAACAAGAGACAAAGACTCGGAATTTAAGGTACATAAGGTGTTTGAGAGAAACAGGAAAAGATAGAACTTTTTTGTGTTTCAAAACTAGTATGTAGTATCAATGGTGGCGGCAACAGATATCTAATTTCGAAATTAACTGCTATTTTAACGGTTCATATTCTTGCAGTCATTAAAATCTAATCATTAGATCTTAACAGACACTTAATCTTGACCCCATTAGATTAAATTATTTCCAAAAATTAACAATTATAATCTACTCACTCTAATGCTTTATGCCAAGTGTGCCATCAAGGCCCTATAGGGCCCTACAGCCCACTGTCACACGTCTCCAGTGCTTCACACCGTACTAGAATATACGTACAAATGCATATACCTAAGCATTACTTTAAAGCAAATGCTATGAGTGGGTTATAGTTTGATTTTCTCTTCTTTTCTTTTGGGAACCAGTTCCTTTTCATTTCATTTGAAATTGAGAAAATCTTATTTTAAAATAACTATATACATATTAATTTTGAAAATTCTTTAACATCAGCTACGTTATAGAGACGTGTCTATCTTCAAATCTTTTTTTTTAAAATATATATATATATATATATATATATATATATATTTATATTTATTTTATGAGCCTATCTTCAAGTCTGTTGTTGGTGAAGTTCTGTTCCTTATCCTCTGCAGTCTGCACCATCACAAGCGTGCGTGTATTGTGGAATGCCTTGACAATGATCGATCACCGATTCATCATCCCTAATTTGCACTATCACAGCTTGAGGGGGGAGACAAATCATGAATTTGTCCGTAAGGGAATTGAAACGTACGTGCAAAGGAGAAAGAGATCGACCTTTAGTAAATATCCGCCACTTGATCAACAAAGAAATTATATTATTGGAAACCTCTTCCCGAATAAAGTGCTAGTGACAAACAACATATATACATGTTCTTATAGTTAAAAAAGTTGACAGAATCTATTAATATATATCAATATATGCCACATTTGTACTAATTATATGTGACATGTGCAGGGACGGAGGAGAGGGGTGGTCGGTAATAGGCTATGCCCCCCACCCAATTCCTAAGTACAAAAAAAATTAAGATAAAAAACAAAATTTAGTCTATTGGCCTTTAACAACAAAATTTTTGACTCTACCAATGACAGTTTTTCGCTCTGTCCCTAAACACGTGTCATTTGGAATAAAAAAATTTAAAAAACTAAATTATATATATATATAACAAAAGACAGTGGTTGAGCCACCCTATTTAGCCAAATTGGGGTG
Source organism: Alnus glutinosa (assembly GCF_958979055.1). Taxonomy (NCBI): domain Eukaryota; kingdom Viridiplantae; phylum Streptophyta; class Magnoliopsida; order Fagales; family Betulaceae; genus Alnus; species Alnus glutinosa. The sequence continues at coordinate 8,297,834 of NC_084886.1, read as the reverse complement.
GTAGAACCACCACCACTCTGGCCGGCCTTTCAATATATAGTTTGTTCTCACACATGCTTTGTCATATCCATCTCTCTCCGATCCATTTCTCTTTGTCTAGCTCAGTTATTTCTTCGTACTTTTTTAGTTTTCCCTTCAATATTAATATATTTTTTTTTTTTATGAATAAATAATCAATATTATTAACAACTAAGAACCAGAGTTACAAACAACAAACCAACAAGAAACAAACAAAACAACAAACACAGCAAAAAACTACTGCAGAACCAAAACAACCAAAAGTCTTACAACTAGGATTATACAAGAATAGAGACATCTACATTCCAGAGATGACAAAATTTAACATTCTCTCTATTTTTCTTAAACTTTTCTCTTCCAGAAATTCTTGATCTAACTTCCCAAAAAATCTGCTTGAGTATCTGCTCTTCAGATTTAGGAGCATTTTGATACTTAATAGCATTCCTGGCTTTCCAGATATTATAGACAACAGAGCTCAATACCAAACGACAAAGAACTCCTGCCATCGTCTTCTTCTTTCAAGTTCTACAACCGTCATTCAACACCCTCTGCCAATCAAGAGAAGGAGCCAAGTCATTACACCTTTGCTTACAATTTTTTCATATACGAGCACTGAAGCTACACATGAAAAAAATATGATCTCGGGTCTCAACACCATTCCTGCAGAACACACATTGTGCATCACCTTGAAAACCCCAAGCCAACAGCCGATCACCCGTACTTAATCTATTCTGTACAGCCAGCCACATAATAAAAGCATGTTTTGGAATTGCAAAAGGGAACCAAACAACATGCCACCAATCAACCTCATATTTCTTATCCCTCAAAAAATCCCAAGTTTCAGCACTTACATAGGAACCCTTACGAGCAATCGTCCATATCGGTTTATCAACAGAACCAAGCTGAACTTCAGGAAGGCGACTCTGTATATCAACAAGCTCCTCTGACCGAGCAGGCTTCCAACACCAAATGCCATTACTTAAAACAGAATCAAGTCTAGAATCCAACCGACTATGAGTATCATAGATAACACGGGAGCCAAACCTCTCATACAACACTTCAAGAGGATGCCAGTTGTCCTGCCAAAGATGAATCATCTTTCCATCACCTACTTCAAATTTAATAAAATTTTTAGCAATACCCCTAAGTTTAAGAATCTTTCTCCAACACCAAGAGCAACTTTGGGGAATGCTCACACTCCAAAAACTCCTCCCTTTCAATATTAATATTGTTTGCTCCTCAGTATAAAACTTTCCCCAAACTAGATCTGATAGAAGTTAAAGGAGAGTAAGCAAAGAGGAGTTTTTCTGAGCCTTTTCATTATGTAGTTTTCTCTAACCCCTCCCTTGTTCATGGACAATAAGTGTCAGTTTAGTAGTCCATTTGACACAAACCTATCACAGTTTCTGCATTTTTCATCAAAAGAAACCCCTGATGATTGGTTCCATTTTTCATATAAAAATAAAAAAGAAATGAAAGAATCATACAGCATTCGGATACCATAACTTGTTTTTCGTTTACATTTTGTTGTTTGTTCAACTTCTAGGTTTCACCTTTCAACTTGTTTCAGGCCACCAGTGGGATACCGTGATGGACCTGAATCGTCCCCCATGCAGTCTATCAATTTGACCAATCAGAGGGCCATGCACCCCTCTGTTTGTATTATTATCATTAATTATTTAGGGTACGTTAGTAATATATTTCTTTCTAAATTTTTTTATTGTAAATGACACATGCATGTCACAATATGATTAGTGTTATTGTGGCAAATTAACGGATTTTGTTACCCGGCCATACTAACAGCAACAACTTATTTGTTTTTTTGCTTATTCTCCAGAGGTCACTACAAAAATATTGTCAAATTGCCACGTGCATTTTGACACGTGTACGGCACTGTACACGTGTCAAAATGTTTGCCACGAGTATTTTGACACGCGTCTTACGCGTGTCAGATGTGCAAGACTCTAATTGCACATTTTGACACGTGTACAGAAATACACGTGTCAAATTTGACACGTGTATTTAAATACGCGTGTCAAACCGTTTTGACACGTGTATTTAAATACACGTGTCAAACCGTTTTTTTTTTTTTTAAAAAAAAAAAAATCCAAATTAAATTTTTAAAACTTAAATTTGGAATTTTTTTTCAATTTAATTTTGTTATTGTTTATTTAAATTTATTTGGGTTAATAAATTTTTGTTTTTTTTTCCAAATTTTATTATTTTCGAGAGAGAGACGTAGAGATCCAGAGAGAGAGGGAGGCAGAGAGAGATAGGGAGAGAGAGTAGAGAGAGAGAGGGAGGCAGAGAGAGATAGGGAGAGAGAGTAGAGAGAGAGACATAGAGATACTGAGAGAGAGGCAGAGAGAGATAGGGAGAGATACAGAGAGAGAGAGAGAGAGAGAGAGAGAGAGAGAGGTAGAGAGAGATAGGGAGAGATACACAGAGAGAGAGAGAGAGAGAGGTAGAGAGAGAGAGAGAAAGAGAGAGAGAGAAAGAGATAGAGAGGAAGAGAGAGAGAAAGAGATAGAGAGGAAGAGAGCGATAGAGAGAGAGACCGAGCAGAGAGAGCTGGAGAGAGGGCGGCTCACCGGCGGGAAGGGCGGATGCGCGGTGGCCGGAAGCTGGCCGCTGCGGCTGTGACGGAGAGGGAGAGAGAGAGAGAGAGGGAGAGAGAGAGAGGTAGAGAGAGAGAGACCGAGAACACTGTACCGAGCAGAGAGAGGGCGTCTCACCGGCGGGAAGGGCTGATGCGCGGTGGCCGGACGTTGGCCGGCGAAACTGTGACGGAGAGGGAGAGAGAGAGAGAGAGAGAGAGAGAGAGAGGGAGAGAGAGAGAGAGAATTCAGATCGGAACCCATTTCGGTTCCGATCTGTATGTACATATATATATATATATATATATTTAATCTATTATTATATTATTATATTATTTGAATTTTAAAAATTATATATATATATATATATACACATATATAAGCGGGAAAAATAAACTTTTAACCGGGAGAAACCAAACAATTGGGCACGTGTACTCAGTACACGTGCCCAATCTGGGACGTGTATTTAAATACACGTCCCTAATTGTTAAAATTCTATTTAATTAAAAAAAAAATTATATTTGAAAAAAATAACAGTTTGACACGCGTATTAAATATGCGTGTCCAATTGTTTAAATTCTATTTAATTTTAAAAAAATTATATTTGGAAAAAAATAACAGTTTGACACGTGTATTTAATACACGTGTCCAATTGGACACGCGTATTAAATACACGCGTCCAATTGGACATGCGTATTAAATACACGCGTCCAATTGGACACGTGTATTAAATACACGTGTCCAATTGTTGAAATTCTATTTAATTAAAAAAAAAAATTATATTTGAAAAAAATGACATTTTGACACGTGTATTTAATACACGTGTCCAATTGGACACGCGTATTAAATACACGCGTCCAATTGGACACGCGTATTAAATTAATAACAACGATCTTCTTGGCATACCATTTACTTTTATTTCTCTATATTTCTGTCCTTTCTTAAAATAATTTTATTAATTTTGATCAACTGAATTTCGGATAATTATATATATATATATATACACTAAAATGGCCAGATGATTCCTTCACGCTTTAATGTACACCCCCGCAAAGAAGAAACTTTGCTTAATTAGCTATAGTAAGAACAGTTTTGGGACGGCTGGACTTGTGATGGAACTCCAGAAAAACTGAGAAAGGAGTCACCAGAGCCTGTTCGTCGATTAAGGGACTTGGGACACTCTGATGGCTAAGTTAGCCTTTCGTCTAAAAGAAAGAAATAAAATTGAGAGAGAGAGAGAAAGAGTCCCTTTATAAAATGGAAGATTTGTTGAATATGCTTCCCGGATGTTTGCCACGTGACGGGCTAAGAGCCTGACGCCGGATAGAATAGCGATTATTCTGTAGACTAATCAACAAGCAATTTGCAAGGAAGAAAACAAGAAAATTACCCTAAAGAAAACAGAGACAAACTCTGAATTTGATAAAATTATCAATAATCAACAACTGCTGGAAAAACGCACACAAGCCGGGCTAATATAGCTGAAAATTCGACCTCTAGGATTTTACCAAAAATAGCAAAACCCTAATAATCCTAATAAAACGAAATACAAAATAAAATAAGTATGATGCCAAAAATCTGGCCCAAATCAGGCTCAGAATCACCTCCTAAACAATAAATGAAAAGTTACCATAAATGGAAAAAAAATCTAAAATTAAAAAATATTCTTCAAATATTTTGTACGATTTTTTCATTCTCGGGCTGATCTTATTCAAGAAATAGTCGTCAAATCTTCAAATCTTGTGTCTAATTTTCTCCTGCATCAGTCTCACCGAGTTGGAAAGAATTCGTCCTCGAATTCTTATCATTTTTACCTCGATCTTTTGGATGGCCGATCAATTCATTACATCTCGTATTTCTCAATACCAAAGTAACTTGAAACCAAAAGATAAACAAGTTGCAACTCCTCACAACGACTAGCCTCACACTAAATTGAAATAAATAAATCTTCTCACATCTTTCATTTATTTTTTCTAATTCACTCTCCATAAAAGTCTTCAAAGAATTATCAATTCTTTCTTGACCACAAAAATTAAAATTGTCAGTTAACACGCCGAAACCAACATCCAACTTATTACTAGGGGAATTTGATAGAAATCTTTCAATCCCAATAAAATCAACATAACTAATTTCCTCATTACTCCATTGAAATCCCTCGTTATGTGGACTTTCATCAAACATATGGTAATCATTATTTTTTCAATGAATTTTATTTCATCAACCAAAAAACTTACCTCATTCAATAAATCATCTTCGTCAAGATAGATGTTGTCACAAATTATTGGAGAGACCCAATCTAAATTTACTACAGATTTTTTCTCTTGATCATACGACAAAGAATCTCCCATAAGATCTTCATCCATGATATCAATATCATAAATTGGTGGAGAATCCCAATCCACGAATCCTTGTGAAGGATCTTCAACATTTTCATGTTCAACATCATCATGAACATCTTCATGTATGAACTCATAATCAACGAACTCGTCTTCTTGGAACTCTTCATCAATAAATTCTTCATCCCGACCACGTTGTTCCCGGTATGGAGCAGGATTGTGATACGGGTTGTCGAAGGTGAAATCGGAATCGGAATCGGAATCGGAATCGGAGTTCTCCATCTCACGATTGCCGAATTCCTGCACCGCAAGGCGCTGAGCTAATTCTGCAACTTGCCTCTGCAAATCCTCAATCATCATATCCTGAACGCTACGATCACGGTGCGGAGCTTCCTCATTCGAAACCTGCCCACGACGACCACCACGACCACGACCACCAGCCATCGAAACTGATGAAGACCATGTCTCAGGAAAGTGATGAAGCTCTGATACCAATTGACGCCGGAACAGAATAGCGATTATTCTGTAGGCTAATCAACAAGCAATTTGCAAGGAAGAAAAACAGAAAAATTACCCCAAAGAAAACAGAGACAAACTCTGAATTTGATAAAATTATCAATAATCAACAACTGCTGGAAAAACGCCCACAAGCTGGGCTAATATAGCTGAAAATTCGAACTCTGGGATTTTACCAAAAATAGCAAAACCCTAATAATCCTAATAAAACGAAATACAAAATAAAATAAGTATGATGCCAAAAATCTGGCCCAAATCAGGCTCAGAATCACCTCCTAAACAATAAATGAAAAGTTAACATAAATGGAAAAAAAATATCTAAAATTAAAAAATATTCTTCAAATATTTTGTATGATTTTTTCCATTCTCGGGCTGATCTTAGTCAAGAAATAGTCATCAAATCTTCAAATCTTGTGTCTGATTTTCTCCTGCATCAGAGCCATATGATTATTGCCATGTAGTGGGTTGTTTTAGTGGGTCTTTTATCTTAAATGGGCTTTAAGGTTGGGCCCTATGCAGAGGGGGCCAAATATTCGGGTTGCTAAGCTTAGCAGGGTAGTCAGTCCCAACTAGGGGTGAAAAGGCGGTTAGTGAAAAATGCCAACCACTTCCGCCAACTGTTTTTTTTTTTTTTTTTTTTTTTTTTAATTTATTTATTTATGAATCTTTCTCTGTTCTTGTTCTTAGAATCAAACAACAAAACACAAAACAAGATCCATCTAAAGCATTATACAAGCATAACCCTAGCAGAATAACTATAGTAAGTAACCATCCATATTTGCAATTACCTGCAGTAATTAGGGTTTGGTTGACTAGACAAGCTTTTGTTTGTTTGTTGAGATGAACTTTCTAGTCCAAGGAAAAAGGGTTGGGCAAAAAAGCGAACGCTGCTGGCGAAAAAACCACAAAAAATTACAGATCTTTCTTCCGGCAATCTTCCGATCATAAGAAAAATACAAGATATCTGCTTCTTCCTTGAACCCCCTTCCCCATACAAATCGTTCCACTGGTTCCACTCACCCATTATAGATCCTTTAGAAGCAAAGCTTACATCAACCTTCATTCCAAATAGCAGATATATAGATCCCAGAATCTTCAATTGGCTAGGATACAAAATCGAGAGGTTGAGGGGCTTGAGGCTGGTGAGATGAGTGGCGGCGTGGAGACGTGAGAGAATGGGAGATGAAAATCTGGGATGAGTAGTGGCTAGGGTTTGTTTTTGTTCTCTAGGGTTAGGTTAAAACGTATGAAATGACGCCGTTTGGGTTAAAAACCAAAACAGAGTCGTTTCATATATAAAAACCATAATAATAATAATAATAATAAAGGCGGTTAGCGATTATAACCGCTAACAGCCTTTCTAAAAACCGCTAACCGTTCTTGTAGGGCGGTTAGCGATTAGCGGTTTTTAAAGCGGTTTTAACGGTTTTGCGGTTATACGGTTACCGGTTATGGGCGGTTAGCGGTTAACGAATGGTTATTAGAGGGCGATTATTTCACTCCTAGTCCCAACAATACCCTCCAATGCCCTTTGTGTGAAAATTGGATAAAGGAGATTTGAAGGTTTTGGCCTCCAAACCACCTTGGAAATTAATGATGGGGTTTGTGGTCGGGCATTTGGGCCATATGCTAGGTGATTATCCCAATAGCTATATATGAGAGTATTGCTCTAAAGGTGCGTTACAAAATCGTTTTCCTTAAAAAATTATTTCACTCTACCAGAAATTCACTATTGTTTAATTATGTTTTACACAAGTGAAACTAAACCAAAATATCCTTAGATTTTCTATTCTAACAAGAGAGAGAGAGAGAGAGAGAGAGAGAGTCGAAATTTAAAGAATATAAGGTGCTTGAGAGAAACAAGAGAAGAGAACTTTTTGTGTCTCAAAACTAGTATGCAGTAGACTACTTAAAATGTTAAAACAACAGTTATCAATGGTGGCGCCAATATATATCTAATTTCGAAATTAACTGCTATTTTAACAGTTCATATTCTAATAGTCATTAAAATCTAGTCATTAGATCTTAACAGACATTTTAATCTTGACCATCAGATTAAATTATTTCTAAAAATTAATGATTTGATCTATTCACTCCGACGTTTCGTGCCAAGTATGCCATTAAGGCCCCACTAGCGCCCTATAACCCACTGTCACACGTGTCTAGTACTTCACACTATACTAGAGTATACAAATAAATGCATATACCCAAGCATTACTTTAAAGCAAATGCCATGAGTGGGTTGTAGTTTGATTCTCTCTCTCTCTCTCTCTCTCTCTCTCTCTCTCTCTCTCTCTCTCTCTCTCTCTCTCTCTCTCTCTCTCTCTCTCTCTCTCTCTCTCTCTCTCATGTGGAACTCTTTTCATTCAATGATCTTTAATAGTTTCCATTAAAAACATTCTCAAACCACAAAATAAATGGAATGCCAATTTTGAGCCTTTTTTTTTTATCCTATTTTGTTATGTATTCGGTTCTACCCTTCTTAAAATAAGAAACCGACTCCTTTCTATTTCATTTGAAATTGAGAATATCTTATTTTAAAATAACTATATACATATTGATTTTGAAAATTCTTTAACATCAACTACGTTATAGAGACGTGTCTGTCTTCAAGTCTGTTTTTATTTTATTTTATGAGCCTATCTTCAAGTCTGTTGTTGGTGAAATTCTGTTCCTTATCCTCTGCACTATCACAAGCGTGCGTGTATGGTGGAATGCCTTGACAATGATCATCGATTCATCATCCTTAATTTACACTATCACAGCTTGAGGCGGAAGACACATCATGAATTTGTCCTTAAGGGAATTGAAACGCGCAAATTATGGAGAAAGAGACCTTTAGTAAAGATATCTGCCACTTGATCAACAGAGAAATTATATTATTGGCAACCTTTTCCCGAATGGAGTGCTAGTGACAAACAACATATATACATGTTCTTATCGTTACAAAAGTTGATCGACATAATTAATCTGTTAATATACATGCCACATCAGTAGTAATTATATTGTGACACGTGCAGGGACATAAGAGGGGGTTGGCCAATAATTAATAGGGCATGCCCCCCTCCTCCCCGGCCTCCAATTCCTAGCTAAGAACAAAAAAAAAATTAAGATAAAAAAACAAAAATTTAGCCTATTAATATTGGACTCTAGCAATAAAATTTCTAACCCAGCCAATAATGTTTTTTCGCTCCGTCCCTGAACACGTGTCATTTATCACCCATCTCTCTCCATTTCTCTTTGTGTAGCTCAGTTATTTCTTCGTACTTATTTAGTTTTCCCTTCATTAATGTTTGCTCCTCAGTATAATACTTTCCCCAAACTAGATCTGATAGAAGTTAAAGGAGAGTAAGCAATTAAAGAGGAGTTTTTCTGAGTCTTTTCATAATTACGTAGTTTTCTCTAACCCCTAGCCTCCCTTGTTCATGGACGTACATTAAGTGTCAGTTTAGTAGTCCATTTGTCACAAACCTATAACAGTTTCTGCATTTTTCATCAAAAGAAACCCCTGATGATTAGTTCCATTTAATTTTCACATAAAAATAAAAAAAGAAATGGAAGAATCATACAGCATTCGATCGGATACCATAACTAGTTTTTCGTTTACATTTTGTTGTTAGTTCAACTTCTAGGTTTCACCATCCAACTTGTTTCAGGCCCCCAGTGGGATATATAGCGTGATATGGACCTGATGGTCACCCATGCAGACTATCATTTCGGCCAATCAGAGGGCCACCCCTCTGTTTGTATTATTATCATTATTTAGGGTACGTTTTTTATATATTTCTTTTTAAAAAATTTTATTGCAAGCGACACATGTTACAGTATGATTAATGTTATTGTGGCACATTAACGGATTTTGGACACCCTTGTTAACAGCAGAGACTTATTTGTTTTTTTGCTTATTCTCCGGAAGTGTTTAGTCAATTTTTAAACCTCAATATATAGAGCTATTCGTGACTATCCTAAAGCAAGGGACAATTTAACATTTCCCCCCTCTGCTTTAGTTAATATTATCCTTTTCTGGCCTACTAAAAATTAAATATAATAATAAAAAAGAAAGGGAAGTATATATCTAGGATTGCTCTTTTGCCAGTAGGATTTGGGAAGTCGAACGAAGTTCAATTCTAACTATTCATAAAAGAGGCATTTCTGAAATTGATCAATCTTCTCAATTGAATAACAAATGGAAGCTTCCATTGCATCGCATGTGCCCTTTGTGATACTCCACGTACACATTACCCCTTGTTCTTCAGCATATACACTTGCAAAAGGAAACAGCTAGAGTGATAAGGTTATGCAGATCCAACATCACCCAACCATGCATAAAAGCATCAAATCGTGCTAGATATATACGTCAAGATATGCTAATCAATTGGTTACTGCTAGTAATTGTCAGGAAAAATTAAATTACAAAACAAAGCATCTGATACTAAAGCCTTCAAGTGCTGTCGATCCGAATGAGTTATATATTCCCATTCTCTTCAAATCCCACCATTCTCTTGTCATCATCTTTTGCTGTCACCTTGTGATTCGAATTCCTCTACAACAGTCGTGGAAATCTGTTATAAAAGCAGTAGTACGTTTTGGGAGGAGACAGCAGTCGAGGCGAGCGATTAATTAAGTTACATAAACTTTCATTTTATATCTCGTTTGTGTTAAGAGTACTCTCTTTAATTACAACAATGGCATCAGGGAAGGGTGAAATACCAAATGCAGTCAGCACACACATGTTTGGGCAGCATCCTGCGCCCAAGGCTGGTGACAATTCCACCAAAGGTCCGGCATCCAATTCGGGAGTAGAGCTCCTAAAGCCTCAGGAACCTAAGAAGGTATACATATAATATATATATATATATATATATATAGATGTTGCTTACAGAAGAAGTTAAATCTCTACATACACACATTCATTTCCCATGCCATTCTTAACGTACAGCTTGTTATAACATGCACGCACGCTTGAAAGGTACGTTCTGTAACATATATAATCATCCATGCTCATTGCTTTCATGTATAGGGAACAGTAAGCCTCCGTTCCAAACCAATCAAACTAGGTAGTTCAAAACAGCCTGACAAAAGCAGCAACAAGAAGATCAAAGTCATAAATGGAGGCAAATCGGCATCAAAGAAGTAACCAAACTAGCTAGTTCAAAGCTGCCTGACAAAAGCAGCTACAAGAAGATCAAAGTTATATTTGTATAATAGTCCTGATATTCCTATATATATATGGTTTAGTTAATTTGTATAGTCATGGGAAATCGATATCTATGTACGTCTGCTGGTTAGGCATATGGCGCCCTATTGAAATTAACAACAACGATCTTCTTGGCATACCATTTACTTTTATTTCTCTATATTTCTGTCCTTTCTTAAAATAATTTTATTAATTTTGATCAACTGAATTTCGGATAATTATATATATATATATATATATATATATATATATAGACACTAAAATGACCAGATGATTCCTTCACGCTTTAATGTACACCCCCTCAAAGAAGAAACTTTGCTTAATTATCCATAGTAAGAACAGTTTTGGGACGTTTGGACTTGTGATGGAGCTCCAAAAAAACTTAGAAAGGAGTCATCAAAGTCTGTTCGTTGGTTAAGGGACTTGGGACACTCTGATGGTTAAGTTAGCCTTTCCTCTAAAAGAAAGAAATAAAATTGAGAGAGACAGAGTCCCTTTATAAAATGGAAGGCTTGCTGAATATGCTTCCCACATGTTTGCCACGTGACGGGCTAAGAGCCATTCGATTATTGCCATGTGGTGGGCTGTTTTAGTAGGTCTTTTATCTTAAATGAGCTTTAAGCTTGGGCCCTATGCAGAGGGCGCCAAATATTCGGGTTGCTAAGCTTAGCAAGGCAGTCAGACATCCCAACAATACCCTCCAATGCCCTTTGTGTGAAAATTGGATAAAAGAGATTTGAAGGTTTTGGCCTCCAAACCACCTTGGAAATTAATGTGGGTTCGTGGTCGGGCATTTGGGCCATATGCTAGGTGATTATCCCAATAGCTATGAGAGTATTACTCTAAAGGTGCGTTACAAAATCGCTTTCCCTAAAATATTATTTACTCCACAAGAAATTCTCTATTGTTTAATTATGTTTTACACAAGTGAAACTAAACCAAAATATTCTTAGATTTTTTATTCTAACAAGAGAGAGACTCGAAATTTAAAGTACATAAGGTGCTTGAGAGAAACAAGAGAAGATATGACTTTTTTGTGTCTCAAAACTAGTATGCAGTAGACTACTTAAAATGTTAAAACAATAGTTATCAATGGTGGCGCCAACATATATCTAATTTTGAAATTAACTGCTATTTTAATAGTTCATATTCTAATAGTCATTAAAATTTAGTCATTAGATCTTAACAGACATTTTAATCTTGACCATCAGATTAAATTATTTCTAAAAATTAACGATTTGATCTATTCACTCCGGTGCTTCATGCCAAGTGTGCCATCAAGGTGCCATTAGCGCCCTACAACCTACTGTCACACGTGTCCACACTACAAAAAATGGGATATTTAATGGCGTGTCTGCAGTAAATTATTTTTTGACACCTTACTAATTAGTGGCGTGTTGAATTAAAACACCTCACTAAAATTATTAGTGGCGTGTTTGATTTAGCACGCCAGTAAAATACTGGCCTGTCTGAACGACACGCCAGTAAAATAGTGGCGTGTCATAAATGACTATGACACGCCACTAAGTTTCCTAGAACCGCGCAGTCCCGCGCGGTTCTTCCCTCTCTCACTGTACTCTCTCTCTCTCCTGTGCCCCTCTCTCACTCTACTCTTTCTCTCTCTGTGTCTCCGTCTCTCTATCGCCGGATGCCGGCCACTTCAGCTCCGACCACGGTGTGCATCTCCTTCTCTCTCTCTCTCTCTCTCTCTCACTCTCTCTCTCTCTCTCTCTCTCTCTCTCTTTAGCTCTCTCTCTCTCTAGCTCTCTCTCTCATCTGTAGCTCTCCGGCCAGCTCAAATGCCAGCCACCAGCAACCCCTGCCGCCCCCGACCTCCAACACCGGCCACCAGCAACCCGGCCGCCCCCGACCTCCAACGCCGTGTAAGGTAAAATCATTTTCCTATTTTTTTCCACAATTATTTATTTATTGATAAAATTTAAAAATAAATAAATAATTGAACTTGAGAAATGAAATAGACAAATTTGTGTAGAATTTCGATTTGAGGCTGCCTAAAAATTTCAATAAGACAGAAATATTATCAATATTTTTGCTACTTTTATAGCACATGCATCAGCATATATATATATATATATATATATATATATATATATATATATATATATATATATATATATATATATATATATATATATATATATATATATATATATGCTTTGGAAGTAATTGCGTTGCTTCTGCCTTGGAAATAAATAAATTCAAGTTATTTGATTATATGTCAATGTGTGTTTATTTTGGTTCTCTTTCTGAGTTGTCTTCGTTTCGAGTGATGATTGGCTAAAAAAATTAAGATTTAGTTTTTGGGAGCAAAATGGAATGTTTGAGGAAAAAGAAGCAGAAAATTGTTTAGGATTTGTGGGAAAAAGACATCTCTTAAGTTTTTTTTTGGGTAGGAGAAAATACAATTCTTCACTTAGGTAAGAACACCACAATTCTCCCTACAACATAGGGTAGGAAAACACTGCAATTTCTCTAATTCGCCTTTCATTAAATGATCAAATGGTCTTTTAAATAGAAATACAAATAGATAATACCTAAAATGATAACATAGGTAAGTTTGAATATTCAAATTCAAATATGCTATAATCGTAAATATTAAATAAGCTAATCCTAATAAGTTTGATTTCCATTCCAACTCAACTATTAAACCTATCTAACTCTTTCATGGAGTTAGTTTCAACAAACTAAAACCAATAAAAAAATAAAATAAAATTTAGTTAAAGAGCTTGATATTTGGACAAATATTTGGTGCTTGTGAAAAGTAGTTAGATATAATAACAAAAACAAATTTTTTATTTAAAATTGCAGAGTGCAATAGTGCGACCTCTTAAATAGAAATTCACATTTTAGTGGGTAAATAATTTCTATTTTAAATAGCTTTTTTGTTGAAATTTTTATTTTTATCAAAATTTATATGTAAAATTTTAGAAAAGTTAATTTTAATCTTCAAAATTACCATTTGAAAATTTATATGTTGTTTACTTTATTTTGTTACTATTTTGTATTGTACGTAGAGAAGAAGATGGACAAGACTTGGATGACAAAGTCTAGGGGTACGAGGGAATATAGAGATGGGTGTAGATTGTTTGTTAACTTCGCAGTTAGTAACTGTAGAATCCCCAGTGGAAATATACACTGCCCTTGTAAGTCGTGTCGAAATAACCAGTGTCACCAGCCCGATGTCGTACTTGCCCACTTGACAGGGGGTAAGGGAATAATGACTACATACATTACATGGTTTTGGCACGGTGAGAAGCATGTTCAGGGTCCTGTTGCAGGTTTTTACTTGAATCGCTCAGCCGCAGATGTGGCTAGTGGAAGCATAGAATAGGGTGGCGACATGCACTCAATGTTGCATGATGCATTCGGCATACACGAAGTTAGAGAAGAAAATTGTGAGCCTGAGGTCGTGGCTTAGGGAGGTGAAGAAATTGGGTGGAATGGAGAATCAGCTGAAGGAAATGCTCAGAAGTATTACGACATGCTTAAAAAGTCGGAGAAACCACTTTATGGGGGTACTAAACATAGCAAGCTAAGTGTTACTGTACATTTGTACAACTTGAGATGTATTGGTGGACTTAGCAACAAGATTTTCTCAAATTTCCTTGAGTTCATCATCCAGTTGCTGCCTGCATGTCGTAATGATTGTATGTTATTCTGGAAGAACAATCAAGAATTAGAATCATGCATCGTTTGTGGAGAATCTAAGTGGAAGGATGAAATTCATTTGGACGAGGATGGTCAACCCATATCGTCGAGAAAGAAACGTCCGGTGAAAGTATTGCGGTGGTTTCCACTCATCCCCCGGCTACAGCGGCTTTTTATGTCGGAACATACAGCGCCCCACATGAGATGGCATGTAGAAGGCCGCACTAAAGATGGCGTGCTGAGGCATCCGGCTGACGGTGAAGCATGGAAATCATTCGATCTCTTACATCCAGAATTTTCGGCCGACAGTAGGAACATCAGACTTGGTCTAACCTCAGATGAATTTAATCCATTTGGGAACATGAGCACTTCCCATAGCACTTGGCCAGTACTGCTTGTTCCATACAACTTGCCTCCTTGGATGTGCATGAAACAAATATCATTCATATTATCTCTGATTATCCCGGGGCCAAGTTCACCTGGAATGGATATAGATGTCTACCTTCAGCCATTGATTGAGGAGTTACAAGAACTATGGAATGTAGGGGTACGCACATTTGATGTCTCAAAGAAAAATAATTTTGTGATGCGAGCGCAGTTAATGTGGATAATAAATGACTTCTCGGCGTACGCAGATTTGTCCGGATGGCCTAACAAGGGTGAGTATGCATGTCCTTGCTGTATGCATTCAATACGGTCTAAACGGTTAAAACACGGTAAAAAACATTGTTATATGGGACATAGACGATACTTGCCCATGGATCATCCTTGGAGGTGAAACAAAAAAACATTTGACGGAACCCAAGAATTAGAATGTGCCCCCCATGTGCAAAGTGGAGAAGAAATTCTGGGACAATTAGAGGGTATGGTATCTGGGGATGAGAGCGCGGGCATGACAAACAAGGATAAAAAGAAAAAATGGAATAAGCGGAAGAAGGGAGAAACATCGACTGAAAATGTAATTTGAAAGAAGAAAAGTATTTTTTTAGGTTGCCGTACTGGAAAGATAATTTATTGCGACACAACCTTGATGTTATGCACATAGAGAAAAATGTGATGGATAATATACTTGGCACAATTCTTGACATCCCAGGTAAGACAAAGGATGACCTCGTAGCCCGCACAGACTTGATGGAAATGGGTTTGAAACATAAACTCCATCCATTCACAGCCGATAATGGTAGAACCTATATGCCCGCAGCATGCCACACGATGTCCAGAGATGATAAAACTCATTTTTTGAAAGTGATTCGAAATGTGAGGGTGCCCGACGGATATGCTTCTAATGTTTCTCGTTGTGTAAAACTTAAAGAATGTACAATATCGGGCTTAAAGAGTCATGACAGCCATATATTGATGCAACAACTTCTCCCTATTGCATTGCGTGGATCACTGCCAAATAACGTAGTTAGACCTCTTGTTGAGATGTCTGCATTCTTCAGGGGGATATGCTCTACAAACTTAACACAAGAGGATATGGACCGACTAGAGGGCGACGTCTATGTCACTTTGTGCAAGCTGGAACAAATATTCCCCTCCGGTTTTTTTACTAGCATGGTTCACGTGGTCGTGCATCTTGTCCGTGAATGTCGACTTGGGGGACCTGTACAGTATAGGTGGATGTATCCAGCAGAGAGGTAATATTTGTGCATGCTTAATAATTATTTTAATTTTTACGATATTAGAATACAATTGCTAACTAGCACTACTTGAATGGTGTTCCTATGTAGGAGCCTTGGGGGGTTTAAATCTAGTGTACGAAATAAAGCAGCTCCTGAGGGCTGCATTGCGGAAGGCTATATAGCGACCGAGTTGATGACGTTTTGCTCGAGGTATCTAGATAACGTACCAACATTTCACAACAAAATCCAAAGAAATCCTGATGGTTCAAAGGGGGCGGGAACACGAGTCATCCTCGACCGTATCACATTGACACAGATTCATCGATATATTACGAAGAACTCTGACGAGTTCCTTCAGCTCCGAGCGTAAGTTGTGTTACATCAATATGTATGTTTAATTATGTTATAGCCTTAGGGTGAATAATAATGCGACTAATTTCCAATTGTAGGATGCACATGGATACGCTTAGGCAATCACATAATAGGGGGCGAACTACGGATGATCAATTAGAAGCTCAACATCATGAACAGTTCTGCGATTGGTACCGTGAATATGTACGAATTATCATCATGTTTAATTATTAAATGTTGAACTTATACATCATATAAACTAACCAAACTAACTTTGTGCGTTTTACATTGTACGTAATATACTCATAGTTTGAACTTATACATCATATAAACTAACCAAACTGACTCATTTGTGGCCTTCTAAAAAGGCCACTAACCATATGTCACTAATGTTTAGTGGCCTTTCAGGGTGCCTGAAAGGCCACTAAACATTGGTCACAAATTACTTAAATTTTTGTAGTGCCAGTGCTTCACACTATACTAGAGTATACATACAAATATATATACTCAAGCATTACTTTAAAGCAAATGCCATGAGTGGGTTGTAGTTTGATTCTCTCTCTCTCTCTCTCTCTCTCTCTCTCTCTCTCTTTTTTCTTTTTTTTTTCTTTTTTTCTTTTTTCATGTGGAACTCTTTTCATTCAATGATCTTTAATATTACATTCTCAAACCACAAAAAAAAAAAATGGAATGCCAATTTTAAGCCTCCTTTTATCCTATTTTGTTATGCATTCGGTTCTACCCCTCTTAAAATAAGAAATTGGCATGCTAATAGTGTTAATAGTCGACGTTGATAGTGTCACCCCTAATGGGCAAATTTCTTGTAGTGAAATGATGGGGTTCGTGGTCAGGCTTTTGGGCCTTAGGCTAGGTGATTATCCCAATAGCTATGAGAGTATTGCTCTAAAGGTGCGTTACAAAATCGCTTTCTTTAAAAAATTATTTCACTCCACCAGAAATTCTCTATTGTTTAATTAACTATGTTTTACACAAGCGAAACTAAACCAAAATATCCTTAGATTTTCTATTCTAACAAGAGAGAGAGAGAGAGAGAGAGAGAGAGAGAGAGAGAGAGAGAGAGAGAGAGAGAGAGAGAGAGAGAGAGAGAGAGAGAGAGAGAGAGAGAGAGAGAGAGAGAGAGAGAGAGAGAGAGAGACTCAAAATTTAAAGTACATAAGGTGCTTGAGATTAACAAGAAAAAAGAGAGAACTTATTTGTGTCTCAAAACTAGTATGCAATAGACTACTTAAAATGTTAAAACAATAGGTAGGTGCCAACATATATCTAATTTCGAAATTAATTGCTATTTTAACAGTTCATATTCTAATAGTCATTAGATCTTAATAGACATTTAATCTTGACCATCAGATTAAATTATTTCTAAAAATTAACGATTTGATCTATTCACTCTGATGCTTCATGCTAAGTGTGCCATCAAGGCGCCACTAGTGCTCTACAACCCACTGTCACACGTGTCCAGTACTTCACACTATACTAGAGTATACATACAAATGCATATACCCAAGCATTACTTTAAAGCAAATGCCATGAGTGGGTTGAAGTTTGATTTTCTCTGTGTGTGTGTGTCTCTCTCTCTCTCTCTCTCTTCTTTTCTTTGTTATTTTTTTATTTTTTTTATTTTTTTCATGTGGAACTCTTTTCATTCAATGATCTTTAATATTTTCCATTAAAAACATTCTCAAACCACAAAATAAATGGAATGCCAATTTTGAGCCTTTTTTTATCTTATTTTGTCATGCATTCGGTTCTACCCCTCTTAAAATAAGAAACCGGCTCCTTTCTATTTCATTTGAAATGGAGAATGTCTTATTTTAAAATAACTATATACATATTGATTTTGAAAATTCTTTAACATCAACTACGTTATAGAGACGTGTCTATCTTCAAGTCTATCTATCTTCAAGTCTGTTTTTATTTTATTTTATGAGCCTATCTTCAAGTCTGTTGTTGGTGAAGTTCTGTTCCTTATCCTCTGCACTATCACAAGCGTGCGTGTATGGTGGAATGACTTGACAATGATCATAGATTCATCATCCTTAATTTGCACTATATATCACAGCTTGAGGGGGGAGACACATCATGAATTTGTCCTTAAGGAAATTGAAACGCGCAAATTAAGGAGAAAGAGACCTTTAGTAAAGATATCCGCCACTTGATCAACAGAGAAATTATATTATTGGCAACCTTTTCCCAAATGAAGTGCTAGTGACAAACAACATATATACATGTTCTTATCGTTACAAAAGTTGACATAATTAATCCGTTATAAAATATATGCCACATCAGTAGTATGTAATTATATTGTGACATGCACGTGCAGGGACAAAGGAGGGGGGTGGCCGGTAATAGGCCATGCCCTCCCCCCCCCCCCCCCCTCCAATTCTTAAGAATAAAAAAAATTTAAGATCAAAAACAAAATTTAGCTTATTGGCCTCTAGCAACAAAATTTTTGACCCTGCCAATAATAGTTTTTTGCTCTGTCCTTAAACACGTGTCATTTAGAATAAAAAAATTTAAAAAATAAATAATAAATATAATTTTTTTTAAAAAAAAAAAAAAACAAAAGACATTGGTCGAGCCACTCCATTTGGCCAAATTGTGGTGGCAGAACCACCACCACTCTGGCCTGCCTTTCAATAGTTAGTTCTCACATGCTTTATCATATCCATCTCTCTCCATTTCTCTTTGTCTAGCTCAGTTATTTCTTCGTACTTATTTAGTTTTCCCTTCATTGTTTGCTCCTCAGTATAAAACTTTCCCCAAACTAGATCTGATAGAAGTTAAAGGAGAGTAAGCAAAGAGGCCAGGAGTATAATTTTCTGAGTCTTTTCATTATGTAGTTTTCTCTAACCCCTCCCTTGTTCATGGACAATAAGTGTCAGTTTAATTAGTAGTCCATTTGTCACAAACCTGTCACAGTTTCTGCATTTTTCATCAAAAGAAACCCCTGGTGATTGGTTCCATTTTTCACACAAAAATAAAAAAGAAATGGAAGAATCATACAGCATTCGGATACCATAACTAGTTTTTCGTCTACATTTTGTTGTTTGTTCAACTTCTAGGTTTCGCCTTTCAACTTGTTTCAGGCGGCCAGTGGGATACCGTGATGGACCTTAATCATCACCCATGCAGTCTATCAATTTGGCCAATCAGAGGGCCACCCCTCTGTTTGTATTATTATCATTAATATTTAGGGTACGTTTTTAATATTTTTCTTTTAAAAAAAATTTATTGTAAGCGACACATGTCACAATATGATTGGTGCTATTATGACACATTAACGGATTTTGTCACCCTTGTTAACGACAACGACTTATTTGTTTTTTCGCTTATTCTCCGGAGGCCAGGTGTTTAGGCAATTTTTAAACCTCAATATATAGAGCTATTTGTCGATCACGATCCTAAAGCAAGGGACAATTTAACATTTTCCCCCTCTGTTTTAGTTAATATTATCCTTTGCTGGCCTACTAAAAAATATAATAATAAAAAAGAAAGGGAATAAAGTATCTAGGATTGCTCTTTTGCCAGTAGGATTTGGGAAATCGAACGAAGTTCTAACTATTCATAAAAGAGGCATTAATTCTGAAATTGATCAATCTTGGAAGCTTCCATTGCATCGCATATATGTGCCCTTTGTGATAGTACTCCACGCGCGTACACATTAGCCCTTGTTCTTCAGCATATACACTTGCAAAAGGAAACAGCTAGCGTGATAAGGTTATGCATGCAGAACATCACCCAAGACCCAACCATGCATAAAAGCATCAAATCGTGCTAGATATATACGTCAAGATATGCTAATCAATTGGTTACTGCTAATAATGTCAGGAAAAAATAATAATAATAATAATAAAAAGAATTACAAAACAAATTAATTAAAGCATCTGATGCTAAAGCCTTCAAGTGCTGTCGATCCGAGTGAGTTATTCCATTCTCTTCAAATCCCACCATCCTCTTGTCATCATCTTTTGCTGTCACTTTGTGATTCGAATTCCTCTACAACAGTCGTGGAAATCTGCTATAAAAGCAGTACGTTTTGGGAGGAGACAGCAGTCGAGGCGAGCGATTAAGTTACATATATAAACTTTCATTTTATATCTCGTTTAATTGTGTTAAGAGTATACTCTCTTTAATTACAACAATGGCATCAGTGAAGGGTGAAAAACCAGTAGGCACACAGCTGTTTGGGCAGGCCAAAAAGCAGGATCCTGCGCCCAAGGCTGGTGACAATGCCACCAAAGCTCCGGCATCCAAGTCGGGTGCAAAGAAGGCCGCACCAAAGCCTCAGGAACCTAAGAAAAAGGTATACATATAATATATATCTATATATATATATATTAAATCTCCACATACACACATTCATTTCCCATGCCATTCTTAACGTACAGCTTGTTATAACATGCATGCACGCATGAAAGGTACGTTCTGTAACACATATATATAATCATCCATGCTCATTGCTTTTATGTACAGGGAAAAGGAGGCAAATCAGCATCAAAGCACTAACCAAACTAGTTCAAAGCTGCGTGACAAAAGCAGCTACAAGAAGATCAAAGTTATATTTGTATAATAGTACTCATGATATTCCTATATATGGTTTAGTTAATTTGTATAATCATGGGAAATCGATATCTATGTACGTCAGCTGGTTAGGCATGGCGCCCTATTGAAATAACAACGATCTTCTTCTTCTTTTTTATCAGGGTATCCCAAACAACAACAACAACAATCTTCTTGGCATACCATTTACTTTTATTTCTCGATATTTCTGTCCTTAATTTCTTAAAATAATTTTATTAGTTTTGATAAACTGAATTTCTGATATATATATATATATATATATATCCTAAAATGACCAGATGACTCCTTCAAGCTTTAACGTACACCGTACCCTCTCAAAGTAGAAACGTTGCTTAATTAGCTTTAGTAAGAACAATTTTGGGACGGCTGAACTTTTGATGGAGCTCCAAAAAAACTGAGAAAGGAGTTACCGGAGTCTGTCGGTTGGTTAAGGGACTTGGGACACTCTATGGTTAAGTTAGCACTTTGTCTAAAAGAAATAAATAAAATGGAGAGAGAGAGAGAGAGATAGTCCCTTTATAAAATGGAAGGCTGGCTGAATATGCTTCCCGGATGTTTGCCGCGTGACGGGCTAAGAGCCATCTGATTATTGCCATGTAGTGGGCTGTTTTAGTGGGTCTTTTATCTTAAATGGGCTTTAAGCTTGGGCCCTATATTCAGGTTGCTAAGCCTAGTGGGGCAGTCAGTCCCAACAATACCCTCCGGCCAATGCCCTTAGTGTGAAAATTGGATAAAGGAGATTTGAAAGTTTTGGCCTCAAAACCACCTTGGAAATGATGGGGTTCGTGGTCGGGCTTTTGGGCCTTGCTAGGTGATTATCCCAAAAGCTATGAGAGTAATGCTATAAAGAGAACCTATGACTTTCTTGATCGAGCCCTCCCAAAATTATTATGGCTTTTAAAATTACTATTTATCAAAATTTAATAGTAATTTATCACACATTTAATGGTGATTTTAAAAGCCACATCAATTTTGAAAGGACATAAGTCTTCATTTTAGTATTACTCTAGCTATGAAGTTATATTTGTGTTCTTAAAAAGGTATATGCTAGCAAATGACTTTTTATTTATTCAAATTGACGTACTCCATCTCTTCTTCTATTTTCTTTTTCTTTTTTCAAATCTACCGTTGAATATGTAGGACCACATTTGAAAAATAGTTCAATTGGCGATGAATAAGGGTTGAAAGAATAGCAAGTCTCTTAAAAAAAATATATAATAATAAGATAATTAAATTGTACTCTGTTAAATTGTAAGTACCAAGATCTAAGTTTGTTACTATAATCTCTCGAAAGAAAAAAATAAATAAAATAAATAAAAGATGAGATATAATTTTTAATGAGATTATTGAATGTTAAGTGGAAAGATTCATGTCATTGATTGAGATTGGTTGATATGAATACCAATGAAATTAATGTTCCGTTTGTTTCGACATAAAATGATTTCTGTTGTAAAAAAATTTCGGCGATATCATTTTCATAAAAAATGATTTTCTCGAAAATATTTTACGGCGTTTGGCTCGCACGAAAAAATTACGAAATGCGAAAATCAAAGTTTGGCAACTGCCACCGGAATCCGGCAACGTCCGGTCGCCGTTGCCGAATTCCGGCGAGCAGGTTGGCCGGACTTCTCCGAATCCGGTCAGATCCGACCGGATTAATGGCTGGATCTGTCTAGATCCGGCCAGCTTCTGACCATAGCCGAAATTCGGCCAGATTCCGACTGGATTTTAGTTTGCTAGAATCCGGCAACGGTGGCCGAATGTCACCGAATTCCAACGTCGATAGAATTTCAGTTGCTGAACGTGCCGGATTTCAACACCGGTTGGATTCCAACGACTAACCATTGCCTAATTACGACAATCGGATATCAAGCATGCGTGCAAGGACAAAGAGTTTAATTTCAGAAAACGATTTACGGTTTTGAAAATCGTAAATCGTTTTCCAAACATTAAATAAGTTTTTACGGTCAAACTGAAAATGATTTTCGTTAATCATTATTTTCGCCCCTATCAAACACCGTAAAATGCCGAAATCATTTTACACCGAAACAAACGGAGCATGATTCTATAATTTAAGCAAAAAATAATAATTAATAAAATAGTAAGAAAATAAAACTCATAATAGGTAATATCGGAAAAAGGAAAAATTATGAAGACAGAATTTGAGAGGGCTTAAAAAATTAATCTAGAATAGCATGGTTCTATAGTAACGAAAACAAACACATTGATTGAGAAGCAAATGCACAAGAAAATTGTATGGAAATAAGAAAAATAGGTTGAGATTTTAGTAACATTTTTTACAATAATTAGAATCCCTACCTTTCTCCCCCTCTTATCTCCTAATTTTGTTTTCGCTTCACACTTTTCATTGACCTTTAAAGAAAACTCATTTGGCACCCAAATAACATTTTTTTGTGAGTAATTAAAGCCACAAACAGATTTAAGCAACAAATTTTAGCAAAATATAAACTCTGCCTTTCTCCTCTTAACTCCTAATTTTCTTGTTGCTTCCCTCTGTTCATTGATCTTTAATGCTCTTTAATGATGGGAACTAATAACAAAAATGTTCAAGTAACATTTTTAAAGCATGATCATTTACCCGAGTGAAACCAATTAAAGAAGGATCATAGCCAATCCATAGTACTATCGAGATCCAAGAAAAAAAAAAATTAAATTGTTCATTAATAAAAAGAATGATCATAGTCAATAGGAAACTAATACACTACTGCTCACATATATCAAAGGGGGATTCTATTTTACAACTATATCTGCCCCCCTCCCCTTAAAAATAAACATCCTAGATCCGTCCCTGAAAACATCCTTGCTGTGTTCGTGTTGAAACAAATACCCTTATACACTGTTTTCCCTAGCAATCTTTTAACTATTACAAGGAAAAATAACAAATCCCATAAAAATGCACAGATGCACAGAGATAGAGAGAGAGAGTGCTAAGGGTAACCCAAAAACAAGAAAAAACAAAAAAATGTAGAAAGAAGACATACAATTATCACTGTGATATATATATATTTACAGTATGGGGTTGAATCAACAAAAATATGGGTTTTTAGGTTAATAGTTGAGTGATGAAGAATGATTAGAATGGGCTAACTCTGCGCGCCAACTGCAACATAAATTCAGGTACAAGGCGTTTTCTTGGAGGAGCCACTGCATCTTTGGTGAGGGCCTCTGTGTCACCAGCATGAATATGACCTACTAAATCTTCAAACAACTGATCACTGCCACCTCTCATCGGATCCTGAATAGAATATAATTAAATCGGTCAAGTTTTTTTTTGTTTTTCACCCTACCGGCAATGAACAAAATGTACACTAAAGATTATCATCAGCCAATTACTTCATTAAATATTAGAATTGCTCAATCCATGCCAAGGAGAATGACTAAGAGCCTGTTTAGAATTGCATTAAGCACTTTTTAAAGTGCTTTTAGTACATAAAAAACTGTGCCAGACAAAAATGGATAAATTTGGTAAAAAACTAAAAAAATAATGACACTTATCTAATTTTTTTGCTCTAAAAAAGTCCAAATACTGCGTTTTGGAAAAAGTTTGAAAAAGAGGCTTTTTAAAAAAATTTATTTATGGCTTTTTCTATAAATAAAAGATCTATTCCAAAGCAATCCCAAACAAAGTGTTCTCTTGACACGAAAGAGCAGGGATATATCATTCACAAACATAAACGTTTAAACATGCATGATAAAGATTGAAAGGGGGACAACAAGACCTTACTGCGGTTAGGAAAGAGCTAAACCAGTTTTTTGAAGAAGGGAAGAAATAAGCATCTGAAGCAGTTTCAGAGTAGCATTGAACAAAAAATGAATGGTTTTGCAAAAGATGGGGATGAGATGGATTCAAAAGAGAAACTGAGGCAGAAACTCTCAGCCTATCTAGAGAAGAATCTTAGTCAGTTGAAAGGAGCATCGCTTACAGATACAAGAAAATGTCATAATCACCCCAGTGGTTTCTCCAATCCACAAAAGCGACATATTGATGAAACAAACTAAAAAGGAAGCATTTGAAGTGGTCCCTTACCTGAAGAAACAAATCTGTGTGAGTCTTTCCTTCATACAAAATTGCTTCAGCTTTTACCCCAACTCTTTGAAGAGTGTCAGCAAAATTCTTACTGCATAAAAGAAGATGATAATTAAATCCCATAGAAAGCAATTCAAACTTGTTACATACATTTGCAAATAAATTTCACTACAAATCCAGTGAATTAATAGAAGAAACAACTTAATGTGAAATTGTAAATCAAATGTCCAGATACAAAGAAATATGGTTATAACACTCAGCTGCAGTCCAAAACACCTCTGAGTAGTGGACCTTCTAGTCATACAAAATTGACGCCTTCCCCATGCCCAAACAACTCCAGTTGCACCAAAACTTTAGGATCACAGGGCTAGGAGTTAAAACCCACCTGACTCAAGCCAAGTGATGGGCAGGCAGGCCTGTCAGAACCTTTCTTGTTTCTTGTTAATCAATTTAATTTCTACTATCATCTTGGCCCTTCTCATTACTTTTTGACCTATACTGCATTTCCTGATAGGTGCAGCCACTAATTTGGACCACATATAACTGAAAGATCTCCATAAGCATGCCTTTATCACAAAATTGACTCAACTGTATTCTTACTGCGAATTCCATATCATTATCTACTCAAAACTTGGATCTTTGTGAAAGCAAAGGTGGGAAAAAAAATATGATATGCACGCCGGAACTTCATAAGCTAGGACTGATTTGTTTAAACATTTTCATTTTAACCTACTTAGGATAAATTTTACGATCTCTTTGCTCATATTTGTGATTGCTTCATCTCTAATGGAAAGATAAACAAAAATGTATTGCCAAGTGATGCAGGCAGTGAGAAGCTTCGAGAAAAACAGAGATGGAAACCGAAAGTGTTCAAAAAATGTTCTCAATTTCTCAATATATTATTCCTTCCAAAGTACTGTTTGAAGGTAAACCTATTTAATAATGCACAGAAAGAATGAACTTGTAATTCATAGCAAGCATCTACATCCATAACCACTCGGTAAAACTACTTTTAAGGAGCATGAAAAGTAGTATATTTTGCATGTGGCCCAATTATCCCCATCTTTAACATTAACACAATAGCTAGCGAATCTGCTAATACAAATAGCTTGTATTTAGATGAACTATCTTTGTAACTATTCAGCGGACCTGAAGGATATGCACCAGTGGAAGAAAAGTTGTGATCAGATCTTACAAGATATGAAGGACAACTACACCTTTCAAAGCTCGTGTCATTGATAATTTGACACTATGTAGTACCATTACTTTGAAACAAGAAGTCAGTAATAAAATTTCTATCAACACCCCAAAACCTCATACACCATTTAATGAAAAAATAATTAGATGCAGTCATAGAATTCAATCCAGAGCAGACTCAAACCTGTCATCTGAAGGTATGGAATAATCTGCAGTACCATGAAATAAAATAATAGGTGGCAAGAGGGAAATGGCATTTCTAATGTTCGGGTCCTGGACCACTACTTCAGGGGAGAATCGTCGAAGGGATTCTTCGCCTTCCATTATGCTGGATGAAATTTTAAATTGACAAGTTAAAAGAATTGACTGGCAGAGATATTAACCAAAAAATATTTAATGTATAACAACAACTTACTAGGAAATTAGAGTACATGTACCTTAAAAAGATGGAACGGTACAGACCTCGATTATGGAAGTAATCTATTAGGTTCAACAAATTGTACCTGTTTGTGGAATTACAAGGAAAACTATAAGATGAATGCAACTTTTACATGCAAACACAAGAAACATAACAGACAAAAATGCTTGAAAAAAAGAATGCAACAGGGGAAAACAAGTGTGATATCATAACTAGAATAAGGGGTACTTTTTGCCAACTGGTCAATCAAAAAGGTATATCAATGCTCATATAATTGTATGTAAGCATATCTTCTTATTTTCAATCATAAAATTAAAACAACTTATGCCACTTGGATAAGCATGACAATTTAGAAGCTTCCATTAACCATCGTTGCACTGTGAAGCCCTGAAGCTAAACTCAGGCAAAAGGCAGAGTTAACTGAGTTGATTCACACTAACACACCAATATGATAGAGTCAAATTCTGCACTTCCAATCCTTAATACTTTAAAATAAACACTTCAGAAGCAAGGACTAAAAGAAGTAAGCCGGAATGATCCGATGGAAGAAATTCACATTTGACTATGGCATGCAATCAATGCAAGATGCAATATTCCAAGATCTCCACTGTGAGATATTCTAACCTGAAAATCAACAAATTATTACCGCCTGACCAACTGGTTGATCACCTTAATGCTTTGGAGTCGATTTCAAGTGTCAAATCATTACAAGCATATAACAGGATTTATTGAGCTTGAAATATAGTGAAGAGTTCCACATGGTTCAAAAAACTTGCAACAGACTTACCCTCCAGATAAACCAAAATAAGCCTTTATCTGAGAGACACTCCAAGAAGTGCTCTCTCCTTCACCAGCTTCTTTAATTGCCTGCTCCAATAGCGTGCAAGCAGCAATGTGTGCACCAGCTGACTGTCCCATGAGATAAATCCTACAGAAACAATAAAATCAGCAGAATATCTTTATTAGATTAATTCCACACCCAAAAAAAAACAAAGGTTCATGCTTTAAATTTGTAGAAAAGAAAATGTGAAGAATCTATTACCTATCAGGATCACCTCCATATTCAGCAATATTGTTGCACACAAATGAGATACCTTGAGAAGCATCCTTTACCATATCACTCATAGTTCCCTGAGGGAAATTCCTGCATGAATTGTCAATTAAGACCCATAATAGTATGAGATAGTATTACAGGTGGATACATGTTATGCACTATATACTGAAATCACACACATAGAGACATCAATCTCATGTAAATTAATTTCAGGCTTTTTGGACGCTACATCCATGATTATGACATCAAATGAAGTAATCGTGTAATGTGAGAATCTATGCTAAAGTTTATACAAGTAATTCTATGGGATGTTTTACCAATACATCTATTATCTAGTAATTTTCAAGCAGGCATATAACTTGTCTATGTCCATGAAAAAGAATATACACAAGCATGCTCATGGTACAAGTCAGAATAATTAATAAGGGGGAAACCTAAGATGCAAACAACATTATCATGAACAGAAACATTTCCCGGCGGGGGGGGGGGGGGGGGGCACTTCAACTCTATTTTTTTCATTTTGCAGTAAGTTTGAGCTCAAGCACGTGCCTTTGTGTCTTAATGACGTATGAGAGATTTAGAAAATCTGTCCAAAGTACAAGTGATGGACTTTAAGAAAGGAAAAGTTATGATCTTGAGGTTTTTTATAGTGAGGAAAGGATCTAGGATTTGTAGATTGGATTAAGTCTGAATTGGGGTTGTAAAAGAGAAAAAGAAAGGAGAGAACTTTGTACCGGTCAGGGGCTTAGAACAGTAACAGCGTGCAACAAAGAAGCATATGAGAGGAAAGAGAGAGAAGAGTAATGCTAATCTTCACACCCATTTCACACTACCTGTCGTGGCGTATTTGAAGTGGCTTCCCATGATACTCGATAGAGAAAGAACACTCTAGGCATGCATGCCTTCTATAATACTAAAACGCATAATTATCAAAATCAGAACCCCTTGAGTACATTGAACACATATACAAGGATTCTTTCTTGTACTAGTAGCATTCTAATTTGACTAGTAAACTAAAAACCTAACAAAACCCAGGCAAAAACTAAATAGGACAAAAAACAAAAAGCCCAAGACACCGAGAAATGCCTAAAAAGTTCTCAACTCAAAGACTGCCTAAAAAGTTCTTAACTCAAGGACACCAATATACCCTTATTTGGCAGGAGTTACAAAAAATTACAGATCTACTACTCATTACAAATCAACAATAACCCAAATCAAAAACTGTTTTAGTCTAGAGTCCTAGTATCTTGACCTTTAAAATAATATAAGACTTGACCCAATAAGATGTTGCACGTGAGCCACAATATAAAGCTTGGATTCTACAAAAGCTGTGAAGTAACAGCAAATCAATCTTCCATAGCTGTGTTAGTTTAAAAAAAAAAAATTACTGCTAAGATACACAATGGATTAGTTTCTATTTTAGCATGAATTACAAAAGGATCCCTTCGAATATAAGGGAGACGATAGGTAGTCAGGAAACAACATATTTCAAAATGTGAGTTGTTGAAAGGATGATAACACAAATGAATCACCAATCTTTCGCAAATAAAACAAATCTCGGAAGCAAGATGTGGTCAATTGAGAATACTAGTAAGGTGATTCAGCGTGCAACAGCAATCAACATATGCAGCTGTGTGAAGTCATTGACCAAAACATGGGTCAAAGTGGCAAGAAAAGTAGCAAAAATATGGTTAGGCAAAGGAAATGATCCTAGATAGTGCTAAATGGTTACAAAGGAGTTGTGTACCCATCTCTGTACAGTTTGCTTTTAAATACAGTGACTTTCAAAGATTAGTAGGGTGTAGTAGTCATTTATCTTAAGCAGCATCACACATCCTGATGGCTGTTATATAATTTAATATTGGTAACATTAGCAATGCCCTTGGATTAGGTGATGGATGGTTATGAGGGCGAGGATCCGTCCTTGGCAATCCTGGATGCCATTGAAGAGGAGTTTCATCGAGAAACAATGGTAGTGTCCCAAAAGACCAAAGATAGGAGGGAGCTTTTGAATTTGAAAAGCTCCATTAACTACAGCATTGCAAGCCCAGCCTCTTGGCGTTAGAAAGGCAAGGCTCACATGATGTAGTGTTGAGTGCCTCATGTGGGTCTTGGGTTTTAGGGTCTAGCGGGTTTGTTGGGTTTCTTTTTTGGGGGTTGGTTTGGTTGTTCCTGTATATACTACTTATGTACTTAGGGGCACCTTACGCTTTTTTTAGTATATTTTTATTACTTATCAAAAAAAGAAAAAACATTAGCAGTGCATTAGGGACAACTAATGACCTTAACAAGAAATAAAATTTTACAACTTCTCTAATAAATATCAAATAGAGGCAGCATTGCCCACAAACAAATCTCAACATATTCACAAGAGAACTTCATCCAGAACAGAGTTTTCATTGGCAAGATGAGATCTATTATGTACAACAGTATGCTATCGCTTGAAATAAATCATATTACCTGTAATCAATGCATGCCACTATGATGTCTCTTTCTGATAGCTGTTGTCCTAAAAGACAACCCCATGCTTTGTAACTGTATCCAAAGAAACGAAGCCTCAAAACAAGTTGAGGATATAGATAAGCAGGCATATGATGCAAGAGAAAAGCATAAAATTTTGTGAAATCAACAGAATCTGACAAGACTACCCTGTATACAAGTTAAATTCACTTTTATGATTTTACGAATAACAAACCAAAACAAGATTCTCACATGTGATCATGGAACTTAGAAAAGTCACTTCCGTTTGTTACTTGCTTCATAACTGTATTGTTGCGTCCTCTTAAGTACTTACCACTATTTTCAATGGCATTGTCAGTAACATTTTCTTTTTTGATAAGTACAAAAAAAAAAAAAAAAAAAAAAAAAAAAAAAAAAAAACTACATTTTGTAGTTTTGATATATGCATGTAAGACCAAAAGGATTTCTGCTATTATTAATATCTTATTAGATGTCCTAATGCAACTTCACACATCAACTATCAACAAAAAAAATTTCTCACCCAATAATCCAGGCTCCACCAGTTACAAATGCAATGACTGGCTTTGGCCCATCACTATTTTTGGGTAGATACAGATCCAGCCTGCAGAGCAAAATTTAAACAATTCATGCCACAAAATTTAGGAAATTAAACAGGATATAAAATTCATTAATATTACCTATTTCTTGGCTGATCACCATAAACTATACTTCTGCGAATCTGACAGGAGAAGAAATAGTAATATCCAACTACAAAAGACAAGCAGACTAGTTATGCCACACCAAAATGGACAAATATAGCTCAATCCTATGTATATGACTGCTAGAACATACATATGTCTAAGTTGCATGCAACTATACGCATGAAAACACTAAAGGTTACAGACCTTGAAGAAAACCTGGGATAAGTAGCAAGGCATAACAACCAAGGGCTAGAAATCTTGTAATCCATTTGTAACCTACCCTGAATAAAAATAAATGATTAGAAAGCATCTAGTAATCAGATAGGCTAGATAAAGCATCTCAAACAAACGTTAAACCTAAAGCATGCATAATGGAAATTCAAAATTCCCAGGGAACTTAAAACATCACACAAATGAAGTTGAAACTAAGGCAACTGTTCTCAGTCCTGAATGTAAAAGTGATTGGGGTGAACTGATCTATATGTTAAAGCCCACGCATAATAGACTATGACATTTTACTAGCTCCAAGCGGTTGACATTGGTCACATATTTTTAGATTATTTTCTTCTATATAACTTTCTGGATGTTCTTTCCACCTTTCCTAACCTTCTTAGAGAGCCTACTTCATTTATGTTGTCTCCGTTGCCCACTTCAAACATATTTAGATTTTTTCACATGACCAAATTTCCATCACACAGTTACATATAAAGGCTACTTCTTGTTTGCTTCAGATGCAATTACTTGTGGAAGTAACATGCAAGGCATCTGAATTTATCCATGTTCTTTCCAACTTTCATATGCCTCTTAGACAGTCTACTTCATATTTGTAGTCTCAATTACCTACTCCATACATGTCCAAACCTTCTTGATCAAATTTCCCCCATATAGTTACAAAACGCTAATTCTTGTTTTCTTCAAATGCAATTATCTTTCCTATCCCTCTAAGAGAGCCTACTTCATATGCATAGTCTTAATTTCCTACTCAACCTTCATGGCCAATTTCCTACTTAATCTGCATATAAAGCCTACTTGCTTTCTTCAGAACCAATTACTTGTGAAAGTAACATGCAACACACCATATAATTTATGTTAAGTCTGGTCTACAATAGTGGACTATAATCGGTCCTAAAAAAAATAGCCTGCCAGCAAGGAGGCCCGGATTGATAAAGCCCTACACATATCAGAAGTGGCTAAAGCATAACTTTTGGAGTTACCGCTCTTGAATGTATGATGTCAACAGTCTCAACTATATCAAGTTAATAGGATGAACTTCAAACCTAAAACTCTTGAAACCGAAAGCATTGGTGTTTCCGAAACAAGTAACAAATCTATGAAGGGGAAAACATAGTGTTAAATGGATCCCCTGACTTTCTCTTGCAAAATCAAGCACTCAACACTGTAAGCTACAAAGAGACTTTTCCAACAGGCTGGATTAATTCCATTTCTCAGACCAACTCATCAGCAACAAAGATCAAAATGCAAGTGACAACATTAAAGACTCAAGTTATTTTCTAAATTGGTTTTCACACACTTTGTTATTGATTTACAAAACAATTTACACATGATGGAATAGAAGTTAGGTGAATGTTACAATTAATTGTGAATATGAAGAAATGGTAAGATTGTTGTCAATGGGATGCTCTTTCTTGTGGGGAATTTTATGAACCATTGGTGATGATTGATTTTCCTTGTAGAGAATATTTTGAGAGCTGTTGATTGATTTTCTTTGTGAGGATGATTATGCGATCTAGTGGTGAGCTGTAGATTGCCCATTAGGCCCCCGCAAGCAAGATAAGTGGCACATGACATTGAACTTGGTCCGCAGGAAGGAAAATGAGGAGATGCAACCGGCCTAGTGAAGATGTCTGCCAAATTATCTTTGCTGGAGAGAAAGCACACAACGAAGATCTTGGAGGCAACTTTATCTTGGACAAAATGAAAGTCAATCTCTATGTGCTTGGTTCGTGCATGAAAGGCGGGATTGGCCGTCAAATACATGGCGCCAATGTTGTTGCACCACAAAGCAAGAGGAGTGGGAAGAAAAATTCCTAGGTCACATAGGATTGATTGAAGCCAAATGATTTCAGCAACAAATGATCGCTAGTGTGCGATATTCAGACTCGGTGTTTGAGCGGGCTACTGTTCATTGTTTACGAGAGGACCAAGAGATGAGATTGAGCCCAAGGAAGATGTAGAAGCCTCTAGTAGATTTCCTGTCAACGGGGCAGCCAGACCAATCCGCATCAGAGTATGCTTGAAGAGTTTGTGATGGAGATCGACGAAGCAACAAACCAAAGGAGATAGTAGACTTGAGGTACCGCAAGATGCGCTTCACTGCTTGCATATAAAGGGAAGTGGGCTTGTGCGGTTGATGGAGTCATCAGCTTTGTGCTTGAGGCCAAAAACCCATTTACAGCCAACGATATTCATGTTTGAGGAAGGGGGAACAAGAGTCCAAGTTTCGTTGCAGATTAAGGTATCGAATAAAGTGTTAATAGCTTCACGCCAAGCAGGATGCTTCGTAGGTGTCGAGTAGGAGGTAGGTTTGACTTCATCAGAACGACATGCGGCAAGAAGAGCCTTAGGGAGTGGATAGTGGACGAGGCCATCAGGAAGGGCCTTAGGCTTGAAGATGTTGTTCTTCCATTTGGTTTGCATTGCATGGCATGGTGGAGAAGGATCCGAAGTTTCAGGCTCCAGGGGCAAGGGTGAAACTTGTGAACAATCAAGTGAAGACACATCGTTAGTGGGAAAGGGGCCCAGGTGGGAAGTGGAGAGGGATCGGGTTGGATGGCCGAGCGGTATGAGACCTTGTGGGAGATGGGATGTTGTCCCTAACTGGGTTTGGATGGGGGTGTGGAGTGGCTAGTCGCGGGTGGTGAGTGGAGGAGGAGGTATGGGGGCCCGGGGTTGAGGTAGGTAGAGGGCGCGTAGGAGAGATGATTGGGGAGAGAACCGGTTGTTGAGTGGTACAAGAACCTTGAGAGATAGGATAAATAGATGAGTGAGAAGCAAAAGGAAAGGAAGATTCATAAAAATAAAAATAAATAAATAAATGACATTCCGTGAAATGTGAATTCCACTGGAAGGAATATGGAGGCATTTGTAGCCACGATGAAATGGATTGTATCCGATGAAGACTCAGTTGTCAGAGCAAAAGTATAGTTTATGCTTTTTGTAGGGCTGAATATGGGGCCAGCAAGCACAACCAAAAACTTTCAAAAATGTGTAATTGGGTCGGAGGTTGAAGAGTCGTTGATAGGGAGACTCATTGTGAAAAATAGGTGTTGGTAATCAGTTTATTAAGTACCAAGCCATCTAAAAAGCCTCAGACAAATATTTAAAGAGAACGGAGGAATGGGCCAAGAGAGTGAGGCTCATTTCGACGATGTGGCAGTGTTTGCGCTCCACAAACCTATTTTGTTGATGGGTGCGGGGGCACGTAATCCAATAATGGATACCGGATTCCGTGAGACTCAAGGTATTTTCTAAATTGGTTTTCGCACACTTTGGTATTGATTTACATAACAACGTATACACAATGGAACAGACGTTAGGTGAATGTTACAATTAATTGTGAATATAAAGAAATGGTAAGATTGTTGTCAATGGGATGCTCTTTCCTTGTGGGGAATTTTATGAACCATTGGTGATGATTCATTTTCCTAGTGAGGAGGATTCTGCGATTTGGTGGTGAGCTGTAAATTGCTCATTAAACATTATCACATCTCATTGCTCATACAAATCATACCCTAAAAAATCTTTTGACAAAAGTCTAGATAAACAAACTTAGTAAGCACAGTCTATTGAGGTACTCTATAGTTGGGGTCATTTCCCTCAAGACCCTCCTGCAACTTTCAAGGAAAACTTGAGCAAAAAAGTTTTCTGAGAAGCAAGGTCTTCAATTACAACTTCTTGTACAAACAATCAACCCTTTCAGAGACAATTTTTATCTTAAATTCTAATTGAGTCAACTCTGTAAGCAAAAACTCAACTTTCCATATTAAATCTAAAAAAAAAAAACCCAAGCAATGTACAGCCAATTCCGATGCCAATAAACTACAAAAATTGTCAGCATGATTAGTAATAAAATATTGAGCACATTACATAGAAACCACACCACTATGAAACACCAAAGACATATAAAAACTGTAATCATTACCATAACAAAAGAGATCAATTTCTCAGAAACTAAAAAAAAAAAACAGCCAAATCAAAGAAGTCAGAAAATTTACCCAAGATATCTCAAGAGCTTCAAACTCAACCGGGTCACCAAGAACGTCTCGGCGGCGGCGTGCCCAACATCACGGCCAAAGGCCTGGCGGCGAGCACTGGCAGTGGAGAGTGAAGACAGCGAGTTTTCGCTAGCGATCCGGCGCCGCCGCTGCTGGTAGCAGCTGCTAGAGGTAGAGGTGGTGGTGGTGGTAGTGGCGGAGTAGCTTAAGGTCCTGGGGAGAAGGGGTTTGATGGAAATGGCTTTGTCATCCTCAAATGATGAAGAAAAAAGAAGAGAGGCGGTTGGGTCATGCTCTCCTGCCTTGACTAACATTGTGGCTGTGGAAGCAGCAGACGGTATGGCTGAAGGGGCTGGAATTGGATGTCCCAATGAGGAATGTGAAGGCGGATTGGATATGGGTAGTAAATGGGAAGGCATTTTTTCCTGTATTTTATATGTAGAGGGAGAGGGAGGGGTGCGTAGAGAGAGTATATGGCAGCAAATCTTGAGCTGGTTTACAAGTGTCTGCTTAACTGTTTTCTCGTTGGTTTGGGAAAGCGTTCAAAACTGCCGGATCCGAGGATGAGGATCCAACGTCAAAACCCACAAAATCCCTCAAACGGAAACTCAGAAGTCAGAACACAATGAGAGAGAGAGAGAGAGAGAGAGAGAGAGAGGGGGGGGGGGACCAGTTGGCTTTTGCCACATGGCGTGCTTTCATTGGCTTCGTTTTCGTGGGGTGGCATTTGGTCCATTTGTAGAGGTTGGAATCGGTCGTTTTGCTTTCTTTTTCTTACCATTTGGATGAGGGCATTGTCATCTTATTCTTATCAGATGGATTAAGGCTGTCGCATCATACTCTCCCCTCCTTTTTTTTCCTTCTTTTTTTTTTTGTTATTTAGTGAATTTTTATTCGATATATATTTTTCTAATTGAATTAAAAAAAGATTACAATGAAATATCTTTTTCATTAAAGAAAGAACGGGAGAATATGCAGAAATGCAACTAAACACAAGTTAAGTAGCGGCTCATTAAACTAAAATATATGCACGAAGAATAATACATCTAGAAACTTTCGAACCATTTCAACTTTGAAAGAAATAGAGTTTTAATCTAATATCCGAAATATAGGGAGTAAAATGCCAATAAGAAAAAATATGAGGTTGATTCACAGTAAAGACACAAGCAGAGCATCTCCTTCAAGAAGAAATTTTTCAATACTTACAAAAGCTACAAACCGAATAGTAAGAAAGCAGTAGAAGCTTTTCCTATAAAAGCATATGCATGTGTTAGAAAGCTTTTCAGTAACAGTTAAAATGATTTAGTTACTAATAACAGCAGTTATCACAGCAAATTACCTCTGAAAAACTCATAATAATAAGATGATCACGACGATAAAATCATATCAGAATGAGTAATATTGTTACATAATTACAACAATCTTTGGGGACAATCACGTTGTCCTGTGAGTGTTGGCTCGTTTATTATACTCATACTCTCTCTTTGACTTTTTTCTTCTTTTCTTTTTCTTCTCTTTTTTTTTTTTTTTTTTTTTTTTATTGGGTATTAAGAAGATAAACACGTGAGGTGGTTTTTAACAAAATCTTCTCACTTTTCAAAATCACGAAAAAAATAACGTATACGTATCTTTTCAATGAGACTATATAATAAGCATATGAAGGACTTGGTGAGCTTGTTTACCTTTAAACTTCAATCCAAATACAAAAGAGATCCATCATTAATGCATGTATCTACAAGTTTGAAATCGTCCAAATTAAACACACCCTTAATATGTATCGTAATGAAAGTGTCGATTAAAAGTCCATAAAGAAACAAAAAGCATGCATGGCAGATTTGGTGATCATGAATTTGTTTATTAATTTGTTCGTTAAATGGGACAAGAATAAGAAAGTGCTCCACGTAGGAATTAAAAAAGAATTTTCATCATTTTTTACTGATGAAACCCAAGTTCGTATTAATCATTTTATTTATATATTTGACTTTAAAATAAATTAAAGAAGACACCCACATGTGATAAGAGATAAATTCTTTCACTCAATTATATATGATAAAGTTGCCAAATAAGTATGAAAAGACTAATTAAAATATGTTAAAGGTGTTGTATCGTGTCGTGGTTAATCTTTGATATGCTTTACCTAACAAATTTCTTTTAAATTTTAGGAAGAAAGTGGCACTCCCCATTCCCCAAATGTCAATGGATTTACTTTACTACAAATGAGAAACGATGACTTATCTCTCCTTCCTTCATTTTCATAGTACAACAAGTTAGGGACTCAATTTATTAACTAAAAAATTAACAAACATCAACTTTTCAAGCGGCTACCAACCACGTATCTTCTTTGAGTGTAGTCATAGGTGACGCTCAGGCTGCTCTCTTGGCTACTCAGGCAGGGAGTTGCTTTTTATTATGTCTATTCTCTTTTGTTTAAAGGAGATCGTTGTTAACATTATTCTGGCTATCCAATATCTTTTTAAGAATTGGAATTTTGCTTCCATCGTTTCGGACATCAACCATAGCATCCTCAATTTCTTTTCATAGCTGGAAAGCTTGTAAGGCCGTTGGAAGTGCTAATTTTAAAGGCATTGTTTAGTTAGATGAGCCGCTTCCAATCTTATGATTGGAAGCATTTTCAATTGGGCTCCAATTCTCTTTTCTGTTCAGATGAAGCGTAGGAAAGACTCATTTGTAACATTTTTCCAATTTGAATAATAATAATAATAAATCAAATTACTTATATTTTCATTAAAATTATCAATTTTTCAAATTGGTTTCTTGTCATTTGTTTTTCTTTTTTTTTTTTCTCTCTCTTTTCTAGATGAAAAATGATTAAAACACTCACACTACACAACAATGACACAACACCAAGGCACAATAGAGTGGGGCCCACACATAGATCCCACTCGAAAAATGTTAGATTTACAACACCAATACAACAACTGTACAACAATCCCTCACATGAGGGTGGATTCCACATACTGGGGCCCACCCTCATGTGAGGGGTTGTTGTACAGTTGTTGTATTGGAGTTGTACAAGAATCAAATCCCGATCCCACTCCATTGTACCTTCTTGTTGTGCTATTGTTGTGTAGTGTGAGTGTAAGGATCACTCCCCTTTCTAGATTCACTCTACCAAAGCTTCTTAGGTTATTTTATTTCTTTTTTGTGGTTTTTTAAGCAATATAAATCAAACCATATGAGTGGTTTCAACCAACTTCACAGCCTAAAAAGCCTAACTGAAATTTGTATTTCAGTTATTGCCCAAAAACAAAAACAAAAATTATTTTGGGAACAAATTAAAAATAAGATTTTAGTGATACTCTTACTTTAAAATGATTAACTTTTTAAAGAAGACTAAATATAAGTTTACATGTAACAATTAATTTATCTTATAATTTCTGAACATAAATACTATTATAAATAACATATTTTTGTGTAAGAACTTGAATATATAATTATATCATAAATGATACATATTTTTAGAGTTATATATTTGATATCCTAAATAAAAATCCTGCCTTCCCATATATATAAGGGACAAAAAGGATCCTTGGATTGGGCGGCATACATAATACTCCCAAAAGGTGGGATAGGAGTGGGATGAGAAATGCTTAGTTGTACACTCTCATCCCACTCCTATCCCACCTTTGTTTACGTCGACCAATAATGTGAGAGATAATAGAGAGAGTGCAGTGGGACCCTATTTTTTTAACAACATTATTGGTCCACATAGACAATGGTGGGATAGGAGTGGGATGAGAGTGTACAACCAAGCATTTCTCTTTTTTTAGTGTCATCTTTTAAACCGTGGCTTTTAAAATTACCAAAATTAAATTTTGATATATTGGTAATTTTAAAAATCACGTTAATTTTAAGAGAATAAAAAGAAGAAAAAAAAAAAAAAAATTATAGCATTACTCTGGAAAACACATTACAAGGTAAGAGAAATTCAGGTTGGCTGGGCCTTCCTTTATGGCCTTAAATGCCAAAGTTTAATTTGGGTTTGGGTTTGATTGACATCTAAAGTCGATGGTTAATGATTATGGGCTTTATCGAGTCAGTTTTGCAATGTTGCTACAATTTTGGGCCTTTAATCCACCACAAGTGTGTTTGCCTCGTTTGGTCTTCGGTTGCATTATTGCATGCATCTAATATCGAGACAAAAATTAGCTACAAATTAGTTTAACAAAATGATGTGTTCCTTAGCGTGTGAGAGAAGTACATATTTTTTTTAGGACAAAAATTTCTGGAAATTTCATACAAACAAGTTCTAATAGTGACATATATCTCTTAAATGTGAGAAGCATGTGTTTTTTTTTTTTGTTTTTTTAATTGCATGTACTTCTCATATGATTTTTTTTAATAGCTTAAATGACATATGTCGCTTTTAAAGGCTAGTGTGTATGAGTTTCCTACAAACCAGTTTATAAGAAATTTATGTCCTCTTTTTTTTGTTAGCATTAATAAGAAAGTATGTGCTTCCACATGCTTTACGATCGGAACACGTCATTTTATTGGACTGATTTGTAGAAATTAGCTACAAACCAACTTGTAGCTAATTTTATGTTCCCTCTAAGGGTAGCAATTCATGTTCGTATGTTGGATTTAGGTAGTGTTAAAATATGAGTATAAGACTATATACGTCAATTCTAATTCTACCCATTTAATAATCAAGTCAAACCCAATCATAACCTGCTAACTTTGTGTTGGATTTACGAATCGTGTAAAAAATTAACAGCCTTAAATATTACATGTCGGGTTCAAGTCGTGTCAGGACATAGGTATAAGATTATATATGTTAAATTTAGCTTGACCTATTTAATTAAATGGATTAGACCCCTTAACTCTAATCCGTTAATTTTGTATCGAGTTCACAAGTTGTATTAAAAATTGACAACCCTTCTCGCCTCATTTGGATTGCATGTGAAAATCAACACTTAGATGGCTGATGGGTTACCTACTAAAATTTTGGACAAAGTTTTTTCTTCTGAATTTTCAGGAATCTTATTTATAATAGAGCATAAGATTTGGAGGAAAAATTTATCCTAAAATCATTTATCCTTTAATTTGTTAACACCAGAAACCGGTAGGAAATAGATCATTCTCTCTCCATACATAATCCACAGGCATCTAATGAAAAAAGAAAAAGAAAAAAGAAAAATAAAAGAAGAAGAAAGAAAAAAAGAGATTAAAACCAATGGGACTTTGGGAAAGATCGGTGTTGAGTGTTGACATCCTCCTTTTGATTATGGTAAAACTTGATTGGCCAGCTATAAACGCAAACTCTGTTTTTACAAAAAGTCCACTGTACAATTTTTATTTTTTATTTTTTTTTATTTTTTTTTTTTTTAAAAAAAAAAAAGTTATTTTGTATTCTTTCGTCTTTCTTCTACTTTTTTTCAATTTTCAAATGATAAAAGACAAAAATAATGAGGGGGCAGAAAGAGTGCAATATTCATATTAAATTATTAATTACCCAAAAAAGGTGAAGAAGAGGAAGTCAATTACGTAAAAGTAAGAATTAGAGTTTTGAAGACTGCCTTCAATCATGTTTTTCTTATCTTAATTGAAAGTGGCCATTACTGACTTGAATGCCAGCCCAAACGTGGTTAACAAAGGATTGATCACTTGCGACCCCCCCTTCTTTTCATAAAGTACGTTCCTAAAGAAATGAGTGAGTGAAATGAGCAAAGCATGGGTCCTCAACCATCAACGGTGGTGGTGCTAGCTATAAGGAAATCTCTAAGTGATTAGGCATGTATTAATTCTTAAGTGATTAGGCATGTATTAAGGTGAAAGTTTGGTTCTCAAAATGAAAACTTTCAACCCATTTAGTGTTAGTCGTTTTGGGTCCCCACTGATAGTATGATATCTTGATAAGGTTGGATCAGGCTATTGCTCAATTGAACTTGACGGACTGCCTGCGATCTCCAATTGTTTAGTCCCTTTATGTGTAGTTCCTAATGATCAAGTGCTATGGAGTCTTCAAAACACCCAAGTAGAATAGCTACAGTTAAACTTCCCTGCCTGTCTTTTTCAATTTTTTTTTTTTAAAAAAAAGAAAAAAGAAAAAGAAGAGAGCATGGGTCCTCAAAACACAAAGTAGATTCAATCAATCAAAAGAGCATATGCACATAATTATATATTGCTTGACATTATAGGATCTAAAGGGTTGGCATTTGCTTTCATGACTATATTAGATAATTAAGCAGATCCCCATTCACAGCACTAGCTTAGCTAGTTGACACTTCTTCATTTATAAGATTACATTTTTTTTTTTTCTTTCAGTTGAGGCCATAGTTGTTTTCCTATGAACCTTCAGCAAATAGGCATATAATTAATTCTATTCACTGATCGACTCGATCGGTGGACAGAAAAAAGGGCCTTCTAGTTCTAGCAAGTGTCTTTTGCATTTATTTTTTAAAAAAAGTCTAAATTCTTTTCAATACATTTTTCACTTTTCTCTATATATATATATATATAAAAAAAAATTAAAATTAAAATTAAAATATCATTTTATTTTATATCTATCAATCAATTCCTTGGTATTTTTCCCATTTACCAAACATTTTGGGGGTGTCCCAAACCAAAATGTTGTTTCCCCACGAATGAACAAGTGGCCGGGTGTCATGTTTATGACGAGACTTGGTGCTTATAAGAGATATTAAAGTGATTGCGTTGCTAAAAGACATGAACATGACAGATCGATTAGCCTAATTTGAACGAGTTCTTGAAGAAAATAAAGTCGTTTCAAACAAGCAATAGTAATAATTTTTCCATGGAGGAAGAGCCATCACTTTCCACTTTTCTTTTTGCCTTTTCTGGCAATGTTAATGCTAGCTAGCCCCACGTATCTTTTTGCATGCCTTTACAGCAATTAATTAATTAATTAAATTCTTCATTTCCCCAAAACAAAAGGTAACAAAAAGTAAATAAATAAAAACTTTCCAAGAGTTCCTGTTCTTAACCAACTTTGAGACATAAAAAAGAGAGCAAGGAAATCATGTCATAGGAAGCAGCAAATTGTAAGAGGCCATGCATGCATGCAATCTTATCCAGCTGATTGTGTTTGCTTGATGATCCGTATACGAAAGTATGATATAAGTTGATCACAAACCATAACTAATAATTAAACGTTGTCATTTGCTACATGATGTGTAAAAGAGTCAAAAGTGACCAACCCCATTTTCTAAAAAGCTTTTCAAGTCCGATCTATCCATCTCTCTACCTATTTCCCATCCTAATTCAAGTGCAAATTTACCAAATTATAACTCGTACCAGGTTGGGTTACGTACCCTCCAATCTATCCAAAACTTGAAACTGAAATTACAAGAATGGCACCTGCCTCCTCGTAATTTTTTCGAGATCAATTTTTTAAAGGTAACTCGCTTACCGTGATTTTTGCCTTCCTCAAACCTTTCGCCAATTGAGTCCTCTGACCAAAAAATGTAAGAGAGGCATTTAATACTCTACTTATTCTGTCGAGGATGAATGTAACACCCCAATCCCATATTAAAAAGAGATGAATAGCTCGTATAGAGTGAGTGGTTTATAAAAATACTCATGGCTGCTAAGTCTCACATTACCTAATTACTACGTAAAACTGTGTTTTATAAGAGATTTAGAAAAGCTCTAAATTGGCTAATCCTTTGGAGGTGATAGTACAGATGTGGCTAGTGCTTTTCCCTAAATGGATCATTACAAATGGTATTAGAGTCACCTAGTAATACCAGGTCATGTGGTACTGAAGCACTGCATGACATGGCCCTGACGAGGACGTTAGAGGTTAAGGGTGAGAGTTTGTAACACCCCAATCACATATTGTGAAGAGATGAATAGCTC
The DNA here is from genome assembly GCF_958979055.1 of Alnus glutinosa. NCBI lineage: Eukaryota > Viridiplantae > Streptophyta > Magnoliopsida > Fagales > Betulaceae > Alnus > Alnus glutinosa. Next base: position 8,254,971 of record NC_084886.1, on the reverse strand, counting down.
ACATAAAGTGAGTGGTTTGTAAAGATACTCATGAGTGCTAAGTCACACATTGCCTAATTATTATGTGAAATTAGGGGTGAGCATGGGGCGGAAGGGGGGGCAGTTTTCCCCCTTTTTTGGCCCCGCCCCGCACCCTTGCGGGTTCACAAAATTACACCCGTGCCCCGCTGAAGATTAATGAGACCCGTGCGGTGCGGGGGTGGTGCGAAGAGGGGTAGTGCGGGGCGGATTGTGCGGGTTATCCCCGATTCAGGACAAAACTTGAGAAACCATCAAAAGATTCAAATCAAAGCCAGATTCATTCAATACATAGAAGTCTAGAAGCATGAGAAACCGAAACAATAGAACTATCTAAGCAGAGATGAAAAATAAACCCAACAATGGAACATATATATGTGTGTGTGTGCGCGCGCGCAGAAGATTACCACTCTTTGAACCATTTAATGATAGGGATCACCACTTTGTCATTTTGCATAGGAGATGCATTCAACGCAAGCGCTGTGAATCGACGATGACAAGGCCTTTGGGGTTAGAGACTTAGAGTTTTGGGTTCAGATTTCGACCTCGTAAAAATAAAAAGGGCGAGATTTTAGGAGAACAACATGAAACATCAACCAAATCTGGAGCACCATTGGAGCAGATGCAAGAAATAGTGAAGAAGAAGAGGCGAAGGGGTGCGGCGCAAGGAAGGAAGTATGAAGAAAAGAAAGGAAAAAATGAAGAGGGGCTTAGGGGGAGAGGGGTGCGGGCGTGCGGCGCTAGGGTTAGGGATTTCCAGATTTCAGGTTTTTGAGTTTTAAGTTTTTAAAATATATATATATATATATATATATATATATATATATATATATATATATATATATATATATATATATATGCAGGGCGGGGCGGGGACCCGTTAGTTTTCAAACGTTCCACCCGCACCGCTCCTTGCTGGGAAACGAGGAATGTGCCCGTGACCCGCATGTTGAACGCGGTTTGTAAGAAAAATGGGGCGGGGCGGGGCAATTTTCTCGGGTTGGGGCGGGTCCTGCTCAGCCCTAAGTGAAACTGGACTTTATAAAAAATTCTAGGAAAGCTTTAAATTTACTAGTATTTTCGGAGTGATAATGTAGCCCTAAGTGAAACTGGACTTTATAAAAAATTCTAGGAAAGCTTTAAATTTACTAGTATTTTCGGAGTGATAATGTAGATATGGCTAGCGCTTTTTCCTAAGTCGTTACAATGAGATTGAGGGGAGGCATCATTAATGCAATGACTTTTAGAATCCTATTGTTACGACAATTACTTTCTTAATTAATGGGAATGATCCAATGCTACGCAGTTAGTTACCCTTGCTCGGTGCAGCCACAAGAATGGGCCAAGAAGAATCCTTGTACCTAGAGGGAAAAAAAAAAAAAAAAATCATATTAAAAAACCACATATGTCAAAAAAATTATCCTAAACCTCGAAAAAGTTATTCTGATTCCCTTTATCATAATGTTCTTTAGTCCTAGTACGTACATGCATTTGACAAATGATTTAATTTACTGTGCCCTAGCTAGTATATATTTTACATCTTAATTTCTTCGAGACATGGTACATAATATATATATCCCATGGAATATGTTTATATTTTACATCTTAATTTCATCGAGACGAGGTACATAATATATCCCATAGAATATGTATATATCTTGATAATCTTTCTCTATATATATATATAAATTATAAAGTGCTTTTTGTATATCGACTTTTTGATATACCATGGCACTCGATGAATTAAAAATTATACAACTTTAAGTACTAGAGCATAAACCATAAACGTGGATGCATGATATCTTTAATTAAATGGTCGACATATGGTACTAATTCATTCAATTTCAATCACCTGCAGAATCCAATTGATCATTTTCATTATCTTCCATTCCCAAACAGAAGATTGAGATTCTTAGCATGTTGCAAGAACCAATATCCTTTTACACACCTCGTTTTCAGCTGACAGTACGAGTACCTAATCTCTTGACCCAATAACACTAAATTTATTATAAACAATCCATGCTTAGGGTACGTTTGGGTGCGGTTATAAAATGCAATTAAACGTTTGGTAAAATTGTAGTTTAGTTTTTAAAATTGTGTATTTTTTAAAACGCATCCCCTTACTTGGAATTTGAAAACACATATTTTTATACATTTTCAAATCGTAATTTTTTAAAAATGCACTCTAAAAAATGATACTTTTAACCACATTAAAACCAAAATATGGTACAAATTCATTTATTCAGCCTTTGTTTGTTTTGACATAACATGTTTTCTGAAAAATGTTTTATGTATTTTTCGGTGTTTGATGCGATAAAAAATGATAGTCAAACAGAAAACATTCTCGGTTTGAACTATTTTCGAGTTTGAGCTTCTTCTTCTCAAATCGTAGGGTTCATCAAACCACTGCCGGAAGCTTTTAAACCATCGTTGGAGCTCGCTGGACCACTATCAAAGTTCATCGGACCTCCGCCGGAGTTTGCCGGAAGTCGTTGGCTATTTTTTTCCGTCGCTCATTTTCTGTACAAGCCAAATACCAAAAAAATATTTTAAGAGATTTCGTTGAAAATATTGTCCAACAAAAACCATTTTCCGTCAAAACAAACAAAACCTCAATTACATATCATACAGATAGTAATCAAACTTTTCCATCTATTCCGTCAAATTTCTCCAGAAAACTCACATTTGGGAGAACCAGAATCCCTACCGGCCATTGCCAAACAAGGGTATGATCCCAAAGGTACGATGCAAAGTAGAGCATATACCTAGCTACTTGAAAAACCCAAGGTGGGCAATAATGGTGTACAAATATATGACCACCATTAATATAGATATAGCGAATTATATATAGAACCTTCAAGAGTACTTATGGGAGAGTATATGCCCTTTACTGCATCGTCAACCTTTGAGAAGAGGATAACGAAGAGATGTGTTTCTAACCCATAACCCATATACATGGAGGCAAGCATATATGGAATTGATTGATTATTGTGGGATATTCTCTCCTTTGATATTGATTTCAATTCTGGGAATTTTCTGGATCTCCTACTAGTATAAACTATTTCATAGCAATTTGTGAATTCATAATCAAGAACCATATGCTCAGAATAATCTGACGTTTTCTTCAGTTTTGAACTAGTCACACTACATTTATATGTTCATATATATATATATATATATATATATGGGGAATCTGGTTCTAGCTTATGATGGCATTTTATGTGGCATTGATTAGCTCAAGCTCATGTGAGCACTAAAGAGACATCTCAAGAATATTGATCGGTTCAACCTAATTACCTTTGGAATAATGCTTTGGCCAAAATTATAGAGCTCGAGGCTCGTGAAGATTAAGATGTCCGAGAAAGTGGGAAAATAAAAAGGAAAGATGCCAAAATGTTTGTTAAATGTGTTTTGGATGGAGGGTGTCTTTTTGTTTTTTTTTTTTTGAAAAAATGTTTTGACGTGACAATATAAAAATGAAAATATTTTTTGTGTTTTAGATTGGATGTTAATGTCTTTGACTTGAGAACAGAAAACACTGTCCTCATTGGGCTCTTGTTCCTGAAAGATGGAAAGCTTCCTCTCCTAGTATGTATAAACTTAATTGGGATGTGGCTATTGATTTCAAGAATAAACTTATAGGTGTTGGTATAATTCTACAGGACTGTGAAGGCCAGGTGATTGCAGCCAAATGCCATTCTATATGTATTAGTCAGAGCCGGTGATAGTAGAAGCCCAAGCAACATTGCGGGCGGTGGAATTCAGTTGTAATTTGGGACTTTAGAGTATTATCCTAGAAAGTGACTCATTGTAGGTGGTTAATGTTGTAAAGGTGAATGGCAAATTCAACAGCTCATGACCTTATTAAGACAGCAGTAAAACAAATCATGAATAGAGTGTGGAATGAGAAAATTCCAGAGGGTATCCGTAATATTGTTATTTTAGAGCAAACTACTTTTGTTCTATAGAGATGTAGTCTCTTAATTGTTCCTAGAGGTTCTCTCTAAGTTATTTTCCTATGGGGTTGAATCAATATCAAATTTTATGTAAATATATATATATATATATATATATATATATCGCCACAAATTGAAGTATTTAAGAAAATAAACCATTAAAAGAGAAAGGAAAAGAATAGATATATGCGCATAAATATTGTTCCAACCCGAATCTGAAAACTTTCAAATCTCAATATTCTTAATGAAAACAATATAAAAAGAGATGAAAAACTAATGGCCAACCTTGCTGAATGTTTATCTTTTTATACAACTTTTTTTCCTGGGAAAAAGAAAGCCAAATAATTATTTTGAAAGGTTAAATAATTTTCCACACTCAAGTTAATTACCTTAATTTGTGCAAGAAAAACATTAGACCCACATTCTTCTTATAACTCTTTTATAATTGCTGATACGTGTCAATATATGATTGACATAAGTCGTAAAGAAATTGTATTACTCTTTCCACAAGGGCACCCATACCCGTCAACGACTAATTAATTTTTTTTTTAACACCGTCCAATCACATATTGACATGTGTTAACAAATTCTAAAAACACTGTAAAGAAATTATATTACTCTTTCCGCGGGGGCACCCATACGTACCCGGCATCAATTGGTCCACCTCATAATGGCCAAATTTTAGAACCAAAAAAGTGAAAAATTGTTTGCAGGTTTTATTAAAAAAAAAAAAGAAAAAAAAAAAAGGAATAGTCATGTAAAATTAATAAATAATTTTTTTCTACTTGCACATTGACAATCTTGAGGCCCTATGATTGAAGCACAGCAATTTTTGTAGGGTCAACCCAAATGTCTGTATAACATGGAATATAATTAATTAATTTATTTATTTTGGTTACAATCAGGAATATATATAAGATGATAATGTAATTAATTTAGAAGGAAAAGACAGAGAGGTAGGTTTGGGTCGCTCTGCAAGGGCGCGCACCCATATATGCTTTCCGAATCAGACAATCATTTTATTGGCTTCTCATTGGTTCCATAAACAAAAAAGCTTGGTGTAAACTTTTTTTCCCTTGAAAGATGAATAGTTTATACTTTTTTTTTTCTTTTTTCTTTTTTTTTTTCTTTTTTTGGTGGATGAATCAAAAATTTTATAAGATCTGTAGTAGTATACACTAGCCAAAAAACCTCAAACAGAAGACATTATCCAGAACGATCTATACAATCATTATTACAGGAAAACAACAAACCTATTCTAATAACTTCTGTAAATTTCAACTAATTACAAGCTCTATACATTTATCTAGTTTCTTAAAAGATCCCTTAGCAAGGATTCGAGTACGAACTTTTCATGTAATCTGTTTAACTATAGACTTATCAGTTCTCAAAAAGCATTTCTTTGTTGTCAAAGATAATAAATGTATGCACCTAAATAAAGTTTATCAAGACTAGCCTGTAAACCTTTTTCCGGGAGTGTAGCAATGATCCAAGTCATAATTTTCTCTCATTCAGACGGAATGTCAGTGAAGAGGCACCCAGACATCAATATAGGGCTGATGTGATAATGGGGTGAGATGAGGCTAGGGTGTAATTTGTAACATTATTCTTATATGAAGTTAGTAAATTATTAAGACATGTATGGATGCAATCACGTAAAGTCTTACATGGATTATTTACTAAGTAAGATTTAAGCTTTATAATTAATTTTAGAGAGCTTTGACTATTTTTTTTTTTTAATTATTGGACTAATAATATAAATGTAACTAGCACTTTTTACTGAACTCATTACAGTGAAAACATGGATGTTTCTTTAATTTAAAACGATTAAACGAAGGTCGGAAAGAAGCAACACCCTCAAAGTGGTGATTTACTCCCCACTTTTCTTTTATTTGCTTCCTACTGTCTCTAAGCATAAGCGTGCTTCCATCCCCACCCTAGCTAGGTATGCCAAAAGTTTTCTAGCCTTTATGTTTTGGCATACCAAAAGCTTCTACTTCTTTTGGCATGCTCGTGTCATTACTTCTACGTATTCTTGTTGCATCACTTGAGCATGTCATTACTTCTATGTATTCTCGTTGCATCACATGAGCGTATTAAATTTCATAAGCGCAATGGACCTCCTGCAAAACAAAGAAAGTGATCACTAGAGCCTATCGGTCCTTCAGGAAATTGGGAACACTCTGATTATTAAGTTAGTCTTTTGTTTGAGAGAGTAATCGAATGAAGAGTTTGAGAGAGAAATAGAGTATCTATCTGTCTTGCCTTTTGGAGATCGCGAATCAGGCTTGGTGGATGCTTTGGCCCAATATTGAGTGAGTTGGGTATTCGGGTTGTTAGGCCCAACAATCGACGATGAACCTCTTGCAAAACAGGGAAAGCAGCCGTAAACGTAGTAAGATATACACTATTAAATACAACAAAAACAAAACTTTGACGGTCTCTCCATTTCAGTGTTCTAGAATTTAAAAAGACTGGAATCGAATCGAATTGGTGAAGTACTTATAGTAAGGGGATAGGCAATCTTCTGATATCTGAAATTATTAATTAAAATAGTCAATCCCCTATTTTATTCTTACACTAAAATATGCTTTGTAATCGCTAGAGAGTAAATTAAGTGTTAGTTGATGTATTTAGGGGGGGTGGATGTATGCATGAAACAGTAAAAAGGTGGGGACAGAGAGAGAATATATATGAAAGAAAAAAATAAACAACAGCGTATCTTTGAGTCAGCCACCTTAGGCACGCTGTCAATTTTCCACAATTATGACGATGATGTTGCAATTCATGTCTAGGAAGAAAAAAAAAGATGAGAGAGAGAGAGAGTGGATTTAGAACAAAGGAACAGAACATGGAACCTTCTCTAAGAACCACCACTATTGTTACTAGAACTAATGAGCCATGCACCCATCATCCTCCCTTTATAATAAAAAAATTGGTTTTAAAGAAAAGGGGGATGAAGGGTGCATTTCTAGCATTTTTCAAAACTAATAGCAGCCTTATTATTATTATTATTATTATAAATATATATATCAATAATTAATATATAGATATATTTATTTATTTATTTATGTATTTATCCTAAGTACATAGGATTATGGGAATGATAAATTGATATCCACTTGCTCTAAGCATAGGAATCCAATAAAATGAAAACTGCGTACCTAAAACGTAGGTGGGAATCAAACTTGCATTTGAGTACGAAATCAAAAAGAAAGGCTCTGTTTTAAATGGGTTTTGAAGAGTATATTTTTTAAAAAAATATACACATATTTTTTTAATGTGACGTAAAAGTGAATAATGTTATATATATATATATATATATGTTGAGTGTTTTATGTTTTGATTTATTGTTAATGTTTTTGTTTTGTAAATAAAAACCAAAAGCGGGAAACTCCGCTTACCCCGTAAATGTTATGGTCTTTGCAATGTTAACCTCTAATTATCGAAAGTTGCAACGTCTATATCCCATTTTTTAACTCATTTTAATTACACCCATACGGTTTAGGGTTTAGGGCCAAGCCCATGGCTGGCCGTGGATTAGCAAGGAACTTTTACTTTTTTTATTTTATTTAAAAAATGAGAGCATTTTGGACATTTTATCATTCCTATTAACAAGAGTGATATTGCATAGGCTAAAACATAAAATACCGATATTACAACTTTTGATAATTTGAAGTTAACATCGTAAAGTTTTTCCAGACAAATAACAGAAAACAAGAATTTTAACAAATCGGTGACTTGTGACGATCAATTATATAGGGAATAGCGAACCAACACCTTCATTAATTTTGAAAACTGGCCAAAAAAAGAAAAAGAAAAAAAAAAAAAGGATAAAGATAATGGGCTAATGTCAAACATTGATCTGGATAATGTGGGATAATTAATCACTACCGGTAATGGAATTTCCTTCTTGATTAGCAATGATGGTACATACTGTTTTATTTCTTAAATTTCCATTATTTTTTGTTCCCATTTCGGTTGGAGTGGAGCATACTATTATACAGTACAACTTTGACGTATTGCCACTATCCAACATTCAATTCCCTTAAGATGTCAATGCTTGGGTTTGTCCTTTTTTAGTGGCCATCTTGAGACTTTGAGCGATATTTTTTTGAACTGTAATTTGGCTAAGTATTGTTGGGGTCTTTCTCCTTGGTCTTTCAATATTTCATTTTTCTCTTCCAAGCCTATCTCTGAGTAGATTATGGCTATTATTTATCCCTCTAATAGGCTTGGCATTCCTATTGCTGAATTTATGAAGTTTCAACTTTTTGCAGCAACCGTTTTGAATCTCATTTGGCTGTCGAGAAACAAGGTTATACATGAAGCTATTCAGCCTAATGCAGCTAAAGTTTTTCAACAACTTCAGTTCACTTTGGACTCTCATTACTCGGCTTGGCAGGCCATTGCTCTTCTTTCTCTTTGGACTCTTCCTTGTTACGGGTTTCTCAAATGTAATTTTGATGTGGTAATTCGAGACAATTTCGCTTGACAACTACTGTTATTAGTAATTCTAATGGGAAATCATCCTACCTGTCACCCAAAAGCTTTCTAACACTGATGTTCTTATAGGATAAGCTTATGCTGCTCTTCTTACTACTCAATTGGCAGCTTCTGTAGGTATTGGGAATTTTCTTCTTGAAGGAGATGCTCTGCTTGTGATCCTTGATGTGAATCAGCCCCATATCTTTTCTTCTTGGCATTTTGCTCCCTATATTTCAGATATTAGATTAAAATTCTCTTTCTTTCAAAGCTGGAATGCTTCGAAAGTTTCTAGATGTGTGAATCTTCATGCACATGTTTTAGCTAAATGGGCCGCTACCCAACTTGTATTTGGTAGCATTCCCACAGGTTCTCCCATTCTTTCTTCCATCAGGATCAAGAATGGAATAGATCATCTCTCGTAACATTTTCCCTATTCAATTGAAAAAAAAAAAAAAAAATTCCCTAAAATTAAATCAATGGGAAATTGGCACTTATACCTCAATTGTGAGAGTAAGTTATATACTAGGTTCTTATTTCTTGACGAGATGGTATCTATCAATTCTTTGATTTTTTTTTTTTATTATTATATTTTATAACAATAGTTGATAAAAGGGTTGATGGACACGATCGCATCAACCTAGTAAAATGGGGAGGAGAATGTGATGAGGTGTACTCTATATAGCCTTTCTCCAATTTTATTGTCATTTCAAACTTTAAAAAGTTACAACTAACCTCTCAAACTATTAACTCATTTTATTAGGGTTTTTGGTTAAATTAGACATACACACGTGACCCAAAATAATGATAATGCCTTTGGGTTAGGTTAAAAAAGAAAATAAAATACTTGCAACAAAAAATTAAGGGCATTTTGGTATTTTCACACATCTCACGGGGCTATAATGGATATTTTGCGTGTTTTCCGTATGAGTTAACAAAAAATTATAACAGTGAAAGTTAATAGTTTGAGCGGTCAATTACAAATTTTTAAAGTTTGAAGGGACATAGAAAAATAGAAACGTAGGTAAGTTTTGTTTTGGGGGGGGGGGGGGGGGGGGTGTTGTTCAAGTAATGTAGTTTCCCCTTAAATCAAATTGTTCAAACAATGATGAATTACTAATGTCTAATGATTTGTAACATCGATATGTAGAGATCTTGGAATATATATACATATAATATACATTTGATTCCTACTTTACACGGCAAAACAAAGGCATGCATGGTTATTAAGTGAGTTATCCTATTTGAGTGGAAATCAGGCTGGTCTAATTAGAAGCCGTCTATGTGTTCTTATATCTTATTTAGCCAATAATTAAGCTTCTTTCAGAAATGAGCAGCCCTTGACTAACTAATAGGACATTGCTTAACAAGAGCCTAAAATGCCCTTGATCATGTGCTTTACTTATTGTGGAGCAGCAGGCTTTTTAATTTGGAAGTAAATTAAAGAGGCATAACCAAGAAAGTTGCTTAATATTGGCAAATTATGCCTCCTAAAAAAGCCATTTCTTTTTCATGCAGTATACAAGTAGGCTTGGCCCCACTCAAATCTACTTTAAATTCCCACAACCCCATTTGATCAAATCAAAATCCTCATTAAGAGAGCATGTTCGCAGAGAAGTGGTCACATCCGGTGCCGGTTAGGTGATTTCCGGCGAAGCTGACCACTACAGCTTTCAAGTGGGGCGAGCATAGGGCAGTAGTCGTATAAGTGCAAAGGATATTTTAGAATGTGCTGTCGAGCATCAGTACGAGCGCATGAATTGATTCTTCATCCTGCCTTTTCCCTCTCCATAAATAATGTCATCATGGGCTTCCATTGATACTCACTCACAAGGCTACACACATCATAAACAAGAACTCCCTTTTCTCTCGGAAAGCAATCCACAAAGAGAGATGGTGAAGTTCTCAAAGCAGTTTGAAGGTCAGCTTGTTCCTGAATGGAAAGAAGCTTTTGTTGATTATTGGCAACTCAAGAAAGACCTCAAACAAATCCATCTCCCTAACAGTGATACCACACCCACCACCACCAAGCAACAAAATAACTCCTTCTTGTCCTCCCTTAGGAACTTCTCTTTATTTGGCCATCAACATAGAAACCATGGAGCAATTCAAGTATTCTCTCTCTCTCTCTCTCTCTCTCTCCTTTTACGAACTGCATATACACTACTGTTTGTTTATTGTGAGATCATCATTAATATGTATATGGACTAATTAATGTGGTCTATCTCCTATCAGGTTCATAAGAAACTTGCATCATCGGCAAGTAGCGGAGACATGTATGAGACTGAACTCCTGGAGCAATTTGCTGATACTGATGCTACCAAAGAGTTCTTTCATTGCTTGGACTCCCAACTTAACAAAGTGAACCAGTTCTTCAAAACAAAGGAGAAAGAGTTCTTGGAAAGAGGGGAGTCCTTGAAGAAACAAATGGAGATTCTGATTGAGGTGACGACAGCATTCGAACAACAACGGGGCAAAGGAGCTATTGCCCAGGACTCCTCCGAGGATGCCTCTATTTCATGCACCATATCATGCGGTACATAAATCAACTCTGTCTCTTTCAACTGCAGTACTGATGACAATGATAAAAAGAAAAATGTGTTTCAACTTCGATTCATTCCTGTTATTTAGTAAGCATAAATCATGTCCATCTTTCAATTAAGTCCATATCATGCATATCATGGTATAGTCTATAGAAATGCATTCAAACACATACGCGTACGTATACATATCATAATATGCTCAACATAAGTTCTGTTGTGATCTATTTCATGATTTTTCACCCTTTTTCGCATCGAAACAATCTTGATGATCATATATAATTTGTACCTCAATTTTTCCTTACTTGGCTACAGAAGAGGAATCCGTGAAGGACAGAACAGAGCAAGAGCAGCAGCAAGAGAACAGAGCAGATGACATGGAAAGAAATGATATGCCATCTACAGACGACTCTCCTAGATCATTCAACTCGGGAAAATCGATGCTGATGAAAAGAGAAGATGGAAAAATGAGGACACTCTCGGGGCGTGCTTTTAATTGCCAAGGAAAGAGCTTGAGGATAAACATTCCTCTGACAACACCCTCTCGTACCTTCTCGGCAATTAGTTATTTAGTTTGGGAAGATTTGGTGAATCAGTCTTCAAAAAAGTGCGGTCAGGAAGGCAGTAAACTCCATGTTAATCGAACAAAGTTGCGTCATGCAGAGAAGATGATTAAGGGAGCTTTCATTGAGCTCTATAAAGGGTTAGGCTATCTCCAAAATTACAGGTATAATACTCTTTAACTCCGAGACCAAAATATCAAAAGGAAAAAGAAAAAAAAAAACACCATTGGATTTTCATTTCAGTGATTATCTTACATGTTCTCCACAATGATTGCAGGAACTTGAACATGCTCGCTTTTAGTAAGATTTTGAAGAAGTTTGACAAAGTAAGTGGGTGACTCTAATTTTTCGTTAAATCTTCCATTTTGATTGGCATATGTTAAAGAAATTAAAAGGGATTTACTTGGTTTTTTTCTTTTCAGGTCACCGGAAAACAAGTTCTTCCTATTTATCTTAAAGTAGTCGAGAGCTCCTATTTCAACAGCTCAGACAAGGTAAATCATCAAACCAAATAAAAAGGCACCAACTGATATGTCTTTTTCGTATCATGCTTTCTATGGTAAAGAACAAACTTGAATGATATTATGATTGGATCATGTTAAGGTGTTGGCCACCATCTATCATTATATTTCATCTGAAAAATTTGCCGACAATGACAAGTGGCCACTGATCCTATATTTCATGTCTGCACTTGCACACGAGGGATAGCCTCATAGATTCATCTAGATGGAACTTAGATATGCTTGTCTGACACTTACAAGCGTTTGAACAGAACTGTTTATAATTTTCTAAATAGTCCCAGAAATGACAGGTCATAAGCCTAGGAGATGAAGTTGAGGAGCTTTTTATCAAGCATTTTGCTGAAGAAGACCGACGAAAGGCCATGAAATACCTTAAGCCACAACAGCGTAAAGAGTCGCACTCTGTTACCTTCTTCATCGGTAAGTTAATTCCTAGCAAATTCTAAAATAACAAAAAAAAAAAAAAAAACATTTTGAAGTGACATTATTTGAGAAATCAACCATTCAAAGTATACATGGACCCACTAGTACTCCACTAAGCTTTGAAATGAAGAGCAGTGGCTGGTCTACTTTTTTGGGTGGGTGATAAAAGCACACACCCCATGCTACGCTGTTGTTATGTTGGAGACAAATTTGACTGTTCTTGAACCTTAAAAAGCTCATCAACACCTATAGGGCAGTACAACATAGTTTCCTGAGTGTGGTACCATGTTTGCTGCATGGACATCTCGAAATGAGAGTCAGTACACATGTATGACGTATGCTATTGACACTAGGACTCCATGACTTGCTATGAAACACCATTAACTTCCCTGTAATTTTTTCAAATGTATATTGTTGCCGTCCACCATAGCTTTGTACTATGGCCCTGGCCCCTGCCCACATAAAGTTTGTTAAAGATAAATCTTATTGTTTGTTCTAAATCAATATCTATTAGTATAAGATAAAATTGATACAATTTATTAATAAATCTCTTCAAATATAATATATTCAGGGCTATTCACTGGATGTTTCTTGGCGCTTTTTGCCGGATATGTTATCATGGCTCATGTTAATGATGTGTACAGAAGGCAGTCACAACCAGTTTACATGGAAACAGTCTATCCTGTACTCAGGCAAGTACCCCCCTACACAAGATTTTCTTAGAACACTGCATTATATGTGAAAGGCGGCTGACAGAACAAACTTACCACATTATTGCAGTATGTTCAGCCTACTGTTTTTGCACTTCTTTCTGTATGGCTGCAATGTTTTCGCGTGGAGAAAAGCGCGTATAAACTATAGCTTCATCTTCGAGCTATGCCCCACCAAGGAGCTTAAGTACAGAGATGTGTTCTTGATCTGTACGGCCTCAATGTCTGCTGTAATGGGGGTCATATTTGTTCATTTGGCACTAGTTACAAAAGGATATTCTAATGCCCAAGTCCGAGCTATCCCCGGTCTTCTCTTATTGGTAATTTCTTGATCTCAATGCAAAGAAGAAAAGACCTTTATCTGTTCAATATTTTTTGGTACGGATAACAGACCATTAATTTCAACATTTCCTGCATGTCAGATGTTCTTGCTGTTACTCGTGTGCCCCTTCAATATTGTCTATCGATCGACCCGTTACTGTTTCCTTCGTGTGATAAGGAACATCATTTCATCACCACTCTACAAGGTACTGCATACTCCAACATTTCATCATCACTATGTCACATAGATCGTTCTGAGAGGCTTATTCATCATGGAAATGGAATCAAATGCGGTCATGATAATTCCTATGAAGATTTTGTTCTGAAAATCATACTCTAATTCATTTATCTTATGGTCTGTAGGTTGTCATGCTGGACTTCTTCATGGCTGATCAACTTTGTAGTCAGGTTGGTTTCATTACTAAACAAGAGCAACAAAACTAGGGAATGTTAATTAGAAGATCTAAATGCTGATTAAGATACCCTGTATCTCAAAAATCTATAACGAAATGCCTTTATTATTTTTGAATAGGTTCCAATGCTCAGAAATCTTGAATATGTGGCGTGCTACTATATAACTGGGAGCTTTAAAACTGAGAACTATAATTATTGCATGAGGGCCAAGCATTACCAGGATCTTGCTTATGCAGTTTCCTTTCTACCATATTACTTGAGGGCAATGCAGGTACACTATTAACCACTCCAGTTCATTTCCTAAATTAATTGCTTGATTTTCACAAATTTTCTCACGTTATCTGTTTAGAATGATTTTTTTCTCCAAATTGTGTTGGAGGACAGCTGACATCTGTCCTTAGAGCAGGATCCACGTGAGAATGAAATGTTCTAAGGACAAATATCAGTTTAATAGACTAGATTGGAGGAAAGCTTTCTCCAAATGTAAATCTGCCATTTTCTTTTTTCTTTTTTAATTAAAGCATAATTGATAAAGATCCCACTTAATTGAAATTGCAGTGTGCTCGGCGATGGTTTGATGAGGGACAGACAAGCCACCTTGTCAACCTAGGCAAATATGTGTCGGCAATGTTAGCAGCCGGAGCCAAGGTGGCCTATGAGAAAGATAAAAATGTTGGATGGCTGTGTCTTGTTGTGGTCATGTCCAGTGCTGCAACAGTGTACCAATTGTACTGGGATTTTGTAAAGGACTGGGGTTTGCTACAAATGAATTCCAAGAACCCCTGGCTTAGGAATGAATTAATGCTTCAGAGAAAGATGATTTACTACTTGTCTATGGTATATACTGTGGCCCTTTTCTCTCTTTCTTAGCAAATTTTAGTAAAAGCCAATGCCCCATGAGCCATTGGCATACAGTTGCCACCTCCAATCAATTTGTCTATTTTAAGATTATGAAGATAAGACACTACAAGGTGGACAATGAACATATTCTTAACAAAAACACAGATAACGACGTTTTACAACTTAAAGTAAGATTCTCGATCTAGTCCATTGAAGACAAGATAAGAACGGAGAATTAAAGTAGATTTCTTTTTTGGGTTGCAACATTTGGCCCTTCCATTTTCAAAACAACAATTGAGTGATACTCTTTGGTATGTCATGCAGGGGTTAAACATGATTCTCAGGCTTGCTTGGTTGCAAACTGTTCTCCATTCAAGGTTTGTACATGTTGACTACGGAGTCACTGCCCTATTTTTAGCAGCCCTTGAAGTCACTAGAAGGGGGCTGTGGAATTTTTTCAGGTAATATGCAGATCCTTTCATTTCTATTTTTTCAGCATACCGTTTTGTGCACAATGATTTTAGGATTGAAATCATATATTATCCTTCTGCTCTAATGAAGAATTTGTTCCGATGGTTCAGGCTGGAGAATGAGCATCTAAATAATGCAGGCCATTTTAGAGCAGTTAAGACGGTACCACTTCCTTTTCATGAAGTGGACGAGGAAGACTGATGCCCATTGGCAACAGTTGCAATGGAATTTGATTCGGGATCATAAATGTTTTTCGGACAAACACATCCAAGAGCAACCTTGTTGTCCTCTCTCAAGTTGATGTTGAAAGACATGCATCAACATTCTTCATATTGTTCATTGGAATGTGGGAACAAGGACCAAGGTTCATACTTGTATACAAAATTTTTATTCAACAATGAAGAGAAAAGTAATGCAAAAGCACAGCTGTGTTAATATCTAGCTGATGCCTTATTACAAAGGATTGTCTCTCTTCTGCTGACATTCTGCCCTGCTTGAAACAGCCTTTCCTTCTGGGGACAAATTTGGCACCCTGCTAATACTGTTGTGCAACTAATTTGCATAAAAAATAAAAAATAAAAAAATTCCCCATGTAGATTGTTTTCTAATGGTTATACAGTATGCTGATAAAACATGAGCAGTGCAAAAAGAATCCAGACATGTTCCTATGAATAGACAAAAATTGTAACACCGGATTGTTCACTTCTTAAATGTCTTGTGCATGCAAAAAAAAAAAAAAAAAAATTACAAAATAAGCTCATTTTGAGATACCACTGACCACACCACAAAGAAGAAAGTAAAACATTCTGATTTGTTATGGAACCAAACAAATTAAGTAATAAAATTTGATGTCCATGTGATTTTTGAATACCAAATGTCCCCAGTGAATCAGATGAGTACTTTTGTGAATAACTATTACACTGCCACTTTGGATGTTCTTGGCCCCAATTTCATCAATAACCTCTTCAGGTCCCATTTCTTTGTAGACAAAATGCAGAAAGTAATCCAAAAGGAAAAAAAAAAAAAAGAGTACACAATTGATCATTTTCCACCATGATAACCTTGTCTCCTTTTGAATGGAGACTTTCTAAAACAGTTTAAACGAAGCCAATCAGCCAGTGAAAGAATGGGAACCAGGAAAGGAAAGAGAAAAAGAAAAAAGAGTCCAAACCACCTAATCAATAATCAGTCTCACTGATGCCGGCATGCATAGTGTACACTGCATTGTTAGTTATTATAATATTAATTAAATAATTAAATTTATTAATTAAAATTTTTAAATAAATGATAATTTAAACATGTTGTCAAAAATAAATAAAGGTTATGAGTTCGACCAAGTAAAAAACAAATATTTTCTATTTTTTAATGGTTGAACCCAAAAAAATCAACTTTAGTGACTTTACAATAAAGAGCTGCCCATGGCCATGGGGAAAGCGATGATCATAAAGAATTGCAGCACTATATGCACAAATGAGCTATAAGGCACCAATCCCTCCAAAACAAACAAAAAACTGTTAAAGGCACCAAATTTTCATAAATGCTTTTTGATAAAGATGGAAAGGATCATGACAATGGATATATAAACCCCTCAGTATGATCCAACCAAAAGGGTGTATGAAATGAATAAGTGATTATGGTAAACATACCAAAACTCTAGCATAGAACAAACCTTAATTATGTGACTTCCACCATAATCCACATCAAAGCATTGGTATAAACTATTTCAACAACAATATGTATGGTATGAAGTATTCCATTCAGAAAAGACTAAGATTGTTGTTATATACTACACTTTTATATTATTAATTCCTTCAACGGATAAAGAGTAATGCTATAAATATATTTTTATTCTAAAATATTGATGTGATAGTAATTATACGATAAAAATATAATTTTTAACATTACTCACGAGTAAATATACCGACCGGTCTAACACCTCCTAAACAATTAATTTCCCCACGTCAGGATGGAATTAATAGACCCAATTTAATCATCTTGTCCATTTTTCTTATGTTTCATAAAATAATTAACATAAATAACCGTACACTTTTAACACTGAAAGAAAGCCAAAAGGTGTATAAGCTAAAGGGAAAGTGTATCATAACTCCTTGAATCAGAGCGCGATTTGAAACTAGTCCCTCACTTTTTAAAAATAAATGTTGACTCCTTAATTTTTTCGTGAATTTGAAACGAGTCCCTCCGTCACTTTTCCATCAATTTTCGCAACTTCTGTTAATGGCACGTTAGCCTTTTTGCCTCATTACCTTAAAATATTATTATTTTTAATAATTTTAGTTAAAGAAAAATAAAAAATAAAAAGAAAAAAAGGAAGGGTTGGGGAGGGGTGGCCGGCACTACTTCTAGGGTGGCTCACAGGTTTTCTTTTTTCTTTCTAATTTTTTTTTTTTAAATAAAATTATTAAAAACATAATATTTTACTCCTTAATTTTTTCGTGAATTTGAAACGAGTCCCTCCATCACTTTTCCATCAATTTTCGCAACTTCTGTTAATGGCACGTTAGCCTTTTTGCCTCATTACCTTAAAATATTATTATTTTTAATAATTTTAGTTAAAGAAAAATAAAAAATAAAAAGAAAAAAAGGAAGGGTTGGGGAGGGGTGGCTGGCACTACTTCTAGGGTGGCTCACAGGTTTTCTTTTTTCTTTCTAATTTTTTTTTTTTAAAATAAAATTATTAAAAACATAATATTTTAAGATGATATAGCAAAAAGGCTGACGTGGCACTAACGAAAAGTACAAAAATAGATAAAAGGGTTATGGAAGAACTTATTTTAAATTAGCAAAAAAATTAAGGAGTCCAACATTAAATTTAAAAAAGTGAGCCACCAATTTCAAGAGTCCCGCTTCGACTCATTGAGCTATTATACGCTTTCCTAAGCTAAACTGCGGACCAAAATTGACTCACACCCCAGCTACTAAAACCAGACCTCCAATGGCGGTCACAACTGGGTGCCGTTTCTCTCCCGCCCTTCCTTCTCTCTCCTCTCCCACACAAAACCCTCATAAACCCATTACTTCCCTTATATGCCCCAGCTCCTTCAAATCCATTTTCGCTTCCAGGCCAAACCCTTCCATTATACTCTCCAGGTCACCAATCCCATACCCTTTCTGGGGTTTCCCTTTTCTGGGTTTCTTCCAATTTTTTTTCGTCTTCTTAGTTTTGGGATTTGTTTTTGTCGACTCCTAGTTTCTCTGAAGCTTTAGAGCGTACTATAAACTCTCCTGGTTTCTCTTTCTCAGGTCCAGAATTTCTCATTCCACAGTGGTGCCACTGAAGCGAGTCTACCGGCTGTTGGCAATTTCTGGATTGGTAGAAGATAGTTCCGAGACGCAACCAGAATCTGAACCGAATGTTTCGGGCACGGTATGGGAAATTCTCATCTTTTTGTATTCTGTTGCGCCATGTGATAATTCAATCAGTAGCTGAACTTCAAATTATGTGTATCTATTTGAAGGAGAATTTCATGATTTCAATAATTTAATTCGAGTTGACCGGAATTCTGAAATTAGTCATGGAATGGAGAATTGTTGTAGACAACATTTTAGATTTAATTTGAGAGTGAGAGTAGTGATGCATGTTTAGGGAGTCTGAAGCTGATTTGTACTGACTTGAAATGACTAGCACATGAACTCATGAACATACCCAGAATACGGGATTCAATTCATGGTGCACTGTTTCCCTGGGTGACTAAATTAAGAACCCTCACAAAGAATTTATTATTCCATTTTTGTTTTTGAAGGGGATCTTAAAAAGCAATAAACCCAACCTGTTGGGATATTAAATTCTGGTGGGGGAAAAAAAGATGCGACAACCATAACAAGTTAATAGATGAATGCAAATGGGAATTAAATGGTTTTGTGTCAGCATTGAGGTCGCCTGTCAGTTTTACAGCTGAGGAAGCAATTGCAACACCTCCAGTGAAGGTTTTTGCGGGAACGGCAGATTCTGTGAAGAAGGGTTTCCTTTGGAGGGGGATTCTCAACCTGAGCCCTGTAAAAGTTTCTACTCCTCATTCCTCGCTTTTAGAGTCGGTCGTCTTGTCATCGACTCGGGAGTTCAAGGATGATGGGGCAAATGGTTTGTCCCAATCTCAGAAGTGGCTTGTAGGGTTTGATCCGTTTGGGAAGGTAGTTGTATGGAAGCAGGATGATGAGATTTGGGATAGGGAGGCCGGTGGATACACGTACCCTCTAGGTGTTCTTCCTCCCAGCATGGCTTTGGATTGGGAGGTGGATAGTGCTAAGGGTGAGGATTCATCCTTGGCGACTCTGGATGCCTTGGAAGAGGAATTTCTTCGGGAAATTAAGGTTGCACGCCCGAAGTCTAAAGGCAGGAGGGAGATTTTGAATTTGGTTAGTTCCATCAACTACGGTGATGCAAGTGCGTCCTCTCGGCGTAGGAAGGGGAAGGCCTACATGCGGTAGCGGGGATTGCTTCTTGAAGGTTCGGGGTTGAGGGTTTTTGGTTTTTTGAGGGCTTGTTTTGGGTTCGTCTTTCTTTTTGTGGGTTGCTTTGGCTGTTCCTGTGTATACTTCTTGTGTACTTAGGGGCACCTTATGGATGGAGGGTTTTTTTTTTTTTTCGTCTCTAAGAAATTGCTTCAAACATCGGTTTCCGTGAAAGATGTAGCACTTAAAAAAGAAACTTATCCGAGCATTGCTTTTATTTAAGCCATAGATATGAGCTTTATGAACCTGTTGCAATCCTGCCTCATTCTTGGGTAACAGGGTAAGTGGCATATTGCATACCCATTTTCATTCCACATCTCACATTCATATTATAGATGACATAACATACTTTTGTAGTCTATTGCTCCATCTGATCTTTTAGTAAGTAGCTAAAGTTCAATAAATCAAGTGGGGGGGCTATGTTGTTTGGGATATTGGGGAAGATTTTTCAAATTGGAAAAGTTTATGATTTGATAATAATTGGAATTCGAATTGATCTCTTACCCAAAAAGAAAATAAGGAAATAAAGAAATTCAAATTGACTGGAATTCTGACATTAATCATGGAACAAAAGAAAAAACAGTTTCAGAACATATTTGAGATTCGATTTGAAAATAACAGTAGCGGTCCATGCAATGAGAGACTGAACAAATTATTATTTTTCTGAATTGACTAATGAATTTTTGAACTTATCCAAATTACAGGATTCAATTCATGGTGCATTTCTGTCCATGGTGACCAAGTTACACAACCAAAACAATTGTTTAAATATTATTTCGTTTTCTTATGTTGCTTTTTCTTTCTATACTGCATCTTAAAAGCAACGAATCATACCTGTTAGGATATTAGATTTTGGGGAGAAAAAAGTATAACAATCCAATAGATGAGCGTAAATGGGAATCAAGTGATTTTGTGTCTTTCCTGTGTTGATTTCAAAAGTGATATGCTTTTAAATGTACGGAAAACATGCATTTTTTTTCCTTCTCTAAGACAATTCTTAATATGGAACGATAGGATCTGATCTTTGCTTTTATGTAAGCAATAGATACAAACTCTATAAGCCTGTCATAATCATACCTCATTCTTGAGTAAGCCGCATACCCTGTACTCATTATGCATATTGCATCTTACAGCATACATGTTATAGATGACAGCATAATTCTCTAGGGTATTACAGTCCCCCCCCCCCCCCCCCCCCCCCCCCCCCCTCTCCCCCCAACCCCCACCTCTTTTATGTTGCTATAGAGATAAATTGTTCAGTTACATCATACATTCATACATATAATGTAGAGATACACTATGATAGGCGGTGTCACATCAAAGCGGATGGGGCATCATCCCTTTTTATGTGCAATGGTGATATCATTTGTAGATCTAATTATTCAAATAAATCATTTGAATTAGTTTAATAAATTCTATATCTTTACTCATATTTGTATGGGAAGGAGTAGGTCATATATGAGCAAAAAAAGCAACCTTTTTTCTAATAAAAGAAGTGTTGAATTTATGATTTCACTCTCTCATATGTCATCCAAGAAGTATTTAACCTATTGAGGTTCGTGACTATACATAAAATAAGGTGTAGCCCCATTAATCTTGATGGGGTGCCATCCTATCATTGTTTATCGTTAGTTTTTTTTATCAGGTGTCAGACTTCCTCACGTAACATCGATGCACTTTAAGAGAATATGACTCATTTTCAATCTCTAAATCATTTAAAATATTTGTTGGTTTTGAATATTTGGCTTATTGATGAATAATATGAATAAGCATATTGAAAAAGCGCCTGAATTTCCATTGAATATTGAGAATATAGAAAATAAAGTGAATACTGGAATACTTCAACAAACAACTCGAACACTGTATGTTTAATTTACTTTGGTTTTTTAATGTTGTTATGTGTAGGAGTTTCTGTTTCAGGTCTTTCCCTTGTTTGTTTAGTGTCATCTATGGACATTTACACCCCCCCCCCCCCCCCCCCCCCCCCAATCTCCCCCCCAAAAATAATAATAATAAAAAAATAATAATAATAACAATAATGATTGTGTAGCTGCTGCTCCACCACTAAAGCTACCAACCTTTTCACTTCTCTGTATCTCTCTCTCATAAGCTTTTGTTTTGAAGAACTTTGTTATTGGTAAGTTACACGGGACTTCACCCTCCACCCCATTTTTATGGAGAGAGGTGTGATTGGGCTTGTTTTAAAGAAATTAATTGCTCATATTAAAAACTGTGTGTTCCTTTTCTCTAATTTCATCATATGTTGCTGTTGCAAGAAACCAAGCGACATGCACTTTTTGATAGTCTTTTTACTATTTTTTAACCTGTCTTTGTTTCCTGCATGTCCTCTATGCAGGGTGCAAACATGGATATAAAACTTCCAAGAAGAAGTTTGCTTGTACAATTTACTTGTGATGTGTGCGGTGAAAGAACAAAGAGGCTCATAAATCGATTAGCCTATGAGCGGGGACTTATTTACATACAGGTACTTATCTTTTTTCCTTTTTATTGCTATCGTGATGGAATTCATGTGATATGTTTCTCGAAGATGGCAAATCTGTTGAATATTCGTTCCCTTGAATTGTTTCTTCAGGGCCATTTTATCATTGTGATACTTCTTTTTCTAATAGTATGTAATGGGAAAGTGGGTGTCTGTAGGGATAAAAATGTAAATTGGTATTTCTTATTGTTGGGGAAGTTGACAAATAAGATTGCGTGAAAGGCCATTGATGTCCTTCTGGTTGGCAGCTGCCAAAATTACTACAAATTTAACTTAGAAGTCAGGGTGTTGAAGTAATATCAAGCACTGGGAAGAAAGCTGCAGTTTTTATCACTTATTTTGAAGTAAACTTTTTCAGTAATATTTGGGGAATTAGTTCGTTTCCATAAAACTTATAGCTTATGAACATCAACTTGAATATGCATAAGAAGAAGTCAGATTTTTATTACAACAACTTGCATTCTTCCTAATCTTTCATTAATAGCTGAGGTGGCACTGTGGAATTTATTTCCAGTTGCAAAGTTTAACAATCCATCAAAGAACAAAGTCAAAGGTATTCACTTATTTACATAAAATCAATTTATAACGTTTTATGAAAACCTCTGCCATGAATTTTAAGGTTCTGTCTCCACTGGATGGTTTAAGTCCTATGTAGCTGGTTGATTAAGGATATTTTTGGCTTAACTAAATTTGCAGGCTAAACTAGTTGTGTTTTCAATGTGAAGTTGTTCCCAATTCTCAATTTCAAACATACGATTTTCCTATGTTCCTGTAACCAACTGGTAGTGCTTTTCATTAGTGTGCAGGGTGTCTCCGTCATCACAAATTAGTTGACAACCTTGGTCTCATGGTTGAGTATGACCTACGGGAGGATATCAATATGGACTCGAATACTGATAAAGTTTGATATGTGGTGATCAATTCAATATGTTATGAATTTTCTTTTGGATAGTTCCAAGTTTATGGTTGTAACTCAAAATCTGTCTTCATTAAACATTAACCATTCAA
Organism: Alnus glutinosa; assembly: GCF_958979055.1. NCBI lineage: Eukaryota > Viridiplantae > Streptophyta > Magnoliopsida > Fagales > Betulaceae > Alnus > Alnus glutinosa. The sequence goes on along the minus strand of NC_084886.1, from coordinate 8,231,731 downwards.
AAATTGGAACTACAAGAACCTTGCAATTTGGCTCAATCTCCTTATTATTCGTTCCTGTATCTAAGAAATTTTTGAATTGATCTTATCTTATACAATGAAATAATCATCTCTTCTCAGCACAACAAACAAATCAATGGCTCATTATATAAGATTTCTAGGAATTGTATCATGTAAGAGCCACCAGAATTGCAATTGCTACGCCAGTGCTCATCCACGTTCCAGACCTTCCTCCCTGCTGATGCAGTGCCTGTCCTCCATTCTGTGAGTTAAAGAAAAAAGTAAGGGTCACTAAAAACATTTAGATGTGACCAATTGCCTTGTGCCATATGCCTTATAGCCTAGCGGTACTTCTCTCATTTAGGTAAGAGGTTTAGGATTCTACCAGCATTGGGTACGGGATTTGTGGGGATAAGGGAGTCTTCTATCAATTTTGAAAATAGAAAAAAAAAATTAATAAAAAATAAAATAAAATAAAATAAAATAATAAAGAAAGAAAGAAAGAAAGAAAAAGGATGCAATATGCAACAACCCTGTTTATTCAGAATTTTATATTCCGTTTTAGAAATTAGTTCACCAGCAATTCAGGAAATATAGTAGTAAGAGCAATTCAACATATTAAAGGCAATTACCATATTTGGTGACGGTGCTGGTGTTGTTTCCTCCGATTCTTCCACAGTAGGAGGTGCTGGGGGGCTTGGAACAGTTGGTGCTGGTGCTGGTGCATGATGCTTCTTGTGCTTGTGCTTATGCCCGTGATGCCTCTTCTTCTTGTGTTTGGGGGAAGGTGGAGCAGGTGAGGGCGCTAAGGCCGGTGCTGGAACTGGCGCCTCTTTAACTGGTGCTGGTGCTGGTGTTGGTGGTGGTGGCACAGGTGCTGGTGCCGGTGCTGGTGGCTCCTTTGCAGGGGCTGGCGCTGGTGGTGCTTGGACTGGTGCTGGTGATATCTGTGGTGGTGGTAAAGCTGGTGCTAGGGGTGGTGGTGAAGTGGCTGGCGGTGGCGGCAATGCTGGTGGCTGTGACGGAGTTGAGACGGGTGTAATTTTTGGTGGTTGTGGTGGCGGAATTTGAGGGGGTGGGACAGTTGGACTTAAAGTTGGTGCAACTTTAGGAGGTGGTGCTGATATGGGAGTTGTGGCAGGTGGGGGGGTTGCTGCGTTTAGTGGCGGCTGTGTCGCTGCAGATGGTACGCTAGATGGAGGTGGTGTTTTAGTGGGCAACTTAGATGGTGTTGTAGGAGGTGGTGTTGCAGCTGGCAAAGTGGTTGGTGCGGATGGTGTGGTAGGAGGCGGTGTTGCAGTTGGCAAATTTGAGGGTGCAGCTGGGGTTGTAATCGGCAAGATAGACGGTGTGGCCCCTGGTGCTTGTGCATTGGTAAGGAATTGTGGAAAGCTAAGACAAACTAGAAAGAAAATGCACAACATTGTAGCCATTTCTGTGGGTGATGAGAATTGATAGGAAACAATGGTGGTTTTATATAAATGACAGAGAGGGAGTTGTGGGAGTACAAGCAGGTTGGGTGTAATGTTGGAGGGAGAGATGTCCTCGTGTGATTGCTACGTCCCTTCTAATGATTTAAGCAAACAAGGTTGTTAGTAGCTTTTCAGTCAAATCTTTTCTGTCATCGCTACTGTTCTGTTTCTTTGTTGTCATTATTATCATTTTGAGTGTGACAGACATTGGGCAGCCCCATATTTTCCAGGGGACAGAATGTTATATTTGTAGGAGCAATGGAGGTGAAAATTTTCTGGCCCTTCATCGGTGAGAAAATTAATGGGTACTTGGTTTATCACCGACCATCCAGCCATTACACTGATTAACAGAATTTTCTTTCTTGGGGACTACATACTTTTCCGGCTAGAACACAAAATTCTTACCAAGGCTAAGTGCCAAGAAACTCTTACCAACCGTTTCATCTGTATATATCACCATATCGATCCCAACATCTGACCTAAACGTGGGTAACAAGTCACCATCCCATTTAAGGTGTAAATCAAGGCTCCGGGGCTCCTTCCCATCGGAAACCAGCATGGCATTAGTTTACTTCTCTAATTCTTTCATTTCAAGTATATGGAAGTACATCCTTCTGTTGCTTTTTTTGCTTTCTCTTGGGTGATCACTCGGGTTAAGCAACTCTAACGCTGAAAACTACGCTACCCAATCATGTGCAAAAGGAACCCGAGAAATCAATGTTGTTTCCTTCATCCAATTCTATCTGTCACCCAATGTCTGTTTTTTTTTTTCAATTTCGTAGTTGTCTAGCCATTCAAGATCAGATAAAATCAAATTGCAGTCTAGGGATTAAATCAACTCACAAGATATATTAACTTTATTTCATTTGAAGGATGGCCATCTTTTTCAATAAAATTTATACAGCTCGAAGAAATACAGGTTTCAGTATCATCCTTACAAACAGAAAATATGGAAGATATCATGCATCTTTGTAAGGAATTTTGGAGGATGGTGTGAAACAGGAAGACATGCAAGTTGGGGAGCTGGCTCTTCTTTCTCTTCTGGCTCTTCTTTCTTCCTTCGCCTCAGCTGGAAGAATTGCCGCATTGCATCTGCACAGTCGGAAGCTAGCACCCCTCGACGAATTGTCATTTTCGGGTGGAATGGGTGGACAGGAGCAGCTGGCTTATCTGACAATTCCAAGCCATTCCCACCTTCCCCTTCATCAGGGAAAAGTCTGCCAAAAACAAGTTACACGTGAAAATTTATTTTCAAGGACATTATTTTCTTCCCAACAGTTGTCAATCAAAATTATATTTTTGGTCCACCAACTCTATATTCTATATAATATTGTATTATTTTCTTCACTACAATATTGTTCCATTCTATTGTGGTCCCTGCAAGAATGTCTCATTCCAATCTTAAGCCACAAGCAGGACGGATGCACATAAGAAAGTAAAAATTTACATCAATGTTGCGCATAAGATGATGTCTGTAAAGTGCCTCTCAATGACATGAAAGATGTTTCTGTGGCTACAACATAGACAGATATATACCATCCCTAAAACTTAGAAAGAACAAAAAAAAAAAGGGCAAGTATATCCCCTAATTCCTAATCATAAATACAATATTTTAGTCCCAGAACAAGTAGGGATTCATAACATACCCAGTTTTAATTTAGGCTTCAGACATACTTCGCATTCCAGTTCAACAAAACGAATAGGCTAGAAGTAACTGGTTCAGTGATTCATAACATGCCCAGTTTTAATTTAGGCTTCAGACATACGTCACATTCCATGTGCGGTACATAGAGAGTGACCAACCTCTCATTTGAAATTGGAGGACTATATATCTGTTAGGTACAACAACAAATAAATCTTTTCTTGTGGATTGTGGAGGATTTGATTGTAGAAGACATGAGTCTGCTTATTCGTAGGTGTAGTATGACCTTAAGGTAAACTATCAATGAAGAACTACTTTCATTCAATTTTTGATACTATGGTGTTTTGTCCACGCCCTCAACATGAAATTGGAAATTCTGAGTTGGTTTCAGAAAAAAGATTCAGTGGTCCAGATAAACTAACTGGAAAAAAAGCTGCAAATTCTTTTGATTCAAACCATTAGAAGCTTTAATTATAATAAGATCTTATTACATGAGATTGCAACATCCAAAGGCTGACTAATTTAACCATCGTTTGACAAGCATGGGACAAAACAAGCAGCAACAGCATGTAAATTGCATACCTAATCCAGCTGCCATCAGCTCCCAGAAGCTTATTAGGAGCTCCCCATACGAGAGTGTTAATTCTTGCTTGTAGTATTGCTCCAGCACACATGGGACATGGTTCAAGTGTTACATAAAGCGTTGTCTCCTGAGAGTGGGAAACATTATTAAGTTGAAGCATGGTGCCATCAAATAGATTCACAGGGAAACATCAATTCTTATAACTTTGTTCTAGTTTTAGTTATTTTTAGTCTTATAACTAAAACTAACAAATAGATATTAAGTCTTCTAGAGAGACTAGATCATACAGTGGCCCCATATGGTTCATGCCACTGGCATCAAATTCTTGATAACTTGGTTACTGGAATGGTAGATTTTAAAACAGTTCAAAAACCAAAGTATTAGATAGTGATAAGTGTAATGACCAGTATGGCCATCATTTTCTTATTTATTTTAGAGTTTTTTTTTTTCCTTTTCCTTTTTCTTTCTTCTTCTTCTTCTTCTGGTGCTGGGAAAACAAGCAGTCATCGTGAGGGTAATTAACAACTACACATTGCTTATAGAACTACTTTTTAGTTCAAGTTTACTGGATGACCTATGAAGGCAATTTCACTTTGGTATCAAACACGATCCAAAAATACATCATTTTTGAAAGATAGCAACTGATTGAGAGCATCACTTTCTTCTTATATTCCAGAAATGGACCAATGGTAAGCGAAGAAGCCTGTTCAAAACTATAATACTATGGGGGAAAATGTACTTAATAAAGTGAACCACAATGAAAGAGTATCATTTCAACAGAGGTTTCAAATTCGGCCATAGAGAACAGCATCTTCCAATAAGAGGCATGAGTGCTCACTGAGAATCATCAACTGGCCTTTTAGGCATCCAGCAAAAGCTCTTCTCATAATCTCAGGTCCTTGGAAGTGAAAGAAGACTTAAACAACCTTTGGCCTGGGCATTAGCAGCTTGCTGATATAGTTATTGAGAAGACACAGTTGCTTACTATAAATCTTGTTGTCCATTTTTTATTTTTCATTTTTTGATAAATAAGACTACCAATCATCCTTACAATCAATTGGCATAGCTTAAAATCAATTCTCACCAATTCTTCAAACAATTAGTTATTTCTGATGTTATACTTATATTTCGCATTCTATATCCTTGCCATCATCCATAGCATTTCAGATGCAAGTTTATGTTTTTTACTTTATATTATAGAGCAAGTATGATTCAAGTGTAATGCAAAGTTTCCTAGCCATTATATATTAACCCATCAACGAACCACCATTTTTCTCATATTGCCCAGATTAGCAGTAGCCCTGATTTGCACTCTAATCAGCAGTGTAAAGAAATTAAATATGCCATCCAGATCTTTCAATGTAAAAGTAGCATTTAATTCCAAGAGCTTGGTTCTATTCCACAAGAGAGATGGATAAAGCATACATGCCAACATTGAATATCTCTCAGCACTCAATTAAAAGACGATGCTGTATCACCCATTGGTGCAAAGTGTGGGGGTTTAAATCTTAGACACATCGGCATTTCATCATATATAAATTAATATGAGAATTAAATTTTAGATAAGAAACATTAAAACAGGTTTCTAAAAATTAGGAAATTACCGCAAGCCTCCAAGTCCGAAGCAAGTTTGAAGCCTCACGTATGCAAATCATTTCTGCATGGGCAGTGGAGTCCCGTAACTGTTCCACTCTGAAATACATGTGTCCATATAAATACCCAAAAGAAAACATCTAACCAAACAATACATACGTAAGCTCATAAACCTTACAGGTTGCATCCACGAGCAATAATCTTCCCATGATGCACAAGTACAGCCCCAACAGGCACCTCCCAAGAATCAGCTGCCTTCTTGGCTTCCAACAGTGCCTCCTTCATAAACATTTCATCAATTCTTCGCAGCTCACTTTCAAGTTTATATGCTTCTTCCCATTCATCAAATCTATCTTTTGGGACTTGCTTGTTCCGCTGAAGCTTCCTTTGTTTCAATTTCCCACCCTTTACGTCAGTCCCTGAGATTTCAGTCAATCTTGCACTAACTGGTTCCTCCATCTGCTCCATTGAGCCACTTCCAGATGCAGCAGTTTCACCGGCTCTTGAAGACTCTTCTACAATGGAAGAGCTTCTTATTCCTTTAGAAGGTGATGGTAATGATAATCCCATTATTTCCATGCCAGAACGGGTATCATGAAAACCTTTTGCATCACCACCAAAACTCAGATTTTCCTCCCCAGAAGCCAAGGAAATGCCTTTTGATGCTGACCCACTTTCTGATATGCTTAATAAAAATGATGTATCTGCTTCAAGATAACTTATTTCATCTGTCAATCTTAATGTGTCAGAAACTTCTCCCTGACTTTGACTGGAACTTTTCCTGTGTAGTTGCTGATCAGAAGACATGACTTCTAGTGGCATGCTTCCCTTTTCCATTTTTGCATTCTTGTCATTGCTTTCCTCCTGCCCCTGGCCAGAAAACCATGTCTCGCTACTAGCAGACTTGTTTGATAAACTCCTTTCACCTGATCTCACAACCGAATTAGGGGATTCGGCATGTGAAACCCACCTTAGTCGGATTACATCAGTAATGATATTCCACAAGGACCTGCCAGATCTCTTCACAATGGCATTCCCAGTTGTTGCATCCTTCGGTCCTTCTGCCTGGGGAGCTTGCTGAACAGATGAGTCATCCCACATTTCATCAGAAGGACCCTTTGTCCCAGAACCCCCAGGTGAATTCCTCGAGTCACGCTCCTTCAACTGAGAGTCATTGGAAACAAATTTACTCGAACTCTCTTGGCTGTACTTCTTATCAGTTACCAACCTTATTTCAGAATCTTTCTTCTCCTTCTGGATTTCAGAAGTCAAAACTTCATGCCTTACCTTCTCTACAAACTCACCGACATACTGCATGGATGATTTATCTAGACGATCAGCTGAACCCAGAGCATCTTCAGGGGTTACAAGGTTTAGAGGCTCCCCATAAGTCTCACTACTTCCATCTCTACCAAATGGTTTGTGGTGCAAAGCAGGAGTTCTGCCTCCTGAACGTGTATAATAGGCACTAGAGCCACTTTCTGAAGTTTCACCTGAAACCACTGGGGTTGCATTTGCGCTAGTCGTCTCAACATGCAGTGAACCCCTAGATACCAATTGAGAGGGTGGAGGCATTAGCATTTCCTTTGAGCCTCTCTTATCCTCCTCCGCATCAACTTGTTGTACTCGACCCTGAGAAACCAAATTCAAAGATGCTTGGAAACTTGAGGCCTCTTCTGAGGTTTCTTCACAAAAAGTTGATAGTTTAGTAGGTCTTTGACCCTCTTTTATAGATTTAATTTGCATAACCATTTCATGAGTTTGATTATGTCTTTCTCTTGTTTCCTCAACTGGTTTTGCAAGTGTTGTCAAAGTACTTTTTTGATTAATTCTCGTTCCAGAAGTTCTTTGATCTGTAACTATTTCTACATCACTAGCATGAACCACTGATATATCAGTAACATCTTCAGATCCTTTAGTAGATTGAATTCTCAGAGGAGCTTTTTGATCTGTTTTGGGACGTAGCCCTTTTGCTTCTGGACTTGAAGTGGAAACCAAATCTGAATTTTCTTTCTTGTTCTTCAACCTAGTTGCAGGCTGCATTATGGAGGCCTTTGCAGTATTACTGTCATGGAATTCTGATTTTTCAGTGACTTGCTGGGATTTTCTTACTGAGTCAATCTGTTCACTGATCCATTCACCTGTTTGGTGGCGTTGCTCCTCTGACTGCAGCACTGAACTCAGAACCAAATTTGTATTGCCTTCCCGATTCTTCATTCTAGTATCAGATCGCCTTTGCCAATCAGAGGTCTTTTCAGTATTTTGAGTATCAGCCGGTTCAGTGAGTTGATTGGAGTTTCTTTTTAGATCGTCTTTTTCGATATTAATGCTCACTGTTTTGCAATGTTCATCTCTGGCTTCATGTACCAAATTCGCAGCTATCACTAAGTTCCCTTCCCTGACACTGGATCTTTTTTTTAAGGAAGTTGTCTCAGCATCACTGGCAGGGAACTCGGGCAATTCTGTAAGTTGCTGGTATTTTCTTCTAGATTCAGATAGTCCAATGACTTGATTCTCTGTTTGATCATATTGCTTTCTGGTTCCCTTATCCAAATTCATCACTAATTCTGAATTCTCTTCATCCTCAATTTGTTTGTGGGAATTGGATGACTTTCTGTAATTACTTCCATGGGTTCTTGACACTTGTGAATGTATTTGTGAGGATTCGCTCCTAGACTTTGTTTCTTCAACTGATATTTCAGTAAGCTTCTTCTCTGACTTCTTCCTCCAATCCCACTCAACACCATTCCTCAGAGCAGTATTTCTCGGTTCTGAGATTTCCCCCCGTCTGTCTGCATCATCTTTGTGCCTCTTGTACTCTTCTGCCATTTTCCCCTCATACCTGTACTCCCCACTCTTTCCTGAGTCCCTATACCCATTAGACGATTCTTCCACAAATTGCCCCTGCTTATCCTCAACTTCAACATCACTCTCAAAATCCCCCAAAGACGAAAATGAGTGATAAGATGAACTAGAACCTCTATGATTCTCACCCCTCGAAAATGTTCCCCTTTCTTCATTATACCTACAATACTCCTCCCTCGACTCAAGTGCTACCGACTCCGGTTCATACCTTGAATTAGTCTCCTGCGAAGCCAACCCAACATTTTTTTTCTTTGCACTATAACATTCACTATCATAACTCTCCCTCTTCTCCAGCTCCACTTGCTTAGATGAACTCACATTTCTCTTTCTACCACCAATTTTCCTCCCCTTTTCCACCTCGTCTCTCTTTGATGAACTCACATTTCTCTCTCTACTGCCAATATTCACTCCCTTTGCCACTTCCACTCTCCTAGATGAACTCAAATTTCTCTCTCTATCACCAAAATTCCCTCTCTTCTCCACTTCCACTCTCTTACGAGAATACCCGCTTCTTCTTCCACCACCAAAACATTCCACACCCACATCCTCACTCAACAGGCTCAACACTGCTTCGGCATCACCAAAACGACCCGAATGGTGGATTTCACTCTCCTCCTCTGAAAGCATACAACTACATCTTCCGTTTCTTCTCCTCCTACTTCTATTACACACACTACTCTCCTTGAGAGGGCAAGAAACCTCATAACAACCCTGGTCCAGACCATAAACCGGAAGCCGGTAATAGAACCGGCCTCCAGCACCCAAGATCAGCCTTCTAGAAGCCGACCATTGAAGTAGGGTGGACTGCCTCAACCCATATAAAAAGCTAGGACTTGTGGGCACCCTATGCGTAGAAAATGCACAACATGCGCAACAACCAGAACATGATGATGACTGTAATGGGGTTCTATCAAACCTCTCATTCAACAAGTAGGAGTAGTCATTGAAGGAAAAAGAAAGAGGGCCTTTGCTCCTAAGCGAATATATGGTTGAGCTAATATACGTATTGTGCATATCTATACAGAAAGAGAGAAAGATAAAAGCTCACCTTGATGTGAGAGGTGGGTTATGGAGGGTTTGGAGAGTTGTTGGAGCTGAAGCTGAGCGTGAAACCATTTGGGACAGAGATAGAGCGGGTCAGAATCGCATAATTTCCTCTTCGGTCGCAACAGAAATGATTCTGCTGTTGTTTGATTGGGATTTCCATCTGAGCTCGAGCAACTGGGCTTGTTGGGCTTCAATGGGTCTGTGCTTTTGTACAAAAGCTGGGCTCCTCGCTTGAGAATGGAACCAATTCCAAGGTTTATATTATACCTTGGTAAATCCACCCAATCCTAGCCCAAGTTCATATCTACATTTGTGATTTATATTCTTCTAAAAGATTATTTATCTCTTCAATGAGTTTTGGAAAATTAGAATGAAGAGGGAATTGAAATGATCATTTACTTCGGGAGCGTTTTAGATTGCGATTTTGTAAACTAAAAATGCGATTTTAAACCAAATCTCATAAAATAAACCGTTTGAGAATTGCATTTTTAAGGAATTGCGATTTAAAAACGAAGAAAACTATTTTTTTCAAATCGCAGGTAAATGAGTACTTTTTAAAAAATACAAAATTTTAAAGGTTAACCTGCGATTTTAAAGGCTAAACTGCTTTTTTTAAAAATCACTTTTTCAAATTACACATTTTAAAATCGCTATTTTTAAATCGCACTTTTCGAAATCGTAAACTCAAATGGCCCTTCATATCTCTATTGTTTGTGGATCACGATTCTCTCCATTTCTACGTTTTAGAGTGCAAATAATATTTTAGTATGATGATGTGACACCATGTATATTGTTAAGTGCAACGAAACAAAATATTAATAGTAAAATATATCCTTATTTGGACATGCAAAGAAAGAGAACAAAAAAAAAAATCTTATTTTCTTTAAATCTCTTTCTTAAAAGGAAATTTTATTCTTCTCTTTGAATTTGAATTGAATATGTTTCTTCCATTGATAGCATAGTAATTTTTTTTTATTATTATTTTTTTAAAAAAATGTTTAAGAAGGAATGGAAACGAATTTGACTATAGCTGATGTTATCATTATTTAATCCTTTGCTAGAAGAAATATCTTTTTCTTTTTCTTTTTTTGATAAAGAATAAATATCATATTAAGCCTTGATTTTTATTTTTATTTTTATTTTAATTCTCTACATTATTTGGTTTACATTGTCTTGTTTATCGCACCTTAATTTCTCTATAAATACCTTTTAATGTAATACAATTCAAAACAATAAAGATGTAACCCTTAAGGCACTTATCAATGGTGGATCGTAGTTATTAAAAAAAAAAAAAACAATAATTACATATATAAGAGATTTTACGTAGTTATAAAAGAATTCCTTTATCATACTAAAACCTGCAAATATATAAAGCCCTACACTACATAAGATATTCATAGATAAAATAACGTATTATAGTTTTATTTTTTTTAACTTTATTCACCTACGTACATATATCCTTAATCATTAAATCCTCAACTCTAAACTATGATTATCCTTAACACTATTATTGAAAAAAATATATTTCAAAAAGCATTTATTTTTAATAAACACTTTACTAAAATAATTAGGCCTGAACCTAGATTATCAATTTTATTAAACGACCTGGCCTCAACGTATTTTGTATTGATATATTTCATGAAATATTTCTTAGAAAAAATGAAAAATAAAAAATTAGTGTTTCTATCATCATCACTATATTTCAATTAAATTCATATATAATATTCTAATTAGAGACATCAATATATTTCATGAATTATAATTGTTCAAAGAAATTACGTACCATAATTCTCTAAAAAAATCCTAACAATATTATTGACCAAGCAAACCTGTTTCTTCTAGAAGATGCCGATGTCTATGTCACGTGACTCACATTAGTGCTCTGCCAGTTTTTCCAACGTGTACGTTGTGTGATAGTTTCTGTATGATATTTATATTTTTATAAATTTGTGTTTTTGTTTTATTGAGTGTGACATGTCTATGTAGTACACATCGATTGATGTTGGTAGGTTATTCTAGTGGAACTCAAATTTCAACGATGTTAACATCGACTTCTTTATACTTAGTTGCTGGGATTTCTTAATCCAACTCATCCAATTATCCTCTCTACAATATGTGGCTGCCAATTGACAACCAATCCTTTTGATGCCTTCATTTACTAGCTATGAAAATTGCATGCCCCAGCTTGAATCGCTAACTAAAACAAATTGATATTATTCAATTCCCACCTATTTTGTTCCCTTTTATTTAAGTATATAAGGCTAACAATATTTCATACTATTCACAAATTCGTTACGAATACAATACAAAATTAGTGAGCTATGATTAAATCATTAAGGAATGCATCTGGCCCGTTTTATTAAACAAGTCATATTATGGTTAATCTATGTAATAATCTACTAGTCTTATACTTATGCATTGACACGACTCGCAAACTTGATATGAAATTAACGGCTGTTTAATTAAGTTAGGATTGACATATGTTTCAACACAACACGACCTAAACTCGACACACAAATACAAATTTACGTCCCTAATTATAAATTCTTTCGTGTTTAGTTTCAAACGTCAATGCATTCCCAGCCAACAAAGGAAAACTTCATGCTTAAGCCTTAAGCTTGACCCCAACCCACATTTTTCTTGGTCTTTCAACTAGTGGGAGTAGTTGGCCAAGAGAAAGTTGAAATTTGTTGAGGATAGTGATTACTTCACCCAAAATGTTGTAGGCTAGCTTGATGTGATCTTCCTCTTTTCTTTCATATATGGGCACGTTAGTAGATAGCCTTTCATTAGTATAGTTTGGTGACTTCCACTTTCAGAAGACAACACCTATAATATGTGTGACATCTAATAAAAGTGGTTCACATAATTGGTGACCCCCTAATTATTCTTCGCATGACAGTGATACAAATTAATTAAGGCTAGAGTGATGAATGAGATTTGGGCAATGACATGCATGCCGTATGATTTTAAAGCTGAAAACATAATTCAGATGGTAAAATGATTCCATCGAAATGGAAAAGATCGATCCTATTCCATTGGCCTTTTGGTATGGCTTTGGCCAACCAGTTGTTTAATGTATTTATTTAAATACGAAAGCACTTATTATTTTAAAAAATGGTTTTAAGAAAAAATAAGAACTATATGTCTATCTTATATGAAGAACCACAACAACCCCTTCACCCATTTCCTACCTAAACACAATATTAGATTGTATCATCAAATTTCAACCATTATAATATTATTCACCAACTTGTACGTTTGAGCCAAATCTGTCCAATATGATTATCTAAGAATATTTCCAGCTCGAGGGCTTATGCTATTTCCTTTACAAAGAGAAAAAAAAAAAAGAAGGGTTTTTAACCTGATCCAAGAACAAATCAGACAGGTTATACTCATTTAGATTTCCATTATAGTAATCTCCATTGATTGGTCGTATTGCAGGGGGTGGTTCAATTCACTGATTGCTGTTTGTCTCTACCTTCCTCAACCCCTATCTTCATATATCTTTAAATTTTGTCTACTTTTGAACATCATTAATCAAGTATGATCGATCTTCTCGTAAAGTTCATCGCAGTGTCAATTGGTCTGCGCATTAATCTCTTTAGATGGGCAGTCACAACTATTTAAAACCCAAGCATTCTCATTTCATCTCTTTCTCTTGTAGTCCTTATTAGTTATTTAAATCCCACCTAACCTTTCCCTTTCTTCCATCCTCCTTTTTGCTGGTCCTTATTTCTTTTGTTTGTTGTTCTATATTTGCTCGAAAACAAAAAAAGCCATTAATATCTATGGAGTGGAATTGGGATTAATTAATTTTTGTGTTCTCTTTTAGTCCGGGATCAGGGTAGGTAGATTCCCAATTTGTGTGAATTCAAGCCGTTCCTTGCATCAAATGGCTTGAAAAATTATATATATTAAAAATCTAGTATATATATTACCAAGACGGCCCCCCAAAAAAAAAAAAAAATCCCTACCTTCCAAATGACTTTTTCTACACTTTTGAATAGACGCGTTTTATATGTTTAATAGATAGCATTTTTCACTCTGTTCGATGCAAGAAACGTCATGAATTCAGATAATTTCAGTTTTTTTTTAAAATTGTAGCGAATCCGTATCCATTCGTCTGGCCAAATCCTGTTTGCTTTTAAAGGTTTTTTTTTTTTTTTTTTTTTTTTTCTTCCTATGATTAATCCAAAGATGTAATATAATAAATGAATAAGTTTCCCATAACATATTTATTCCAAGAACCTTCATAGAAAAGATTTCATCACGCGTCGTTGCAAGGCAAGACTAAAATGTTTTGGCAGCTATTAAAAGTCTTCGAGTCTTTCCATAATTTCGGGCCTCTAATTTTCGACTCCCTCTCTCTCTCTCTTTCACACGCGCATAGAGAATCTAACAACCTACAATTCTACAAAGACAGCCGACACTAGACAGGCAACGTTGGAGTTTTCTAATTGAGTGTTGGGTTGTTTTGTGTTGTGTCGTGGCATGGTCTATAATTGACGAGATGTTTAAATAAAAAATTTGACTTATTAATTTAATTTAATTAGTAGTTGATATGTCAATTATATGCCTTTTATTATTTCATCAATTATAAATAGACATCTTAGTCTATAAATAATTTATTGTAGAAAATTTTATACAACCCACATATAAGAAATAACATGTGTCATTTAAACATATAAGAAGCGTGCGCATGCAATTTAAACAATATGTACTTCTCACATATCAATCTTAGATATGGTTTGTATGAAATTTCTTACAAGCCGGCTTGTAGGAAATTTTTGTCCATAAAATATGTACTACCAAAATATTTTCCTTTCTAATTTTCTTTCATTAAAGAGAGATGATAAGCACTCGCATTCGGCTTAGCAAATTTGCTCTCAATTTTAATTTTAATTTTTTTTTTAAAAAAAAAAAATCATTTTTTTTATTATTATTTTAACTACACACTTTTTTAAAACACCTACATTCAGCTCTTTATTTTACCTATTCACTTTTATGATCCATTTAAATATTATTTTCTTATTCTTTATTGTGAGGAGAGAGAATGTTAGAGATTAAAAAATACTTTATTTTTACATTTGGTGAATAGACAGTACTCGTCAAATTTTACGGAAAAATGCTCAAAATACTTATGGTGCACAACAAGTGCACAGTGGGATCCATTTCATTGTGCCTTGTGATAGTGCATTTGCTGTGCATTATGAATACCTGTATCATTTCCTAATTTTACGAGCAATGTTTCAAGTCAACTCTCTAAATTGCTGAGTCAAATACCGTTTATTTATTTCATTTTAACACCCCAACTAGCCAAAGCAAACGGACAAGAATGTTATAATGTATGGATAATAGCAAGTGCATGGTATAATGTAGGGATATGATCATAGTGAAGAATAAACAATGAAAAGTATTTATTGTCCTTGCCCTTACAAGGTTTGGCATTTAGGGCATGGAGGATTATCTTTGTCAATTTCACAAAATGTGTCACTCAAATCCACCACGCAAGCAAATATACCTTTGAAGATTTTCTACATCTAATATTATCCACCATATAAAAAGTGACCAGTTTTTGTATTAGTCAGAGATGGTTGGTTCTTGAAAGGACAACCCTCCAATTATGTTTCCACAATATAAATGATGGCTGCTTAGAAAATGACCATTTTTAAGGGGCTATCATACCATTATCTGATATTATAATTTATAGTTGTATGATTTGGGCGATTGGACTAAAACTACTTTTTTTTCCGTATATCCTACGTAAGCATTTGAAGGTTTGAAAGGGGATCAATAATGCACAAAATACTTGTTTATTATTCAATTATTATTTTTAAATTAAAAAAAAAAAAATGTATTTGGACTTCATCATAACCAATACAAGAATCAAATTCATCCCCAACGTCAATACGCTCACCCAATCCATCTTCAAATTGACAATCCAAATCACAATTCATACAAGTTCGATCCTCGTCAACATGTTCACAATCCACCTCCCCCTCAAAATCACATTGAGCATCCACAAATTTTTGTTTAATCTCATGATCCGACAAGCTCGATTACCAAAGGGAAAAGGAGGTTATGGTGAGGAACCAATACCAATAACCACATTCAAAGATTTCAATCATCTACCTCGTCCCCTATCTCTATCAGTATTCCTCGCCATGCTCAAAACACTCCCCTTCCTTACCAATCAACCCAAAATCCTTCACAATTTACCCCTAGTAGTGAAACAGGTCAGGGCAAATCAAAATCAGAAATCGTAAGAGAAAATCAGTACAAAAACTAAAACACTCGTCCTTCGATCACCGGGAGATGGGAAGCGCACCCACGCTCCTTCATGGCCAAGCACACCCATCTTTTCTTTTCTTGCGCTTTTCCAAATCACCATCGGTTTTTGGTTTTTAGAGTGCTGAGGTGGCGTGAGATTTTTTATTTTTTTTAAATAGTTATATAAGATGCGCATGGTTCTAGAGAGGATATATTTTGCTTGATTTATATTATTATTATTATTAATTTTTTAATTAGGGAACAGCTTGTCCGACTTATTACTCAATGTTACGCATGTCCCATATATAAATTCTTGCTCTTATTCACAGTCTACCGCAATGGTAGCTGCTTCAAGCTAGTTTTCTAGCTTTGTGGGTAGAGAATCTTTTTCTCTACCCACTCCGACAGCCTTCGGGCTTTGTACCTCACCTTCGGGCGTTAGCATGGTTGTATTTGGGTGCCTGTATTTGGTTCTGTGTGTAATGTTCGTCTTGATTGTAACCTTTTTGGGGCGATTTCTTGTAATGAAGATGGTACTGTGCTTGTTAAAAAAAAAACTAAAAATAAAAAATTAAATCGAATTATTATAAGCCTGCCACATGGATGTGAACTTTATATACAAAAAAAGTTCACGTTGATGAATGTTGCTTGAAAAAAAGAAAAACCCAAAAAAGAAAATAAGTAAAATAAATCAGTTATATAACATTTTATTGCCAAGTTGGGCTATGACGTGGTGAGAAGTGATAGGGTTAAAGATAGCAACGGCGCAACCACGTTGATTGATGAATGTATTGTACGCATGCAACTAATAATGAGCATGTGCCACGTGTCTTCTTCCCTGACGGCATTTTTATTCATAACGTTGACCAAATCCGTCACTTTGTTTCTACCACGGGACTCGGACGGCTGATTGGCCACTTTCTCTCACCCACTTCTGCTCAGAGCCTGACACCTGGATTTGCTGCCCAGCCATGTAATCCCACCGCTTGTAGCTAAATATCTTGTCCACTCCGCATCGGTCGGAAATTTGGATTTGTATATTAGGGCATGTGGGGGATGTTAATTATTTTTTAGAATTTAAATTTTATTTAATTTTTTTTAAAAAAATTTTGTTTCAAATTTTTTAAACCTTTTAAACATAATTTCAAATTTTTTAAACCATTTAGAATTTGTTTCCGACTAGTTTCTGAAAAGTACCATAATATAATTTTTTATGGGCAGTCAAATTGTTGATTCAATTTATTAGAAGTCCTTTGACCAATTGACAAGTGGTTTTTTTTTTTTTGTCACTTAATGTTGATTTTTTCCTCTTTACCTAATCTTTAAACATTCTTAATTTTAAATTCGGTGCTTAATGGTTCTACAACTTTATTTCTAATCGTATTATTTTATAAACAATGCTTTTTAGTAGACTAACATATATAACTTGAGGACATGATATAAAATCAGCCCTTATAAAAAAAAAAATCAAAAGTTGATTTTCACTTTCATATCATCCAAATTATATAATATTGATATAGTTCTACTAATTCTATGGGAGAAGCGTTGGCAACATTGCAAGCTCCAAAATATAATATTACCGATCCGGCTATTGCAAAACCCATAACAGCTTTAAGGGCTTCAGTTTTCACTCGAGAATTGAAATCGCAAAATTGTAGAACAGGAAGAAGATGCTTTACAAGTAGTGCAAGCATTATGAAACGACGACAAAAATTGGTGTCGATATGGCTAATTAATTAATAATTTGATGATGCTAGAATAATGCTGAATTATTTATAACCGTCAACGGGGTCTCGTGGTCAAAAGAAAAAGCAAATAGTGCAACTCATAATAGGTTAGCAAAAAATGTACGTACCTAGCTTCTCTCATGAATGAACCTATAATTCAAGTTTTTTCACATCAATGATATAAATGTGGGAATAATTTTTTTTTTTCTTTTTCTAACATTACTCGTTTTTTATTGACTAGGTCTCATAGAAAAATTCCGTATATGACAAGGCAAAAAAGTCACAATCCGACCCTTCAAAGGGGTTCACATGCATGCACATTTATTTTGCCATTGATAGTTTTCTTCAAATAATAATTTAAAAGGACACGAGAATCCAAATAGACGCGTATTCTTTCCAATTACGACCAAACAATATAAAAAAAACATGCTGCCCAAACACTGCTTCTACAATTCTAGTCGTAGAAAGACGTGATTACGTGATTGGTTTGAACAATACGCCATAATCTAACACTTCCAAGCAAGCTGTACGCCGGACAAGGTCTTAGGTAGTTTTCCGGATTAGAAAATTCTCAAATTATTTGTCATAATTTAAGAGAATTTGAACAAGTAATTGTAAAGACTACTTATGAGATTTATCTGACCAAATAAAAATGGGGCTGACCAATCATTTATCCAGTCGGGTGAATTTTATAAGTAGTGTCTTATAATCTTCTGTCTACATTTCCTTAGACTCGGAAAGACTTTTTTTTTTTTTTTTTTAACAAAAAAAAGAAGAAGCTGTAAACCGGCTGTAATGACATTAATATTTGCCACAAAAAATAATTTTTTTTTTCTTCCACTAATTGTGATTTAAGCAATACCAACAAAAAAATAACAAATCCTAAATAATAATAAAATTAAAAAGTTGCATGTGAGGAGGAAGCGCGGTGGCACATTTGCCTCAGCCTTTGCGTGACCGCTGACTCCTAATAGACGCTGTCGCGGTGGCACAATTTCCCCGCCACGACGCCGCAATTTCTGTTCGTTACCGTATCTGCCTTTTACAAGAATTTTAGTATTTTTCAAATTTAACTGTAATTCTAAATTTCTAATACAGGTATTTTTGATTTGTGAAGTTTTCCAGCTAAGGTTGTTTCTGTTTGTATGTAGTGTTCGTATTCTTTCTATTTTTGTCTTTTTTATACGCTCTACGAGGTTTCTTATAGAGAGAGAGAGAGAGAGGAATTTATTTCCCTTTGACAGAGAGAGAAGACCAGCACTATCGCCAAGTCTCCCATTGATGAGCTCCCGAGCTTTCCCGCGATATCAATAATCTATTTCGATCCCATTTGCTCGTCTAGATCTCGCCGTCTCCCTGTTGACAATCCTGGTCCAGAAGATTTCTCGATTTCCCCGCATTCCTAATTATTCCAGGAATTGTTTTTTTCTGGAAAAAGGAACAGCTGGAGGTTGAAAGTCCCACATATACACACGCACGCGCACAACCCAAAGAGGCCAAATGCGCGTGGACAAGTGGAGCTTCTCGAAGTCAAAATACGAGATCCGAACCAAGTCTCCGTTCAAAGCCTTGGGTTTGCGCCATCCTTCGCAGGAAAATTCAGCTATGCGCATATTCATACTAGGACGAGATTGTCTGGGCTATATTATGGGCTCGTGGTACGGTCTGTTGGATAATTGGCTGATTTTTAAGGCTGTTTGAGAGTCTTAATTTAATCATTGATATTTTTTTGGGGTTACTGGGTGTTGTTGTTCTGGGGCGGAGATTACAGGTTGTTGCTAAGGATTTGTTGGGTCGTAGCCTCGTAGGCATTACTTGTTTTGTTTAAATCCGTGTGGTTTCTCTCGTATTACTCAACCTTGCATTCCTTCATTTTTTTTTTCCTTTATTATTATTTTTTTCTCTCGAAGTTTTTATTTATTTATTTTCTTGTTGTCGCTTCTTTGTTTTTTTTTTTTGGTTTCATTTATTTATTATTATTATTATTATTTTCAAATACTGGGTTTGTAATAAGCTTCTGTTCTGGGGTTCTGCTTTTATAGATTGGTATTGCTTTTTATTTTTTATTTTTCCTCTTTCTGGGTGTTTGTGTTAAAAATTTTGTGAACTTTTGGGGGGTTAATAGAAACTGTGTATTTCTCAGAGAGGAAATACTTTTGTAGGAGGTGATTTAGTTCTTCTTGGTCAGTAGGTTTTGAAATTTTTAAGGGGTGTGGTTCTGGGTATTTGTTTTAGGCACTAATCCTTGAAGAAGCTGCATTTACTAGTTAGAGAATTTGGTTTGGAAGGAGCAAATTGTAGTTGCTTTGTTGGGGGCTTCTCGGTGTTTTTCTGATATTGGTATAGGGCTTAGTGAGAGCTTGCAGTTCTTGTTGTCGAGGGAATAAGAATGCCGGGTGGTGGAAAGAGAAGGCTGCGTTTAAGCAAGCTCTACTCATTCAGATGTGGGAAGACATCTATGAAGGATGATGACCATTCACAGATTGGGGGACCAGGGTTTTCCAGGGTCGTCTTTTGCAATGAACCGGATGGCTTTGGGGCCGGGATTCGTAATTATGGGGGCAATTATGTTAGGACTACCAAGTATACACTTACCACCTTCTTGCCTAAGTCATTGTTTGAGCAGTTTAGGAGGGTGGCTAATTTTTTCTTCTTGGTTACTGGCGTCTTGGCCTTCACTCCGCTCACTCCTTATACAGCTGTTAGTGCTATCATCCCTTTAATTATCGTTGTTGGAGCAACCATGGTGAAGGAGGGTATTGAAGATTGGCGGCGAAAGCAGCAGGTACCATTTTTTGCTTGTCCAGCTTGGTTATATTAATTGATCCTCATCTTATGGATTTAATTGTTTCCTGAGGTTTTCTATCTTTCTTGTTCAAATTACAATATGGTTTGAATAGAATTAAAACAAACCATACCAATTGAAGAGTGTCCAGCACCTCAAAGTACTGGTAGACGATTTTGTTTTTTGTCGTGTACTTTATTTTTTTAATATCTGAAAAATGTCTTGGAAATCTGTGAATCAATGAGCGTCCTAAGGCTCAAGGCATCAACGACTTTGATGAATGTTTTTGTGATGTTAGCAAAAAGATTTGTAACAAAAAGTATAGATCCTCTGTGAAATCTTCTTAACACGCTACAGAGAGGATATGGGCAACTTGAAGTCATCTGTTTAGATTCATGGCATATGACGTTTCTTTGGGTAGGTGATGTGTAATTTGACAAAAGTGTTTGGATCACATGATCTGTATAGGATGCTAATATTCTCTCCTGCATTGTTAATTTTGGCACCCTCAGCTCCAAACTCGAATTATTTCGAAAATGGAAAAAAAAAAAATATATATATATATATGTTTCTATTTACTTAGAATCACTAGATCATATCCAATTCTTCTCCTATCTGCACAATACTAATTATATGACGTCTATATTCTCTTGCTTGCGGTCAAAGATCTTTACTGACCAAAGTGATAACAATGTATACATTGTTTGTTCTTTCTGGCAAGCTGTTACATCTGGATTTTTAATTGTGCAGGATACTGTGGTGAACAATAGAAAGGTTAAAGTGCATCAACGTGATGGAGTTTTCGATTATACTGAATGGAAGAACCTGAGAGTGGGGGATATAGTAAAGGTGGAGAAGGACGAATTCTTTCCGGCGGATCTACTCTTGCTTTCATCCAGTTATGATGATGCAATCTGCTATGTTGAGACCATGAACCTTGATGGGGAGACAAATTTGAAATTGAAGCAAGCATTGGAGGTTACTTCAGACTTGCATGAGGATTCCAACTTCTGTGACTTTAAAGCTATTGTTAGATGCGAAGACCCCAATGCACATCTGTACTTTTTTGTTGGAAGTATGGAGTTTGAAGAGATGCAATATCCCCTGTCTGCTCAACAAGTTCTTCTCAGAGACTCTAAACTCCGAAATACAGAGTACATATATGGGGCTGTTATCTTCGCCGGTCATGACACAAAGGTTATGCAAAATTCTACTGATCCCCCTTCAAAGAGAAGCAAAATTGAGAAGAAGACGGACAGAATTATCTACTTCTTGTTCTGTGTTTTATTTCTGATGGCATTTGTTGGATCTGTTCTCTTTGGCATTGCAACTGAAGATGACTTAGAAAATGGGAGGTCAAAAAGGTGGTATCTTAGACCAGATGATTCTACAATTTTCTTTGACCCCAAAAGAGCACCAGTTGCTGCACTTTTTCACTTTCTGACAGCCCTAATGTTATATAATTACTTTATTCCAATCTCCTTATATGTGTCGATAGAAATTGTCAAAGTTCTTCAGACCATCTTCATCAATCAAGATATTAACATGTACTATGAAGAAGGTGACAAACCGGCATATGCCCGCACCTCAAATTTGAATGAGGAACTTGGCCAAGTTGACACGATACTTTCTGATAAGACTGGAACTTTGACCTGCAATTCAATGGAGTTCATCAAGTGTTCCGTGGCTGGGACAGCTTATGGTCGTGGTGTCACAGAGGTTGAGAGGGCTATGGAGGGAAGAAAAGGCTCGCCTGTGGGTAAGGAAAATGTAAATGGATTCAACAACATAAAGGATACTACAAATTCAAAGTCACCCATAAAAGGCTTCAATTTCAAAGATGAAAGGATCATGAATGGAAACTGGGTTAATGAGTCTCATGCAGATGTCATTCAGAAGTTTCTTCGTGTGTTGGCAATCTGTCATACTGCCATACCTGAAGTGGATGACGAAACGGGGAAGGTTTCATACGAAGCTGAATCTCCAGATGAAGCAGCATTTGTGATTGCAGCAAGAGAACTCGGTTTTGAATTCTTCATACGGACCCAGACAAGTATATCACTATATGAGTTGGATCCAGTGTCTGGCAACAGAGTTCAAAGGTATATCTCATTGCATTTCTTATAAAATGAGAGAATAGAATTAACATATATGCTGTACTCTTTGGCTGCCATTTGTAATGCCTATGGATTCACCTGAATACCCAGTTCACACGGCACTTTTATGATTTTGCACCCACTTCGCACTGGGCACATCCATTTTGGTATTGTCATTGTGATGTGCGTCTTGTGGTGGACACAGATCTCCAGGGAACGGGGTTAGATACTCCCCCTGCCCACTCTTTCTGTGGCTGCATACACACGTGCATGTGGGGTATTTGCTTTATGCTTGACTAATGCTTTAATCATAAAAGGCTATATCTTCAATGAATAATTTCCTTTTGCAGGTCGTATAAACTTCTGAATGTTTTAGAGTTTAACAGCTCAAGGAAGCGGATGTCCGTGATAGTAAGAAATGAAGAAGGACAAATACTAGTACTTTGTAAAGGTGCTGATAGGTAGGTGATCAGCTATCCTGAAACCTCAGATGTGTCATTATCTACTTCTTTCACCCTAACTCATTTTCCCATGCAGTGTCATGTTTGAAAATCTTGCCAAGAATGGTAGGGAGTTTGAAGAGGAGACCAGGGAGCATGTGAACGAGTATGCTGATGCAGGCCTGAGGACCTTGATACTTGCCTATCGTGAACTTGATGAAGAAGAATACAAAGAGTTCAATGCAAAATTCACTGAGGCAAAGAATTCAGTTAGTGCAGATCGGGAAACATTGATTGATGAAGTATCAGAGAAGATTGAGAGGGATCTAATTCTTCTTGGTGCAACTGCTGTTGAGGACAAACTCCAAAATGGGGTGGGTTGAAACTACTAATTACTAATCAATGTACCTGTTTAATTGATTATGGGGTTTGGAAATGACGTTTCTTCTATTGTGCTCTTCAGGTTCCTAATTGCATTGACAAGCTTGCCCAAGCGGGAATCAAGATTTGGGTTTTGACTGGAGATAAGATGGAGACTGCCATCAATATTGGGTATGATTTCTGGGTTTGAGTGTTCTGACTTTGAGGCGAGGCCTACTTCTCATACTATTTTTGAAGATATCTAACTTAAATATATAAATTTGCAGTTTTGCTTGTAGTTTGCTTAGACAAGGAATGAAGCAGATTGTAATCAATTTGGAGAGTCCCCAAATTCAAGCGTTGGAAAAGGCAGGAGATAAGGCTGCCATCACCGAGGTAAATTTGTATTTAAGTTTTTTATTCCTTTTCTTCAGATGAGAAAGTTTACTTTTTGAGAACAGAACTTATAGTTTTGGCAAGCAAGTTTCCTTTTACAATAGGGGAGCCTTATGAGATACTATGAGGTTAATGTGACTCTGGCTGACCAAATTCTGATGTGTTTAATGATTATGTAATGCCTGACTTATCAACCTAAATTATGTGATTGCTTCACTTTAATACCCACTGTATGAGAAATGCATATTAGCCTAATGAAACTCAGTGGTCTATACATATCATCTTTTGCCATTTATACCTTTTCAGTCTTTTAGTATATATGTTCAATTGTGGGCAATCATATCTACAAAAAAATCTTCTTTAGGCTTATCTTTATTTTGGTAGTGCCAATTACTAGCATTTTATTGGGTCACCACTAGTATTTTCTGGGCAGGATTTTCTTTATATTAGCTTCTTTTTTTTTTTTTTTTTTTTCAAAAGCTCCATTGACTCTGTCTCTTCTTCCCATTTCTGCATCTCCTCATGTATAAATAATAAATGGAGATGGTGCTGATGTGGCATTCTTTCTGGAGGTAGAAAGATTAATGTCTTAATCCTGATGGCTTATAACTGAATCTGTGTTAAATGAGAATTGTTCAAGTCTGCAAAAGGAGGAAGGAATAAAGGGTAATCTACCAGATAAGGAATGGAAAAGTATGCATCTCTACAGAAAACCATGCTTGTTCCCAGGACTTACTAACAGAGTGTATGTCCTTTGTGCTTAACATGGGGTCAACATATTTGGTGAAGCTCTAGGCTTCAGTTATAAATGCTGTGATCCTTGGTGGAATTAGAATCATGATATCTTATAAATTAATGTAGATATAATATTGATGGGAGAATTCTGATTCATTATTTAGGCATCGAAGGAAAGTGTTGTACGTCAGATAACTGAAGGGAAGGATCAGCTTACTTCATCAAGTGGGAGCTCTGAGGCATTTGCTTTGATCATTGACGGGAAATCGCTTGCTTATGCTTTAGAGGATGATATGAAGAACACATTTCTAGAACTTGCAACTGGTTGTGCATCTGTTATATGCTGCCGCTCATCACCAAAACAGAAGGCGCTGGTGGGTTTATATTTTATTCAGTGTCTTTAATATCTTCAATAACTTTTCTTCATCATCTTTTTTTTTTTTAAACATAACTAGCATTTGGAGTAATTTGATTTTCCTGCTGGAAAAAAAGGTTACAAGACTAGTAAAATCTGGAACGGGGAAAACGACGTTAGCGATTGGTGATGGTGCCAATGATGTGGGAATGCTTCAAGAAGCAGATATAGGAGTTGGAATTAGTGGTGTTGAAGGAATGCAGGTACTCAATAGATTGTTCTGCGTTTTTATGTTGAATCATGTAGAAAACCTTTGTTACTTAGAAAAAATATAATGTAGAAAACCTTTGGTTTTTTTATTTTTTTATTTATTTATTTATTTTTAATTGTGTTTCTCATTCCTTATACACTTTTCTTAATGCTTATTTTTTAATTCAGGCGGTCATGTCAAGTGATATTGCAATTGCACAGTTTCGATTTTTGGAGCGGTTGCTACTTGTGCACGGACATTGGTGCTACAGAAGGATCTCATCAATGGTAATCATTCTTATATGTGGATTTAAGCAGTCATTTTTTTAAAATATATATATTTAAAAGAATGAATTGAATTGAAGCACCATGAAAAAAAAAAAAAACTACATTGGGGCATGCCCCAGGCAACAGCAAGAATTACAATGGGGGAACCTCAAAGCACTTGCTAAAGCAAAAGAAGCAATGCAAGCTCAAGAACTATAGACATCCAAAGACAAGCCCCAATAACGGGATAATTGACTATTATCCTGGGGGATTTAGGCAAACTTGAGAATTCAAAATCTGGAAAAAGTTACTCATCTAAATTTTTTCACAAATGTAAAGCTTTGTATAAGGATCTAATTACTATGGTCATTCTTGTATTGGCAGATATGTTACTTCTTCTACAAGAATATCACATTTGGTTTCACTCTCTTCTTATATGAGGCGTATACATCATTCTCTGGGCAACCTGCATACAATGATTGGTTTTTGTCACTCTATAATGTTTTCTTCTCATCCATTCCGGTGGTTGCTATGGGAGTTTTTGACCAGGACGTTTCTGCAAGGTATTGCCTCAAGGTACGTCAACCGCCTAACACATGGATTCAATTATGTCTATTTTGATGGTTAATGATAATACAGTCTCAAGAATTATTATTATTATTATTATCTAGAATGAGATCAAAATGTTATACATGCATCATGCCTAGTCCTACCAATAGTCCACTAATTCCTTTTAAGGGCCCCAGGGTGGTGTTGAGTTTTTCACTTTTTGGATAAATAAGTATGGGGATTGGGGGCTCCAAGTTTTCATCACATTGAGAACACTTGGGGAATCCCATTCTGAAGCGCCATTGGCCAAACAGGCCATTGTGCTTTAAGAGTTGTTAGTAATTTCAAATGGTATGTACTGCTATATGGCCATTATTTGGGACTGTTAGATTACTCAGTGGAAGGCAGAAAATTAAATCTATTTTTAGAATGCCACTAGTGGCAAACAACCAACGCCTCCTTATTTATGACTGAAGTAACATATATTTAGCTATGACTTTTGACATATTTGTTTTCTTATTAAATGCTGATGTACTGATTATTCCTTGTTTTCCCTGGCAGTTTCCTCTATTATACCAAGAAGGGGTGCAAAATGTCCTTTTCAGCTGGCGCCGAATACTCAGCTGGATGTTAAACGGGTTTTGCAGTGCCATAATCATTTTCTTCGTCTGCACAAAATCGCTGGAGCTCCAGGCTTTCAATAATGACGGACAAACTGCCGGGAGGGATATTTTAGGGGCAACAATGTATACATGCATTGTTTGGGTTGTAAACTTGCAGATGGCACTCACTATAAGTTACTTCACCTTGGTGCAACATGTTGTCATCTGGGGTTCGATTGTTTTCTATTACATTTTCCTCTTGGCATATGGAGCCATGTCTTCTTCCTTTTCTACAACTGCTTACAAACTCTTCGTTCAGAACCTTGCCCCAGCCTCTTCTTATTGGCTTGTCACTCTTGTCGTGGTGATCTCAACCCTAATACCATACTTCTCGTACTCAGCAGTTCAGATGCGCTTCTTTCCTATGTACCATGAAATGATACAGTGGATAAGGCATAATGGCCAATCAAATGATCCCGAGTATTGTGATATGGTGCGGCAGAGCTCGTTACGAACAACTACTGTCGGCTCCACAGCGCGCTTGGCAGCAAGGACAAACCGCTTGAGAAATAAGAACAATAACAAAAGGTGATATTTGTGAATTTGTTCTTTGATGGTTAGCTGCCAAAAAATGCCGGTCGGAAATATCTGGCAGACCTTAGAAATTTGGCGGCCGGATATGACTCCATCTGATATGAGCTATTTATTGGTTCTACTTGGATCAGAGGTACGACACAGAGATTACCGTTGCAAGATGACTGTGTACAGTAGCATGACTCACCTGTAGCATATCTTAGGGAAAAAATTCCCCGAAATATTTGAAGTTTTTGCCTTTGCCCATATGAAGCCATGTATTTTGTATTTTTGTGTTAGTTAATGTCATACAGAAAGGAGTAAATTCAATGTAGGATTGGACATTGATGCTAGCTTATTACAATACGAGAATAGAGCCTACCCTGTTCTTCCTGTACTATTTCTTTTCAGCTCTTACAAAATACAGTTATATATATATGTTCCTTCTTTGTCCATGTTTGCTTTTTCCATGCTTTTGTTTCGAACACATTGAATCTAGTGTGATTTACATGTATAACTTACAGAGTTATCTGGTCAAGCTTTTCAATGATGTATTACCTGAATCAAATTAAGTGAAACTTCCATAAAAAATGAATAAAAATAAAGGGCTTTAGCTTGCATCCTGTCTACTGTCTAGTGTCTACCCCTAGAAAATGCATGTGGCCTTCTGATTAATATTGTTGAGGATGCATTTGAACATTTCTCTTGAAATATTTTTATTTCGGAAATGATCCCATTGTATATTAATCGCCTACGAGTGATCAGTTCACTAGATCGAACCTGTTCCTTACAATGGGTAAAGCCATGCTTATTTCATTTTCCAATATCTTTTTCTTCTTCCTAGTTTCTTCAACGTCTCTAGATTTCTTCTTCTCCATTCTTTGCGTTTCTTCTTTCATCTTTCTTTTTGTTAGGGTCATTATCTAGGATTTAGATCCCTTGAAATTTTTTGCTGCTTGAATTTCAAAGAATTCGAGCAAAGAATGAAAGAGGAGTGTGGATCCTGAGGTGTCTGAATAGGTGGGCTTTGGCTCCGCACCTTGGGAGCAGACTTATTTGGACACCCTGAAACTTGCACATATTTTCTCTAATTCTCTTAATCTTGTTCGAATTCAAACAAACAATTACAAGAAATTTCAGTCCCACTTTCCAAACAAAACTTTCACCTATGTAATATTTTGAAGGCTAAACGCATAGAGTAATACTATATACCACACATTTATCTCACATTTATCTTATTATGCTGATATGGTATGGTATAATTGCCATTATATATATATATTAACAATGATTGATCTAATGGCTACTACACCCTATCACATCAACATAGTAGGATAAATGTGTGGTATATAGTACTTTTCAAACGTTTAAAAAAATAAATTGGATTATTTGTTCAAATTTGGTGAATTTACACAAAATTTAATGAATTTGACTTAGGTGCTGAAAAAATCAATGCTTCAAAATTAATTTCACCCAGAGAGAGAGAGAGATTAAATTAGACCGTTTACAGCATTACTAGTAGACTCATTAAAATAGTGTTTTTTTTTTTTTTTTTAATCTATTTTGGTGAGCCAAATCACTAAAAACCACAACCAAATCACTAAAACCCACAAAACTCCCCAATAGCCTCACCAAAATGATGATTTTTGTTTGGTTCTACTAACTACTAAGAAGTGGAAATGGATGTTTGGTAAGTTTTGACCCAATAACACAAGAACAAAGGGTTCTTCGCATTTATGAAAACTCCTTTCAAGTTGTTAGTTTCACCCTAGTTTTACTAAACAGATCGATGAGGGGAATGTGCTTCATCAACAAGACAATTCTGGAGATATATGGTTATGCTTATTGCTTGCCTTTTGTCAGTTTTGTGCCTTATTTATATATGTACAGTACTATCTGTTGAGTGCTTTGATAGTTTGATGCATTAACAAATACTTTAGGTTGAAACGCTTGCGGTTAATTCAACGCATCTGATAATGATTCTAAAAGTGACATCAATTTTTTTTGATTTTTGAAATGACTCAAAGATAACGGACATGAATCTTTCTTTTAGTATTATTCCATATTCATGTACCTTTTTTTTTTTTTTTTTTTAATCCTATATATTAATTGGTTATCAACAAATATCATAAAAAAAAGGAAGGAGAAATCTTCAAATTACCACAAAAAAATAAAAAAATGAATTGAGTATTTTATTTACATTAAATGTCCACATGCAGCACCTTTGATATGCTAGAGATATATATGAGTCAGTGATTTTGATGTAATTAACAAAAAAATATTAGAATTAGTAACAAATTAAACTAACGATATTAATACAGAGAATATACAACTAATTGTGTTAATCAATGAGAGGGATTGAGGTTTCTTGGATTTGGTTCTTCTCGCACCATTTTTGTGCAGTACAGCTAGAGCCTAGAGCCTAGAGCCTAGAGCTATCTCCCCCTTCAATCACGTAATCACGTACACAAACAAAAACAGAAGACCGGGAAAAAAGAAAAGGTCAACAAAATAAGCAGGCCAAAGGGAATTTTCAAGGAAGGAATTTCCTGATCCGGCCGGGCCAAACCCTAAAGGTGCCTGGAGCCTACGCCTACGCCTACGCGACAGCGAGGCCAAGAAAATCGGAGGCGGACTTGGCCATGATGATGGAGAACTCGTTAAAGCTAATGACACCGTCGCCATTGGTGTCGGCCTCGCGCATCATCTCCGTGAGCTCGCGGTAGGTCAAAGGGTGACCCATTTTGGCCATGGATCCGGCGAGCTCGGCGGCGGTGATGTAGCCGTTTCCGTCGCGGTCGAAGGACCGGAAAACCTCCAGGAGCTGCTCCTGGTTGATGAGCACCTGCTCGCTCATGTCGGGCATGATGGCGCCGACGAGCTCGTCGAACTCCACGGTGCCGTTGCCGTTGGCGTCCATGTTGGCCAGCAGGACGTGAAGCTGGTCGCCGGAGGGCTTGAGGCCAAGGGAGCGGAGAAGGGCCGCCAGCTCCAGCTGCGTGAGGCTGCCGTCCGAATCCATGTCGAAGCGCATGAATATGTCCTTCAGCTGCTTCAGCTGCTCGGATTGGAGCGTGGCCATCATCACGAAAATGGGAGATCGAAGAAGAAAGATCGCAGACGGAGTAGTTTTTGTGGGTTTGGTTGGTTCTTGGTTTGTTTAGGACGTGGGGCTTGTGTTTTTCTTTTGTTTTAACGACGTTGGAATGGTTCAAACTGTACGTAGTACATCTGAAGCGCGTTGAGACAAAGTAAATATTATAACCCAATCAAATGGTGACAAAATCATCCTGTGAAGCTTCAACGAAGACAGTCAAGCTCATGGGAATATGGGATGCCATGTGTGAGCTAGTATTTTTTTTATTTAATTATTTCAATTGACTTGGATATTTGGATCGAATTCTTGGACTTCTCAATTATTGGTTGCATTCATGATCGATCAATTGATTTTTTATAGTTCAATCTTTTATGTATTTTATAATTGGGATAATCGCATTATTAGTTTTTGGGATTGACTTAAATTACGAATCGCTTTCTATTGTATAAAAAGTTCATTGAGGGTCCTTGTAGTAAACTATAATTACGAATCATTAATTCTTTGAACCAGTTTTTCGTCACTAAGCTGACATAATCTGTTAGTTTGCCACGTTATATCAATTGTGAGACAACCTCTAAATATCATATGTATTGCAATTCACTAACAGACTCTGTTAATTTGGTGGACGGAAAACGGGTTCAGAGAGTGATTTGTAATTATAGTTTACCACAAGGACCCTCCATGAACTTTTTAAACCACAGGAAGTGATTCGTAATTTAGGCAAACTCTAAAGACCAGTGGTGAGATTATCCTTCATAATTAGCAAGTGTTCAAAAATACCCAAATTATATGGGTCGGGCCGGGTCAAGCAGAGACGAGAGAAGAGACCAGGACGATTTCATCAATACCAGAATTTTCAGATCCTACTATATCATGTATTAATGGCTCTTTGGCATGGCTGTCTAAAGCAGATAGATCAAATACAGTTAGCAATTAATCTGTTGATCTGTTCATCTGAATGGCAGACAAACTAATTAATTAATATAAATTTCTGCTATGTATTACTGAAAGAGCCAATCATTTCAATTATTTGATACTCTGCATTAATATTGTGATCAAATTCACAACTTGAGAAGCTCCCTGATCCCTTCATACCCCAGAAGCTTCCAAATGCAAACTCCCCCTTCTGGGACAGCTCCTCTAACACCTTCTCAACTTCTTCCATACATGACCCACAACCATGGCGGCCTCCATCCATGGCCAACCTGCTGTCAACTTGAATGCTAAAAGACCCTAGGCCTACAAAATCATCTTTGTATTTACCCATCTGATCCCTTCCTCCGCCTGTTATCTTCTTATCTTCCTTTCTTTGTCGCAGCTTCTTCCTTGCATATTCTCTCGTCTTTCGCACCAGCTTGTAAGGAAGCTTGAGCAAGACGAAGATGACAATCTGTAGGATCAAGCATTGGCAGCAACAACATATGACAACACAGTCTGCGGCGAGCATGTTCATGTCCTCCTCCATGGCTGTGAAAGCTTGAAGAATTAATTAAGGAGTTGTTGATTGATAGATGGTGAAGAAAATGTTTTGAAGGCATAAGTTCCTTCTCCTATTGGGAGGTATTGGGAAGGGTGAAGCAACCATAATCATAGGTGGCAAACCTACGAAAACAATTATCAGTTGTCTTGCCCTCAAATTAAATATGAAGAGATCGAATATCATATGTCAAGGAAACATAAGCTGTCATACAATGATTATAACTTGAATTCTACTTTTCAGTACAAGCTTTCTTGGACAACTTCAAGCCTTTCCTAGCTTTGGGTATCATGGAGTTTTCTTTTTAAGGAATGTTATTTGTAGTATTAGTCTTTCGCTTAGCATTAAGATTTTTTACAATTTTAAATAAATTGTAGATTTTTAAATTATAGAATTTAAGCCGTTTTTAGGTATCGAAACGAATGAAAATTGTCACCTTTTAAAAAGGAGACATGCTATCGAGATAGCTAGAAATAATTTTTCTCTCAAAAAGTTTTTTTATTCACTTTTGCAGATCAAGACGCTTCTTCTTCATAAATTTAAAAGACAGTTTTTTGGTCAAAACTTTTTTACAACATAAAGAACAAAAACCGGATGAAAATATACTTAATTCTCAACTCTAACATGCCTCATTTTTAAAAGGTGGTATTTTTCAAGCATTTCGATGCTTAGAACCGGCCTAAATTTACAATTTCTTTAAAATGGTAGAGGATCCTTATCCTATTTTCAGAATAATTAAGGTATGAGTTCTCGATTATATTGCAAATTTTTCCTTTATTTTATTTTATTATTATTTTTTTTTTCACTTTTCTAGAGAAAAGCAAAGGATAAGATTGGAATACTAATATGGGGGCAAGTAGGTGAAAACATTTAATCCTTTTCTTCTTACTTTTTATTTTGGGATGAAAAAACATTTAATATATCATCGACATGATACACATACATGTTTTTGTATATTACACGTACATCTTCTTTTTTTTTTTTTTTTTTTTTTAAATTAACCATATTAGTTTTACAGATTCAATAATTGATTTAAAAAAGAAAAGTACAAGAAATATATAAGAGGTGGAAAAGATAAGATAATTTCTCATTCTTAAATCTAGGTTCTGGTATATGAAATATCTTTCTTTCCTCCTATCTTGCATAACGGTTTTTCTTGCTTTAACACGTACGTACGATTAGTTCTTGAGATATTTAAAGACGCAACGGCATCGTATCTTGCATGACAGCTGACAAGCCCAATATGTTCATATGCGAGGGAATTTAGAATTATCATCCCTCTCCCTGATTGTATAGCATGACATAAGCCACCATGAAACTAAAACCATACAGGTAACTGAAGACAGCTTTTGGTTGTCATAATCATCAAAACGTTGAGGTCTGCTGGCTGATAAACCCATCTGGCAAGTTCAAGTTGCTCAATCTAACTGCTTGCTTAAGAGATTACATCAAATTTAGTTGCTGAGGCATGTTTTTGTGTATGTCTTTCGTTTGAAAAGCTTCCACACGCAGTTCGATCACATGTTGATTATATATTTCCTAGTCTTGGTCATTCTTACATGTTACTCTTCCCTTTCTGCTTCTTTTTTCTTTTTTCTTTTTCTTTTTTGTTCTTTGTTGGGGCTTGAGGGATATTTACATGCTCTGTTATTCAGTATTCTTTTCCTCCATGAAAGTGAATACAAGAGAAGAGAAGAGAAGAATCTAACAGTCTCCCACCAGTTATATGACTCACTGAAAAAAATGGCTTTGGTGGAAACAAGATTCTTTTCATCTGCTAATTACACGAGCAAAATTGAAGTACAAAAGCACCAAAATTATATGTGAAGCTAAAATGGAACCTAGTTACAAGAATCAAGGGTTTAAATTTCGGTCTCTACAGCTGATAGATGGGTACGAAAGTGCATCTCAGCTGAGCCAAACTCCGCAATTAAACCTGCTTGAACAGGGCTCCGGCTTGGCTTGACAAACCCTCCTAGTTCAATTTTATCATTTCTCCAATATTTACCATGGCATTCTTAACTATCCAAGCTACTTTGCCTAAAAAAATCTGTACTATGATTTTGACCACCAAATGCCATTCTCCGAAACAATCTGATTTCTGCAGATTGTTGTGCGGAATCAAATATCTCGCTTTCCCCCACTCTCATTCCATTAGTTAGATCAGCAGCAGCTAAATTATCAAAGGCTCTAACAACCTGAGAAGTGAGAAGCATAAGAATGCCAAGAAAGATGATTTCCATGCATCTGTATCCGAACATCAGGAATGACATAAATAACATTAAATTCGATTACCTGTCCCATTCGTGGCCTCTTGGCAGATGAATGTCGCACACAAGCAGCGGCTATCTCAATCATACGCAACATTTCACTCTCAACAAAGTTCATTTCGAGCCTTGGATCGGCCAAATCTTTAAATTCCTTAGTATCAAGTGCATGACTTAGCAAAGGCCGGGCCTGAAAAATCAAGTGGGTTTTTGGTTAGGAGGGGTTGACTCTGGAAGATTACAATGTGGTTGAGTGCACAGGTTTTCTTTCCAAGTTTTCACATATGTTTGATACATTTAGTTCTTCTCACATTACTTTTATGCATGCATGTAAAAAAAATTCAATTAAATCACAAAATCTTCTGTGCAAAGAAATTCAAGTGTTCCTACCTAGATATGAAAAATAAGTCAAGGAGTAATTTAACTGGTTTGCAACTTTCTTCTAGAGTTAGATACGCAACTTGTCTTTCAAACTATTCCATGATTGCACACTGTCTGGGAATACAACGAACAAAGCTTCTTCAGAATTCAGGCTTTCTCTAGTTATTTCGCAAATATAAAATTTATACAAGCATTTTTTAATCAGAATTGTTTGTTAGAAGAAAATGTACATCATTGCTAGACTACCTACACTAAGGTCTAACGGGAGGTCAAGCGTCATGCTGTACACCCTAACCTCACTAGTGTTAAATTCTAAAATAAAAAAGATGAAAAAGTCCAAAAAAAGAATGATAATGGAAGTGGCCTAATAGTGCAGCCAGTCAAACAGACAAATATTCCTTCTGTCAACCTTTTTCTACCGAACAAAACTGAGTATTCATAACAGAATAAATGGTAAAAGCAGCAAAAAATTATATTAGATTCAAAGTCGAATCATGACATATTACTCAAAAGTGACAACTGCAGCCAAGAAGATTAGTTTAACGAATCATTGATGCCTTCCTAAATATTAGTTTAGCAATAACAAGTCAAGATACTTTTGTATCCAGCAGTGGAAGAAAACTTTTAACAAAATTGCATTTAACATATTTACCCATTCAACCAGACTCTCATCTCCCAAGGGTTGGGATGCATCCACAGGCTTCCTTCCAGTTATTAGCTCCAGAAGCACAACCCCAAACGAATATACATCAGATTTATCAGTCAATTTGCCACTTGATGCGTATTCAGGGGCCACATATCTGAAACCAACCAATAAACACGGTCAATACAAACTGGATCTGAAGAAAAAAAGTTTTCCTGAAGCAAATATACTTCAACTAGTATATACCCCCAGCCCTTGATTGACATATTGTGACATACCAGTAAGTTAGTCTCACATTAGGTGGGTTGATTGTAAAAGTGTTGCATAGGCGCTACGTCCTATATGATTCCTTACGAGGTAAGACTGAGCTTTATAAGTGATTTCAATAAGCTTCAATTGTAACTTTGACTAATCCTCTTGGAATAATAGCGCAAATATGGTTACTGCTTTTTTCAGGTCATGGCATATGTTGTTAGGGTAATCTAGTAACACCATGTGGCGCTAAGGCACTAGACAAGAACGTGACAGATTTGAATATGGGAGATTGTGACACTCCAAAAAATTAGTCCCATATTGAGTGGATTGATTGTGAATGTGTTGTATGGGTGCTAGTCTTGCATTGGTTTATTACTAGGTAAGACTGAACTTTATAAAAAATTTCAGGAAGAGAAATGCCCTCTGCACAACACGTGCACAACTGTAGACACATGGAGTGTGACTCATGTGGTGGAACCTATTCACATGGGTCCCACCTCATGTGTCTACAGTTGTGCAGGGATCACTCATCTTTCAGGGAGCTCAATTGTAATTTTGATTAGTCTTTTTGGCGTATAGTATAAATGTGACGAGCATTTTCCCTGAGTCGTGACACATGGACTAATAATAAATAGGTTGCTTACCCAAAAGTTCCGATGACACGGGTGGTTATATGTGTATATGCTTCTAGAGCTAATTTGGCAAGCCCAAAGTCTGAAACCTGTAAAGTGAAAAGTAGAATCTATAGGCTCCAAATCTACACAAAAAAGAGTAATTCTGATTGTAGCTTGAGAAAAACTCCTGCATACCCGAGCTTCAAAGTTGTTATCTAAAAGAATGTTCGATGACTTGATATCCCTATGAATAATGCGAGGATGGCCTGTTATATGCACAAGATTAAACAATGTAAATAACAAGTATTGACAATAAAATGGAATCTGATCAACAAAAACATTATTGCAGTAATCTAATGTGCTAAAACTTGGGTGCACTTGCCAAGGTAAGATCATATAGTTATTAAGTTTCAACTCTCATTACTAGTCAAGCCCACGTTCCATGTATGCTTCTAAGAAAATAATTTTCTAAAATGTCATGGTTGGTATTGAAATAGAAACTTTATCCCCAAAAGATCATTGTGACATCTAGAATTGAAAAATGATAACAGGAGATAACATGCCTTTTCCTGGTCAACCAATATTAGAGAAAAAGCAGTCATCATTTTTTAACAAACAACAAGAAGCCCACTAATCTTTTCATCCCCTACCTCCTTCAATGAGGTTGGATTATATTCAGGGTGAATATAAGTGTCTTTCCTCATTAAACAACTGCATATTAAGAGGATTAAATTAAGGTTTGACCAATAGGCCATTGTTTCAAGACATCATAGCCCAATCTTTTCCTGGGACTGTATCTGGAGAGGCTAAAATTAATAGATGTTGTTAATAGGACTAATATAATACTAAACAAGGTGAGTGGTATCGTTATATTTGAAAAGGTACTAGTGTGAAGGGAATCTGGTTACTATCGGTATGTTTAGTTGGGCGGCAACTGTTAAGGCCATTTATTTTGAGTTACGGATAGATAAGGACAAAACATGTTTGCTGGTTGTGTAGAAAATAAGTACAGATAATTACAGTCTTCATGGAGATAAGCTATTCCCCGAGCTGCACCAGCAGCAACCTTCACACGTGTTGCCCAGTCCAGAACCGGCCCACCTTCACCTACAAAATGTAAGGAGCAAAGCACAGGATCAGCAACCAATTATCACAAATTGGTACTCCAATAATTTTGCTATGGATTTACCATGAAGATGGAAATAAAGGGTATTGTTAGGGACGTAGTCGTAGATAAGCAGCCTTTGGTTCTCAGAAATGCAGTAGCCCTCTAAGGAAACCAAATGGCGGTGGTGTATGCGACTAATAATCTCAACTTCAGCTTTAAATTCTCGCTCACCCTGACCGCCACCAATTTTTAGCTGCTTTACTGCTACCTCTCTCCCATCCGGTAGGTATCCCTTATACACACAACCAAATCCACCTTCACCCAGAAGATTCTGATCTGAAAACCCGTTTGTGGCCTTGACTAGTTCTTCATACGTAAACCATGACCTTGAATTGCCTAATCCACCTGCTTCTGCTGGAGAA
The DNA here is from genome assembly GCF_958979055.1 of Alnus glutinosa. NCBI lineage: Eukaryota > Viridiplantae > Streptophyta > Magnoliopsida > Fagales > Betulaceae > Alnus > Alnus glutinosa. Next base: position 8,194,861 of record NC_084886.1, on the reverse strand, counting down.
TACACAGAATCGCTGCCAGAACCACTTTGCATAAGAGGAGCTGAAGAATGTGTCTTTGTAATGGATGAATCTGGACAAGTTACAAAAACTTAATTCATTTAATGCCCTCACATTCGCAATCATTTAATTTCAATTTTTTTTTTGAAAGAAACAACATGAATTAACTATCACCTAACTGATTATAGCTACCCAATAACTTTAAACTACAGTTTGACTTCTGTGTAAGGTTGAACCACTACTTCTGTCCTCCAACATTGGTCTTGGTGTCAATTTTGTCTCTCAATATTTAATCGTGTCAATTTAGTTCCTTTACTTACTAAATTATGTCACTGAAATTGTCCAAGCCATAAAGCTTCATTGGCATGGAAACTTATATCACATAATTTAGGTTATGTAAGAGGCAAGGTACGAAACTGCACCCATGTCCCTCTTCGTTTTCTTCCTTTTATCGCCCTTTTGGAGCTCCTTCACCTGAACTTGCTCTTTTCTTCCCAGTACTGTTTTTTTGACAACCCTCCACCAGCAGGTGCTCTGTTGTTATTGATCTTGTTACTTCCATCACCGTGTCAGATAAGCTGTCTGCCCTGCATTGACATTTCAGCTAAGTTATGTGATATGAGTTTCCATGTCAGCAAAACTGATGACGTGGACACTTTCCATAAGCCATGTCAGAAATTCCTGTCCTCCAGCTGCCAGTCACATTGACACAATTATGTCAATGGACTAAATTGACACACGTAAATGTTCATGGACGAAATCGACACAATAGCCAAAGTAGGAGGAAGAAAGTAGTTGGTTAACGATAAATATATAATAGATACAACCTACTGTAGTTGTATACATATAAAAATATCCAGATGAACTTCTTATTATCTCTTTGGGTCGAATACTTCATCCCCCTCTGGATTTTGTTGAAGATACACAAATCCTCCTCTTCTAAAAATTATTCAGACCATTCATACCTGGCATACACTGTAATCCAATTCATCATTCATGCAGACAAAAAATATTAATGACACTACTAAATAATGTCATACGCCTTAAATAACCTTATTTTCATTATTATAGAGTTCTTGTAAACCCTTTCTCTGGGGTGCGTTTTGTAAAGGTTTTTGAGGTGAGGTTTTTTTTTCTTTAATAGTAACAAGAAGTAATTGATATGATATAAAGTAAAAAGAAGTTTTGAACTTTTTGTAAGGAAAAATGAAAAAGGATGTTAAAAAGTAATTGATGTGACATAAAAAGTGAAAAATGTTGTTAAAAAGTGATTTGACGTGATATAAAAAGTGGAATGTTTTGAAGGTGACTTTGTTCGGGGAAAAATGAAAGTGTTTGCCAAACAAGCCCTATACAGTATACCCACCATGCAGATTATTTATTTATTTTTTTTCCTCAAATGAAGCATATTCTATTTTTTTTTATAAGGGTAGAATTGCCAATTTTCATTTTATGTTGACAAAATCATCTTGGGAAAAAGTTCAATTTCAAAAAATGCGAGGGAGTCCCCGTATTTTCACCTAAATCAAAGGAAGGTTAGAGTATTTTACCCTCTTTCTTTTCTCAAGGAAAGAGAGTGAGTAAAAAAAAGAAGAGAAAAACTTCACTTATAACCCCTAATCTTTCATCACTTTTGAAAAAAAGTACCCAAATTTTAAAAAGTGTCAATTTAGGGTATCCATTTTCAATTTTTTTCAATTTCAACTAGGGGTGGGCGTCGGGTAACTTGGTGTCGGAAACACCATTTCCGACTATCGACCGGAACTGTCGGTAAAGTCGGGTAATTCCATGAAGACTTATTTTCAAAAATATCGGATAAATCGGTAATTATCGGTCGGGTAAATCGGAAAACTCATAGTCAAGCAACTTCACTTGCAGTGCACCACCAGATCGGAACAACCGAACAACAGATCGAACTACTAAAAACAACAACCGAACAACTATGAAAACCAACCAAACAAATACAACCAACAACTATCCTATGAAAACAAAGAAAACAAAATGCGGAATGTCGATTCCCGAATCTTATCTTGAGAGTTTGGACGAGTTGAACACGGTGAACTCCTGGACTCCAGAACACGAGTGAGAGAGAGAGAAGGACAGGCGGATGGGCGGGGGCTGTGGGCGGTTGGGTGTCACGGCGTGGGGCGGGGAGGAAGTGATCCTAGGCTAGGGTTCAGGAGACGGTGTCGTGAGGGAGTGAAGTGTGAAGATTGAAGAAGTGTCTAAAGTGAAGTAGGGTTTTGAGAAAAAGTATTAAGGATGCATTTATATGTTTCCTTAAACAGCGTTGCTTGGCTCATAATATTTTTGCCTTTGTCGGGTTGGGTCGGGTCAGTTACCGTCAGAAAATGGATTCTACTGATTAACGACCGACACTAAATTCGAAAATATTTTTTATTCCGATTTTCGATTCCTTTTTTTTTTTCGGTAGGCAGTAGGCAGTTCGGTGGCGATCAGCGGATTTTCGGTAGTCAGTAATCGGATAATTTGCACACCCCTAATTTCAACCCTCCGTTAGAATTTTTTGTTAAACCCTATCAAAATTCCCAAAATACTCCTGTTTTTTAAGAAAAAATTATAAATTTTTTAAAGATTCAGGCATAGATATTTTTGCAAATTCCGTTAAATTCTTACCAATACCTAAAACAATTTTTCTTCCCAAAAATAATGGTGTATTTTGAGAATTTTGACAGAATTTAACGGAAAATTCTAATGAAATGTTGAAATTGAAAGATGGATACCCTAAATTGACACTTTTTAAAGTTTGGGTACATTTTTTCAAAAATGATGAAAAATCAGGAGTTATAAGTGAAGTTCTCCCCAAAAAAAATAATAAGCAAACAAACAATAAAACCAAAACTTCTCAGTATCTAACCAACTTATATCACTTAAATGATAAGACATTATGATGGTTGGATTTCAGTTCACATCACTGAAAGGGGATTAAGTTCGGGTACTAGTAAGCCATAATCCTACTCTGAGGAAGAAAGCACATCTAAGAAATCCCATAGAAACCAGTACTCCAAAATTGAATATCTAAAGTGTGAATATCCCTTAGAAGTATAACATGCTAAAAGTACCCAAGAGACAGGAAAATGAAAAAGACAGTCAGTTACATCTAAAGCGATATTTATAAAATTTACCTGATTTTGGGGAAGGGCATAGAGGGGATGGCATGACATAACCACCAAGTCCAGAACCTCTATCTTTTCGCTTCCTTATGCACCAGACAGCCATTCCAATGAGGCTAAGCACTATGATTCCCGTCACTGCACCAATAGCCACTAAGCCTGCAGTACCAATGCTCCCATTACCAGTGGAATTTGATCTTCCTGTTGCAGTAGGATTAGTATTGCTTGCAGCTGGACCATTTGATGGTGGGATTGGATTTTGATTAGGAGATGGGGGAGACAGGGATGGTGGAGAAACATGTGAGGGAGGAGGTGGTGCCAGTCGTATGGGTGATGGGGGCACTGACTTTGCAGGCGAGTTTGAAGGTGAAGGAGTTGGTTGAGAACCAGGTGGAGGAGTAAGACTAGGAGGTGGAGGTGCATTACTGGGAGGTACAGATGCTGGTGGAGGAGGTGAATTTGCAGGGGGGGTTGATGCTGGTGGTGGAGGTGGACTTTGAGATGGACCAGGTGCTGGTGGTGGGGGTGAATTTTTAGGTGGTGTAGATGATGCTGGTGGTGGTGAATTCTTGGGTGGCATAGTTGATGGTGGTGGTGGTGGTGGTGGTGAATCTTGAGGGGGCTTTGAAGGTGGGGGAGGTGAATTCGCTGGTGGTGTTGATGATGGAGGAGGAGGTGAGCTCACTGGTGGTTTAGATGGTGGTGTAAGAGGTGAACTTGCTGGGGGACTAGGTTTTAAAGGTGGCGGAGGTGAACTTTCTGGAGGGCTTGATGGTGGAGGTGGTGGAGAATTAGAGATGGATGGAGGAGGATCATTGGATGATGGAGGTGACGGTGATGTAGGAGGATCTGATAGAGGAGGAGGTGGTGATGTTGTAGGTGCCAATGGGGTTGAATTCTTAGAAGGGGGTGATGGAGGTGATGTTGGAGGAGCTGTTGGGACAACAGGAGGGGATGAAGTTGAAGGGCTAGCAGGGTCGGGTGGATTATCACTGGGCTGCGTTGATGGGGAAGTAGTAGTAGAAGGGGACGGAGGAGGAGAAGAAGAAGAGGTTTGTGGGGGTGGACTGGTGCTGGAGGGTGGTTGTGGTGGTGACGAAGTGGTGGAGGGTGGTGGAGAACTGGTGGAAGGTGACGTTGTGGTAGAAGCTGGTGGCACGGCCGAGGGTGATGAATCCGGAGATGGCACCGTGCTTGCCATCTATACAGTTTTAATCGAATCTGATGATGACAGTCTAGCTAAATATATCTCATATCAGAATCATTCATGAAACTTTCACAAAATCCTCTTAATTCTCATGCAGAAGCCAAACCAAGTGACCAATTTCCAATCTTACTCCAACCCCAAGTTTCAAAACTTAAAATTAAAGAAAATTTCCAAATCACCAAACTTTACCAACCAGACCCCAGAGGCCCCACACTGCACTCTCAGCACAAAAAGCCCCGTCCACAGCAAAACCCAAATGAACAACCTGGTTTTAAGAACAACCCGGGTTACAACCACCTTCAAGATTGTAAATCACTTCTAAATGCAAAACCCAGATGAGTTATTACTTCGAAAAGCAAAATCTCGATCGTCAAGGAGGGTATAAGCAAAAACCCAGATCAACAAACTCAAAAAGAAATCGACAATCTATCAAATTTTTATTAATCAACTAATCCCATCAACACCTAACGTTTATCTACAAATTCACAACATAGCAAAATCTTCGGTAAGCAAATGCAGCAACATCCATATCATTTAAAGTGTTTCTGAAGACGAAGAACAGAAATCCTACGTTCTCAAAAACCTTACCTATCTTTTCAGTCTTCTACAACTCTCTTATTTCTTCAGCTTTTGCATTCCCAACTGGATTGTCTTGAATTACAGTCAATCTTCATTCTTGAGACCTCTCCATCTCTCTCTCTCTCTCTCTCTCGCATTGGGAGCTCAACCCAGGGCCGGAATGTGGGGTCATAATTCAAGGATAGCGACTTCTCAAGGAACAGTACAATTCTTATTTCGCTAGTGGAGAGTTTCTAAAAAATCAACCTGCATCATTATCACCAACTTCAAAGGGTTCATAAGATAGCAGTCTGCTTTTTACTTTTTCGTTAAGGTCTAAAGGTCAAGATTTTACCATTTCAATATATTAGTAAATATTAAAGAGATTACGCAACGTAAACGCAAACCTTGTCAGTCTGTCAGCCCCGTCCAATTCTTTGAACTCTTGCTCTGGGCCCGTTTGGTACTAGTTGACATGATTGTCTTATGAGATGTGTTTGATATATTTTTTTTTTTGTAATTTTTATTTTTTATGAAGATGAATTTACACATCTCATAATAGGGAGGGAGATAAAAAAAAAAAAAAAATTGTAAGAGAATAAAACCAAACATTTTTTTTAGTTATAACAAAAACATGCTTAGAGCATGCAAAAAGTGTTTTATGTTGAAGATATATTCCAACTCAACCTATTGAAGGGTCAGCATTCATCCAAAGTGAAACATTCAGCTTTCTTGACTTTTTCTTGACTTTGGTGCCGTGGGGGCTGGGTAGCTGTTCTTGTTTGAATTAATATATTGAATTATGATTCTATCGAATTGTTTATCCGAATTTGAAAGAATTTAAGCAGGTAATTGTGAGAGATTACTTACAAGATTCATCTGATCAAATAAAAATTGGACTGTTCAATTATTTATCCGATCAATTGGGTCTCATAAGTAGTATCTCACAATTATCAACTAGAATTCTTTCAAATTCGAACAAATAAGTTGATAAAATATGCTCTCATATTCCCTGTTAGAATTCAAACTACAAATTGCTGATGAATATTATTATCCCTACCCTAAAATCACCAAGCCATGCCACGTCAAATTCCAAATAAACTCTGTGGTGTACTGGGACCAAGTTGTCCAATAATTGCAGGATCTAAGGGCAACCCGTGAAATCCAACTTGTTGCTTTTGAAATTCCTTTGAACCTCCAATACATCAATCCCACCATCAAATATTTATCCTTTTTACATTTCAAAGTTGAAAACCAATTACTTTCCCTTTTCAGCCTTTGTTTGTTTCTGTGTCTTTTTCTTTTTCTTTCTCATTTACCTTTTTCTTCCGGGGTGTCGGTGGAGCTAAAATCACTACTAAAATCAGCAACAGAGTTCCAACCACACTTTTCACAGCTCAACTCCAGTAGTCTCTCACTGTTTGTTGCTGAGGTGGACATCCATTGGTTCACAGTTCACTGCACGCCCCCGTTCACAGTGGAAGAATCTTGCGGCAGTGAGCCACACATCTTTGATATCTGCATAATATTTGTGCTGCCACACTTTTTTGTAGAGGTCTTTTTCTTGAATTTTCTTTTCTGTTTTCCCTCCGGCTCAGAACATGTAACGTAACACTTTTGTTTTTCCTGAGCAAATGATACACAAAACAAACAAAGGGAAAGGGAGAGGGAAAAAAAAACACACGAATAGGACAATGATCGATCATGGGGTGAAGATATGAGAGAATATATAGTACACCCACTTACATCAATAAAGGCAGCTGATCTAGCAAGGTTGTGTGAATGCCAATTAGCATTACGATGAACTTTACGAAATGACTAAACAAGTGAGAATGTCAATTGTCACTCGATTGGTAGGTCTTTGTTGAGAAAGACAAACAGTGGCGGATCTATTAAGAGGCAGTAAGGGCCATTGCCCCTGCTATTTATATATATATATATATATATATATATATATAAAAACTCGAGTCTTTGTTTGATTCAAGAGCTAAATATATATGTAAATGCCCCACATTTTTCATTAAATTGTTGAAACAAAGAGTAAAATCATGCTTCATTAGCCCCCTTCGTTTCTTTTTTTTCTTTCTTTTTTTAATTAATAATCTAAAACATAGAGTAAATAACAAAGACTCTAACTTTTTCTCTTCCAAAAAGAAAGGATTTTTTTTTTTTTTTTTTTCCTATTTTGTCTAGGAGGCTCACTACAAAGAAAAAAAATGTATTTAGAGGCATTTTTTAAACACCGCTAAGCGCCAAGTGTAGAAAAAAAGGTTGAGAACTTTTTCTTGGCGTTTTCATTGCACCTACAATATCTATGTCGGGAAGTTAATTTACTCGGCGCAAAGTTAAATGACAAGATATTTTTTAGAATTCTAAAAGACTGTAAGATACATTTTTTTTAATTTTTTTGACAATTTTGTTTCGCTAAAATCGCATGATGCAATTTTATACACTTGTGTTTTTATTTCTTAAAAATTTGTACTAGTGCCGACATATTACGTTGTTGATATATCAATTTTAACACATTTATGAACTTTTATAGATATACTTTTTGTTAAACACATTATGTAATAAATTACTTCATTTCTATTCTAAATTGCATTTATCATATTTTTAGTTTGGCTCCCACAGTAATAATTTTTTGACTCCGCCATTGAAGACGAATACCACAACTTGCAAATCACCCTCTAAAATGATATTGTTATGATCCTCTGTAAGTACCTGTCTAATGGCAAGTAATGCAGCCTTAGCCTCACCCATCGAAGAATCCCTTAGTGGTGTTTTTTTGTCCATGCAAAGAGAAAATTTTCAAATGAGTCTTGACAGGTACGTAGCAACTCCCAAAGAGAACGACTCGCAGATTGCCACGTCAAAGTTGATCTTAAGATAGTTTCATGGAGGAGGTGGCCATTTTTCAATCTTGAATCTCTTACTAAACATTGAGGTCCAAACCATAAGATGTTCTCTATGCAGTCTTTTTTCTTTTTTGCTTGCTCCACCAACAAGATTGAATTGGGGGGAGGCTCTCTGTGGATTACCTTGTTTCTCTGAAGCCACGTGAGGTTTGGAGCAATTGCTGCAAATAACATAAACAAGTGAGAATCTTTAAGATTGATATTAAGCAAATTATTAGGGAATAAAATCATTCTTATCTAATTCACAATGTCATATGTCCCAAAGTGACTTGAATGGAGCGGCCAAGGTGATTTCCTCCAGCGAACCTTGGAAAAGTGGCAACTTAGAAACAAATGTTTCATAGTTCCAATCTCTGAATGCATGGCCAAGCTCTTCTTCCTAAAGCTGTACCATTTCCCCCAATTTAGCTTTGACATGGAGGGTTTTCCATGCTATCTTCCAGACAAAAAGCTTAGTCTATCATGAATCTTTGTTTTCCACAACATATCCCAAGCTTTAGAGTTAAGAGGATAATTAGAGGGGGAACTGTTTATCTTCAGTAGAATTTTGAGAAACATGAGTAGTTATGATATTTGGCACCGAGTTTCATCAAAGAGGTGAGTAATCTTTCTTTCATCCCACGTTTTGAGGTTGTAGAGCTGAGGGTAAACTCCTTCCAATAGAGACGGCTTTAGATTTCTCAATTTTGGGTTCTAAGGATAATCCCATATTCTGATATTCTGGCCATGCATTGTTGATCTTGAAGCACCAACCTTTATTTAATAGAGATTTATTGAGTACGGATAGAGTCTCAGGATTTGGGAGTGAAATAAAATTCCTCTTCTTTTCATTTCTGAACCCCCACCATTTTTAATGTGATTGTGACTCTTGGCAGGACTTTCAAGGAGAACCCAGAACAGGAGCCAGTCACCGACCCTTTATTGGACAAAGTCGGACATTCATCAACCTAATAAATAACAAACGAATACAAGACAAGGACATAGAAAGCGACTAAATAGAAGACATTGACCAACAAAGTATGAAACTAACATATATTTGTTTAGCGTATAGAGAGGGCAACCTTTTGGTTAATCATAGGGGACAGGTCAATTTGTTTCATTCATGGAAGGAGCACCCACCACATTCCATATCAACAACTACCAACTGTAAAATCAAATAAATATCAGATATGGGCAAAGCCACTCGCTAGTTGCTTTAAAGGTGCTTCATCTTTCTAAATAATAACCATCCACATCAAATTACAACTGTAATAACATAACTGGCGTTACTACATGAGGAAAGCAGAGTCCTTACATAGCTACAAATGTGGGCCGAGGAATTAAAGAAAAGCTTGAATCATACTTTCAAGGGATAATTGCACTATTAGTTCTTGTAGTATGCCATAATTATTTTTCACTTCCTATGGTTTAAAAAGTTCATGAAAGGTACTTGTGGTAAGCAATAACTACAAATTGATCTCTGACGTTAAATTCCGTTAAAATTTTTGACAAATTCTATTAAATGCCACGTCAGACCAATAAGAATGCAACACGTGTCCATCTTAATTAAAAAAAATATTAATAAATAAATAAATATACTTATTTTTTTTAAAAAAAATATATAAGTACATTTATTTATTTTTTAATAATTTTTTTTTATTAAGATGCACACGTGTCGCATTCTTATTAGTCTAACGTGACGTTGACGTGACATTTAACAGAATCTGTCAAAAAATTTAACGGAATTTGACACCAGGGATCAATTTGTAATTATTGCTTACCACAAGTACCTCTCATGAACTTTTTAAACCATAGAGAGTGAAAAATAATTATGACATACCACAGGGATCAATAGTGCAATTATCCCTACTTTCAACAGCTACATTTGCAGGCCAGAGAACTGTTGCAGGCAGCATAACACTACTATCTCTTCTCTTATTGAATACTAAAACGTATTCTTTTAACATAAGAAACAAAAATTGACGACAATGCTTGACAAGAAGCTAGCACCCAGGATACAATACACTACGTGACAGTTTTGGTTGTTAAGTTGTCAATGTTGAATTTTTGTTTTTGGTTGGTCCTGTAACATAACTAGTATCCTCCCACATTCAAGAACATTCAAGAAGGTTCTATGGTGAACAAGAAGGATGTTTCTGGGTCACAGTGCAGTCCATACAATTCAAAGAAGGTTGGTTTCTGTAACTAAATCAGGATCAATTATGCCCGTTTTCCAACCTTGAATGTCTTCTCGAGTTGATCTCAGCTGCCCAACTCTTTCCTATCTCAGTCTGAAACTTTCCTGACAGTTTAAAAGAAGAAACATGAAGAACAGATATTCTCATTCTCGTTATCTGTATTAGCTTGAAATGAAATTCTACCTGCTGTCGAAAGGAAAAACTCATCCAGAACCTTCCCATGTTCTGCCACAAGAATAACAAACAAATTCAGATAGTCTTATTTTCAAATAGCTAACAGGTGTTATCATCCAAAAAAAAAAACCTACCTGCTTCATACTCTAATGCTTGTAGTATCATTTCAACCTGGCCAGAGGACATGTGTAAGCTTAATTAGAAAATAAAAAATAGAAATTGGAAATTGCTTAAAAAATAAAAAAAATTGGGTAGCAAAAGTTTTGAAAATGTATGTAAATGATGTAAGTTTCATATATTCACATATAAATGCATACTGTTGAGTCTGGAAGGATAGCTAAGCCTGTCAACTGTCGTTTGTAGAAACACATTTTATTTTTAATTTTATTTTTTTATTATTATTATTATTTAACTGGAACTGGTAAAACCAACCATAGTATGCCGTAGCCAGTAACTAAGTGATGCCTTTCTGAGCAATGAGTCATGAATAATTTCAAGTGTCCAATAGCCCATATAAGCTTAGGCCAAATGTAACTTAACCATAAATAACATAATTAAAGAGAGGTAACTGGGTGCATATGTAACTTAACCATAAATAACATAATTAAAGTGTCAAATACAGACCTGGTAATAATGCAGAATAAATAATAGCATTTATTTTTCAAAGCAATCCTTTTAAACTTATGCTTTAAATGACTAAGATTCCAAGAAATCAATGCATTCTTTAACTCTATCCGAACATAACATTAGATACCATCCTCATTGGAAGTTCAGAAAAATAAAATGAAATCTAAATAGAAGTCTACCATAACAAAATGACTAGAGATTATGCGGCAACATAAGTAAAAATTACGTCAAATATCCCAATTAAAGGCTTCTCTTGAATCCAAAAAGCTATCTGTCATATTCCAAATCTAAAATTGGATTAGAATGCCTGTATATACATACTTTGTCAAAATCCTTCACAAGATTAGCCTCTAAAGAAGAATTATTTTCATATTCCTGCCAAAGTTCTTGGATCTCTTCAGCTGCAGATAACAAGGAATCAATCATGGCCAATGTGATGCCAAAAATGAACATTCACACAGTTTAAGGTTTCCTAGACAAGGCTTAACAAGTACCTCTCATCCCCCCACCAAGAACTTTGCACATTTCATTTAAAGCTGCCTGCTCTCTTCTGCTCTTTTCTTCTTTAGGCACACCATCAGATGGTGTTATGTCTCCAACAATAGCTGTCAAAGACCAGAACCCAATTTAAAAGTTTAATTCCGGGTACAAACATACATGCACATTGAGCAAATATTGCCCATGCAACACTTCTTTTTCTTTTGAAGAAAACACACATGCTCTGGATTTCATTAAGCAAAAGAAAGAATTGCACAGATGCTAATATTTAAGATCCAGTGGCCCTCCCCTTTTACTAGTCAGCTTCAATAACATCATGGATCCATATATCAACTTTTTTTGTAAGTAATTTAATCTCATTGAAAAAGCGCTGAGGGGCGCAACCCTAGTACACAGAAAATATACAAGAGAATCCCCTATATAGTAGAAAAAGAACAACATATGTTCAAAAAGTTATAAAACTAAAAAAAAAAATAAAACAAACTATTATGAGCTGCTATCAATGTGTAAAGAGAGTTGAATATGATATTTTTCAGCTCCAACACCGAAGTCTCTCTATCTTCGAAGCCTTGTGCATTCTGCTCTCTCCAAATACACCACATTAAACATAAAGGAGCCAGCTTCCAAACTTCCAAAATGTCACAATGCCCCACCAGACCTCCCCAACTCATCAACACCCCTCTCACCCTTCTAGGCAAAACCCAATCCACACCAAACAAATTACATACCGAACTCCATAAATCTCTTGCTAAATTCACAATAAAGAAGAAGGTGATCGATAAACTCCATGCTCTTCTTGCACATATAACATTAATGTTAAATCACCACTTATCCTAAAAGCTTAAGCCGATAGGAAGTGGTAAATTTAATCACTTAATCAATACTTTAACGCTCCCCCTCACGTGTGGGCTCAGACTTCCTTTTAATAGATGAGACCCAACACGTGAAATATTTAATTGAAATGGGAGGTAAATGACGGAGTCAAGGTTCGAACTCAGGACCTTTGGCTCTAATACCATGTTAAATCACCACTTATTCTACAAGCTTAAGCTGATAGGAAGAGGTAAATTTAATCACTTAATCAATACTTTAACACTTGTTAAGAGTTCCACATTGCCAATGTATACTTGGGTTGTGAGCTTTATAAGCCTTGAGCAAAACTCTTCCCTTAATGTGCCTTTTGTGGAAGAGTAAGGTTCAATGGACTTTATCATGGTATCAGAGCTTCAGGACCTTGGATAATGTTGGGCCTTCCCCCTCGTTGTACATGTGTTTGGACAATAGTGCCACACGTGAAAGGGCGTGTTAAGAGTTTCACATTGCCAATGTATACTTGGGTTGTGGACTTTATAAGCCTTGAGCAAAGCTCTTCCCTTAAGGTGTATTTTGTAGAAGAGTAAGGCTCAATGGACTTTATCAATTAATCCATCACAAATATCAACTTTTATGGGACTAAAATTAGTATGGTCCTCATATTGTGCCATAATGACCCATCACATATATTAACTTTTAAGGGACTAAACTTATAATGGTCCTCATATTGTGCCATAATGAACCATATGGATTGATACACTTAATTTAATTTGATACTCCTAGTTCTTCACTAGGTCAATGAAACATGTTAGAGACTCCACCTCAACTAACTCTGCTTGGCTGTTGCTCCTAAGAAATATGAAAATCTTTTTTCTTTTCTTTTTTTCCTCCTCCATTTCTTTTTTGATTGGTAATTGGGTCATGGGTGGAGGAGAATATGCAGAGACAAAATGGCATAATTCTGTGAAATATTTTGTTTACTCGCCCGGTTCATGATTGGGAGGTGGAAGCAGTTTGTAGATTTTTTGAGATGTTGTACACTCTTAAAGTTAGATGCGAGGGAGAGGATAAAATGTATTGGATTCCGGCGCGAAAGAAATCATTTGAGGTAAAGTCTTACTATATGGTTTTATCTAGACCTATTCAATCTTCTTTTCCGTGGAAAAGTATTTGGAAAGTTAAGGTCCCCCCAAGAGTGGCATTCTTTGTGTGGACGGCGACGTTAGGAAAAGTCTTAACTTTGGATAATTTACGAAAGAGAAAAATTATTATGATAGAGCGGTGCTATATGTGTAAGATTGCTGGAGAGTCCATTGACCATTTGTTTATGCATTGTATGGTTGCTACAGAATTGTGGAGAACGATACTACAAATGTTTGGGGTGCAGTGGGTAATGTCGAGGTCGGTGAAAGATATGTTGGGGAGTTGGAGGTGGCAAAAGGGCAATTGGACGTTGATACCGATTTGGCGCATGGCTCCATTGTGTTTGATGTGGTGTGTATGGAGGGAACGAAATGCATGATGTTTTGAAGATTGTGAGACTGATTTGATGAAATTGAAAAAGATAATGTTACAAACGTTGTTTATGTGAAGAGATAAATTTCAGTTTATGCATGAGTGTTCTTATTTTGAATTTATAGATAGATGCTCTATTTTTTCGTTGAATTAGGGGCTTCATGTATACGTCCTGTATACTATGGGTTGCGGCCCTCTGCGCCTTTTGAATATACTTTACTTATCAACAAAAAAAAAAAATCGGGTCACGCACTCCGTGGGACTTCAATAAATGCTCTCACCTGCCGTCCTTATGGGTGGAACTCACCGTGGAAGTGCCATTCGCAAATATAAAACTATTTTTGTTTTTAACAAAACCAAAGGGTTTAAGATCAACACACCAAAAATTGAGCCACAACTTCCATTAGAGGCTAATTGAAATACAAGTACTCAAACTAATCCAACACTTGACAAATCACACGTCGCAACCTAGGGACACATTTGTGCTATTACTCCAAAAATAGTAGTCTAAGTTATGATTGAAGCCTTTTAGAATCATTTATAAAGCTTAGTCTCACCTAAAAAGAAATCAATATAAGATTCGACATCCATGTAACATCATTACAGTCCACTTATCCAATATGGGAATTAACTTTTTAGGGTATCACAAACTCCCCTACTTAAATCCTTGACATCCTTGTTAGGACCCACGTTACGTTGTAGTGCCCCACTGCCACATGATGTTACTAAATTGCTTTGATACCATTTATTATGATTCAAAGAAAATGTTGGTCACATTTGTGTTATTACTCCAAAATGACTAGTCGATGTTACAACTGAAACTCTCTGAAATCGCTTACATAACACAGTTTCACATAAAAAGAAACCAATGTGAAAATTGACGCCCATATAACCCCATCAAAATTCACCCACCCAAAGTAGGACTGAACTTTTTGGGGCGTCACAACATTTTTAACGACCTAGGGAAAGTGCTAATCGTATATGCACTATTAATCCAAAAGGACTAGTCAATATTATAATTAGAGCTCTCTGGAATCACTTATGTAGTACAGTCTCACATAATAAGTAACCGGTGTGAGACTTGACATCTATTTAACACCATCACATTCCACTCACCCAATGTGGGACTTAACTTTCCGATGTGTCACAATATCCCCCGCTCAAATTCCTGATGTCCTTGTTAGGGACCGCATCATGATGCAGTGCCCTAGCGTCACATGGTCTTATTAAGTTGTTTAGATATAATTTTTCGCAATCCAAGAAAGCGTAAGCCACATCTGTCATATTACTCTAAAATAACTAGTCAAAGTTACAATTTCAGCTCTTTGGAATCACTTATATAGCTTAATCCCAACTAGTAAGGAACTAATGTAGGACTTGACACCCATGTAACCCTATCACATCCACCCAACCAATGTGCAACTTAACTTTTCGGTGTGTCACATCACACGTGGGGAAAAAAAAAAAAAAAAAAAAGGTAAATCCTCCAAAAAGCTATATTATTTACCACCTCTGTCATTGCACCCAATGGATCTTCAGAATTACCCACATCACCACCTGAATATAGTGCAGTTCCTAATCCCTCGTTGGAACAAAATATTGGTGGAAGAATTAGGGGTCATAATCAAAACTGGCTTGCACAATTCCAATTCTGCTACTCTTTGTTCTTTATTAGTTATTTGCACATGCATACATGCAATGGCTCTTGAACCCATAAACTCACCTTCACCCTGTTCTTATGGAAAGACAAAGTGCCATTAAACGCATTGATGCAATTCCAATTCTGCTGCTTGAGGGCACAAAAGATTTGAGTAGAAACCTTAAATTTAGAATTATGCATATAAACTCCAAGTTGAAGACATGTCTAAAGAGGCCCCTCAAGATTCTTTTGTGTCAGGACCAACTGTATTTCAAAGGGCTAATATCGAAAATGTTCCCAGCCCTGATATAATATGCGCCATACTCTCTCAAACATGACAATGATTGAGCTAATCTGGAATACAATTGAAATACTGATCTAGTTACAATTACTTTCACTCATAAAATGTTCTTATGGTCCTAATCACAATGGTGTAAGGCTTCATTTGAGACTAAGCTTGGCCATCTTGACAAATACATTTTCTAATATTTTATTTTCCTGGGGGTTTGCAAATTATCCAATGAAATTAGGTTTGGTATTACTATGAAAAAATTTCATCTTATATTCCACTTTCATCTTTGATCTTCTTTGCAAAAGCCTTCGTTTTTCAACTAGCATCTACTGTTGAAATCACTTTTGAATGGTTGATTCAACTCTAAATCAATTAATGTACTTGATTATTTCAAATTGCGACTTATTATTTTGATCACATTATATTAATACTCGTCTTTTGTTACAAAAATGCTCTTTTCTAGCTCAATCTTTGTGAATTCTGTAACTTTCTACTCAAATGTTTTGTGCCATCCAAAGAAACAAGATTTCAACTACAGCTCAATTACAATTCTGCCAGAAATAAAATTGTAACTGGGATTGAACACATAATACAGTAAGACCCTACTATTCTCCATCAGATCGATATCAACGACACTGATACTGCTGAACACTCTCTCACTGAAATGGGCCCTAAATGTAAATGATGTCTCTATTGCATCTGACCTCCAATCAAGTTCACCTTTAAAGTCTCTTTTCAAGTACCCTCAAAAGTGATAAATCTTCAAAATGGAATTGCATCACTTATATTGCTGAACACTCTCTCACTGAAATGGGTCCTAAATGTAAAAGATGCCTCTATTGCATCTGACTTCCAATCAAGTTCACCTTTACAGTCTCTTTTCAAGCTCCCTCAAAAGTGATAAATCTTCAAAATGAAATTGTATCCATTAAATCTGATCAGTAAACAATGAGCAACTTAATAAGCCAAGACTTTTGTGGTAATCTGTATGGTAGTAAATGGCGGGAGCTTCTGAGTTACAGGTTATAGAGCCTTTGAAAAAAAAAAAAAAAAAAAAAAAATTTGGCATGACTACCAGAACAATTTATTCTCCTTTATCCCGCATTATCCTATGTAAACTCCCATCTAAAATGCACCTTGTATGGACCCTGGCCTCTGAGCAGCAATATTAAAAACATTTTTTTTCTTAGAGGTAAATAGTATTTAAGAATGTGCAGGGGATTGAACCCATGATTCTCCACCGCTTATCTATGGGGAGGAGATGGCATTTAACCCAAAGAGCATCCACCAGCAGCCTCAAAACCATGTGTACATAGTGCGCAAGATAATTGACTGACAGAAGTTACATCTACATGGTGTATCAGGCTATCAGCACTGAAACTTAAAATAGCATTGGTCCATTTTCATGAAAAAGTTCTTTGACGAAATTTCATCATATAAGGTTTCAAGCAGTGTTTGACTGAACTGTTTCTAGACTATATGATGTAGGCAGGCCTCAATTGGTTATCATGTTCTAGTCTATATTCTTAAAATCTCTATTATTTAACCCATTACAGAGTCTTAAATGGGTCTTACATTTTTTTACTTATCAAAAAAAAAAAAAAAAGATGTCAAGCATGGAACTAGTATAATGGAAAATCAAAAGGAGTCAAAATGATACCTTCTGCCATATCATGCACGATTGCTATCTTAATACACCTGTACAAATAAGGACAAGGAGGCAAAAGGGTTTAATAGACAACTACAAGGACATTATTACCAAAAAAGTACCGAGAAAACCATAAGAACAAAGGAAAAGGGGCAAGGGAATAAAGAATATCATATAAAAGAGACTTAGGGGACAACTAACTACAACCACCCAGACCACACTTCAAGTAACCCTAGAAGACACATACGTAGAAATTCTATCTATGCACTAGCAAAGCTTAAATGCATTTGATCTGAAGTTACTTTAATAGTGTATAAAAGCACAAGTTGACAAAACTATATGTCTACTTATGCTACTCAACAAGCAAGAGTTTACAAGTTATTGGGTTAACTTTAGTACATAGTTCTTACTGCTAATAAAGCCAGAACATCAAAAGGCTCCTATACAATGTGCTATCAGCAATGAAACTTGGATGAGCAGTGACAGGAAATATAATACAAATTGATTCATAACAATAAAAGAATAAAATAGTGAAACAGATAATCAAGCGCTAGGATTAGAACAACAAAGTGAATCTACCCAAAAATTGCCCATGACTGAAAAGGAAAACTTCTTTTTTTTTTCTTTTTTTCTTTTTTTTTTTATAAGTAACTGAAAAGGAAAACTGAATATGATGAATATCAGGTTTTACTTATTTATTTATTTTTAAATTTTTAGGGTTAATTACCATTAACCCCCTTCAACTACCACTCATTTACACATAGACGAAACTAAGGGGGGACTAGTAGGTGGAGCCATGGCCCCCCGCCAGACCCCACCTCTAAAAAACAAATTTTTAAAAAAGTTTTTTAATCTTTAACTTCGTTAGAGAAAAAAATAATAATAATAATTAGGTCCCTTTTTTTTTTCCTTATTTTGACCCTAGATTTTTTTTTTATATATATACAGTCATGAACAGAATCTAGACCCCATGCATTTTTTAGGCCTGATCTGACTCTTTTACCCTCAAACAAAAAAATACACAAAAAAAAAAAAAAAAAAAAAAAGAGAGAGAGGGGTTGTTGAATCACCCACCCCCAAGGGCATTTTGGGGGAGGCTCGACTACCCCAGAATCACTTAGGGGTGGTCCGGCCACCACCCAAGGTTTTGGGGGCTGGTTGGGGTGATTGACCCCCCCCCACCCCCCTTTTTTTTGATTATAAAAATTTCTTTTCTTTTTTGAATTTTGTTAACTCTTGAGGGTATTTAAGTAAATTTAGTTTCTAAACTAAAGATATTTTTGTCACTCCATGTGAAAAATGAGCATGTGCCTATCACATTTGCATTTTTTTGTCTGTAACGATCTCGGGGGGTTTTTTTTTCCAGCGATTGCTAGTTGAAGGGGTTGAGTGTGACAGGTGGCAGTTGTGGGGACAATATGTAAATGAGTGATAGTTAAGGGGATTAAAGGTCATTAAGCCTACATTTTATTTTCATTTTGATCGGCAAGAGTTCAACCAACGACCCAGCCAAACCCACCCCTTCCACCTGAACCAAGACACAGCGGAAGGGCCATCCTTTAACTATTAAAATCTGCTATACAATAAATTTAAAGACTGTGAATTGAAACATCAATATGCATATCTCCATTCTTGTTTTCTTTACATGATAGTGGAAAAATTCTTCTACTAGACACAAATATTATGTTATCCAACACATACTGTTTGGACATGCAATCCATCCAAATCCATTGGCTTATTTGTTTAGGCTACAACAATTGAATTATCATAGATCAAGGTATTAGACAATTATCTAAAATAACACACCCAATATAAGACAGTTTACTTCATTTAGGTATCACACCATAAATCTGATGAACCCATGTTGAAGTAAAGACACATCAGACATTGCATTCCAGTACTGACAGATGGCCGAGCCACACTATGGTAATTTCTATTTGTTTCATATTAACATACACATAAGTTCACTTTTCATGAAACTGCACGTTTGTGTTACTGCTTCGGCTAAAGGAGAAAAGGCATATGAAGACTATTTCAAATTTGGGGACATTCAGAAATTATAACAAGTATAAAAGATCTTCTCAAGCTTCGAGATTCAGATAACTCTTACGACCAAGTTTTCCCTAGCAAAAAAGGGGACACACCCCATACAATTTTTGGCCTCTGATTGTGCAACCAACCAAGCAAAAGTAACCAAATAATGCTCTTCAAAACCTTTCTTGATGTATAATCAAAAGCAAATTGTTAGCGATCAAATCAATACTGCCTCTTAGTGTGGATTGAGGCACCAAACGTTTCTATATAGGAGGAATACAATGTGGTACTTTTTCATATCTTAATTTTCTACAACTTCACTGAATATGGAAAATGGGATGGTTGTTTCTTAATAACCGTAGCCAGCCTTGACAGTTATGTGTAATTTTATAAGATCGGTAATTGGGCATGTTTTTCATGGACCCATCAAAGCCTTAGTAAGACTTAGAGGGACAGGGCTTAATTGAACCTTAAAATGGCTGGGCCCATTACCTACCTCGCCCAAACCTAGCCACTGCCGTCTGCCATCCCTAGTGAAAATTGAGGAACATGGTTGCCGAAATACCAAGTAATTGCTTCGACCACAAATGTCTACTGAAGTTTTGGTATAGAAGCTTTCTAATTTAGATGAAACCATAGAAAAGAAACATTCTCATATTGTTGAGAACGTTCTAAATTATATATAAATAACATGTCTTTTCAACAAGTCAGGACTCACATATTGAAAATCTAGCAACCGAAATAGCCAAAGAGATCATCACCTTCTAGGAAAGTGGCACTCCTAGATTGCTTTCTTTTTCAACAATAAACTATTATTCATCAAAGAGTTGCACTCCTAGATTGATGTTCACAGAACTCAGCAAAACATATGCTAAAAAATCCTTACTAAAACTCGTAGTAGGCCAAATCAAAGGGATCTGTCTGGTTACTAACGTTACTTAAATATTAATTTCATTATGTATATACATAAGGTATAAGGTAAAAAGGGTAATAATTTCATATGACGTTGTTTCAGTCTATTACAACACATATCCAGGCAGTGCACTACACCCTTCCTAATATCAACTACTCATCTTAGCTACATATAATCAAGAGAGAGAGAGAGAGAGAGAGAGAGAGAGAGAGAGAGAGAGAGAGAGAGAGAAAATTTGATGGATAAGTGAAGATATTTTAGGTAAAACCGACAAGCAAACATTTCACAGTGATAGCCTAGAAAGTTTATGCAAAGAATATAAAGCACAATCCTTCATATGATATGATGAAAGTCTAACCTTTCTCTATTCACACCGGGAAGGTCGCCAGCAATTAAACCCATCAAAGCCATGCGGTACATATGGTCAGCAATTGACTCGGGACCCTTTATCCCATGATTGATCCATCCTTTCCTTTTTGTGGTCTACAATAGAGAGATACAAATACAGTAAATCTTTGTTTTCCAAACCACTACACATACTACTGCAGGTGTATTTTATTTTTTTTTTATTTTTTTTTCATAATGCACACTCTATATTTATTTTCTCCGCTTTTTGAATACATTACTTACGTATGTGCAGTTATAATTGCATTTGCTTCAAAATCACAAAAACTTAACTCGTGAATAAAATTCATGAATTCAATCACGCCATTAGTCTACCTAAGATAGAATAACCCCTTAAAACCCATAACAGGTTGAAGGTTGAAGCCCAGACCTCCGCCTTCGAAACCAGAAGTAGCAGTAGACTACATATACACGTATCCATCAAAATTCCTACTTTAAGGTAAACAAACTATTATAACCTAAGCGGTCCAAGCACTTTGGCTAGCATTTCCAGATGGAATACCAATATCAATGCAACTCCATCAATCCCTCAAGCTCCATTTCCTACCTGAGAAAATATTGTATAATCCAAAAAACGAAAAGAAAAGGAGTTTATTAATTCTGGTAAGTTTCACATATGGACCTGGGACTAGTAAAACCGGTATATATCAATTGCAATGAAATTTTCTATCATTAGGCACATAAGCAGCATAAAATCAAAATGCTAGCACTAATTTTCTTTCTTTTTTAGATTTTCCAGGCAACCAAAAAGAGAGAAAGCAACCATTTTTCCCCACACCTTAAGGCGATGGCACAACGTCAGAAAATCAATTGCAGAAGAAGACGACGACGAGTGCGAACCCGACGATCCGATCCAAGCTTCGGACTCCTCCAAACTCACCGATTTCCTGGACCCGAACCCGTCCGGACCAGGCTTGTGGGAACGAACCGACATGAGCCTCGGGCTCGGAGTCTCGGTGAAAATTCCGGGTCTCGACGAGGTCCGATTAAAGAAAGCGAGAGGCGACCGGGAAGGAAGAGTCCGGTGCAGCGGAAGCGCGCAACGAGTCGATGAATTCACAGCCATTGTTGCAGAGAGGAGGAGCGAGCAACGAAGTTGTTACGGAAGTCTTTCTTTTGTTTTTGCTTTTGGAAATTGTATTCGTTTTTGTTTTTGGTTTTTATACATAGCGCAAAAGGGACAAGATCGTTCCCATTCAACTTAACTGGAAAGGATCTAGTTATTCTTAATTTAAAAGTAAAATTATTTTTCAAAATTTTTATAAACAATTTTACCTTTAAAATATAAATCAACCGGATGCTCTCTAATTCAGTTAAATCGGAGAGGATCTAGATGCACACAAAAGAGCCTACAGAATTATATACACGTGCGACGCATACTTGCAACAATGTGTGCGTAGGTGTTAAATTGAGATCAGAAACTTCTCTAATTATTTGTCTGAATTTGAGAGAATTCGAACAAGTGATTATGAAAAACCACTTATGAGACACAAATGCCCAAGTACTTATCCGGTCAAGTGAGACTCATAAGTGATCTCTCACAATCACCTATTCGAATTTTCTCAATTTCTAACAAATAATTTGAGAGGATCTTAATCCGTTAAATTGTGTGTCATAATTAATTAACAGATTCTCTATTTTATTCTTTACTTGTATTTAAATATTACTTCTCATTTTTTTTAATATATATTTTTACCAATACTCAATGAAAATAAAATATTGAATTTTCACATATTTTTTTAGCTACAACCGTACAAGTGTTGCACCAGTTTAATATTCTATCAAAATTACGCGATTTATGGAAGTAAAGCAACCAAAAACAAAACAATTTATCTTCTTTTTTTAAATTAAAAAATAAAAAAAACAACAACAAAAAACAACAATGCAAAAAGGAAAACAAAGCAACTAAAAATAACAATGCAAAAAGAAAAGCAAAGCAACTAAAGACAACAATGCAAAAAGGAAAACAAAGTAGCTAATATGTTGTTACAATAATGCAATTTAGAAAGCAACAAAAAAATGAAACCAAATAGAAATATCTCAAAAAAAAAATTCCGCTCCCTCCATATCAAGATCACTCTATCTAACAAACCCAATTTCTTTCGGAATGCAAAGAAATTTCAGAATGCAATGAAAAGTGGAAGAGAGAGAGAGAGAGAGAGGGATATGGGTGAATAATGACTATCATGTTGTTTTAGTTAATGTTTTTTTCAATATTTTATTAATTATAAAATAAATAGTGAATAAGCTCAGAGCATATTCATTGTTCATCGAGAAATGATCCCTACACTCATTTCTCATAACAGTCCCACAACAATTTCATTTCTCCCTCCAACCGATTTTCAACCAAAACAAAAAGAAAACAAAAAAAATAATAAAATATTACCAGCCACGTCAGCTTGTTGTGAGAAATGAGTGTAGGGATCATTTCTCTTTGTATTTCACGTATCAATGACAATTCATATACTCTCAATAGAATTAAATTAAAATTATTAAAATACTCAAAAAAAAAAATTAAAAGAAGACAAAAACCCTGGATGCCAAAAAAAAAAAAAAAAAAAATCTAAGCTTTGCATAATGCTCTTCCTAAACTGCATCATCGTCTTCTTTTTCTTCTGGGAAGAAGAGAAAGGGTTAGGCCAAACAAGACAATAACGTACAGATCAAGAAAAAAAAAAAAAAAAAATTCAATCTTAACTGTCACAAAGAAAACCTCTGTGATGCAAATCACAAGGCAAATCGGCGAAACGCAACCACAACAACAATGTTTTAGGGTTCTTCTTACAAGAGTTGAGATAGAGTTGTGCAGTCTTTCTTAAACGAGTTGAAATATCGAGACGATGATGTTACGGGCATTTTAAGTCTTTTACATCATGAAAGAGAACGGACACAACCGGTAGTTCAGGCAACGTATATCACATGTATCGCACGTGAGAGGTCTGGTTATAAATAAGAACGAAATATAACCTTTAAAGTTCTATCTTATATATGTAAGTTATACACCGAATCACACGAAATCATTGTGCCTGTTTTCTTTTATTTCTGCTATTACCTTTAGTTTTCCATTTAATTACGATTTTCTTCGATCACCACCTATCTTAAAAGTTTAAAATTATATAAAAAAAATTAAAAATATAATCATTTTATCAATACTTTAACAATACGAGGTCTCCAATCCTCTTATCACTCGTTTATCATATCACTGGTTTTGCTCCCAGAGATTCTTCCATCTCATTTGTTGAATTTCAGACCGAGCTGCAAAATTTTGAGCAGCTGCTCGATGCCCATCATCAGACAGTACCACTCGAAGCTAATTAATCGGGTGGCATTAATTTTCACTCAAAAGTCAAGGGCTCTTCAGTCCTCAATATATACAACAAGAAGAATAAAAATCTTCCACAGCGCGCATCTTGCTTTTCAACGACAACAGAACCAAAAATGCTGCAACAACGCCTATTTTCACAAAATTTACAGAGTAAACCATCTTTCATGTTTTCACTAGCTACTAATAAATCTCCGTGTCAGATTTGCGGCAAAACAAATCGACCACCAAGCTTTGAACTGCTATCACTGCATAAATTTTTCTTATCAAATTAAGGAGACATCCTCCCTCTCAATTTGCTGCAATGACAACTCATACACATGTCGTAGTTAAAGGAGAACAACCTTAGTATCTTGATGGTGGTGCTAACAATCATGTGACTGATAATCTTGAGAACTTGACTATGCAGCAACCTTACCAAGAAAATGAAGATGTCAGTGTTGACAATGACAATGATCTACAGATATGATAACCAATACTGTTTATTCTGTACTTGTTATACCTCGTACTAAATTATTTCTTCTTGATATTTTACACTGTCCCAATACTTCATATAATCTCATTTCTATTCAAAAGATTTGCAAAAGCATGATTTGTTTTTTCAATTTCATATCTTCTTCTTTTGTCATCGAGGACTTGCTGACCAAGAAGGTACTCCTACGAGCAGTGTTGGAGCCACATGGAGGCCTATGTGGGCCATGGCTCCTAAATGTGGCTCCCCCTACTGCAGCACTGCCTATGTAAAACAATGTAAGTGACAATCCAAATTGTAATGCAAGTGCAAAACAATGCAAGAAGGCATGCGATGTAACTTTTTACCTACCCGTAACACTAAAGGAGTTTATTAGATTGACTAAGAATGCTTTAGAATAAATAATAGTTTTAAGTTATATTAAATATATTTGATATTTAATTTTATATCTTTAGTTTGAATTGAGAAGTTGACAGTTTAAATTAAGCTCTGATTTGCATTATGAATGGTTCAACATTTAAGATTTAAATATTTTGACTTAAAATAGTGCAAAATTTGTATGTATTTTATACAAAGATGAATTACTTGAAGGTTTTTAATTATAAATAAATAATATATGTGCATAGTTCGGACAGTACGAACTTGCATCTAGTAAGTTTGAGAAATTTGTTTCTTTAAGTACAAGTTAATATTAAAAAAAATAAATAAAAAGCAAGAAGAAGAAGAAAGAAAGAAAGAAAGAAAGAGAGAGGGAGAGAGAGGAAGATAAGTTGACTGAATGAAGGACTTTTTAAAACCTGTGCGTGCATGTACAACTCAAGCTAGTTGCAAAAGAAAAAGGAAAGGACGAAGACTAGTCAAAATTGTATGAAAAAAGTACAAAAGTAACTTCACCAACAAAAGAAACTCACATGAAAACCCTAGGAAATTCACTAAACTCCGGCTACTACTTTTCTTTTTTTTTAACAAATAACATGTGCTATTATAAATTCTGAAAAGTCCTAAGGCTTACATCTTGAGAAATAAAGGGACAGGATCCCCTATACTCTAAGCCAGAAGAATATGACTTAAAAAACAGCAGTCTGAGCAAAAACAACAAACCGTATCAAAATTATATTTGAGCATCTTTTACATTTACGCTCACTCTCAAATAAAAGAAAGCCGATCTAGCATGTAGCCAACAAAAATTCCAATAAAATTTGAGCAATACACAGGCAGACTGTACAGGAAAAACAAGGGGAATACACAACACAAAACAGAAAAAATTAAACCCAAAAAACAGGATGCCAGCAGTAGAGATAACAGCAAATTCAGTCGGAGATGGCGACGCCTGGAGGACACGCATCGTCACCGATACCACCCAGCTGTAGATCAACATCCATAGACCCCATCCAACACCGTGCATGGCCAGAAAAGTTGGAGTGTGGCCGTCATGCTCGCCAAAAAGCAAAAGGCTCTCTGGCGTGTGCAAGCCACGTGCCGAACACCGACGACCAACGTGGCTTGTGCTTCCGGTGGCTGGAGCGAAAGACAACAAGGAACGCGGCTGAGGGGCGCGTGTCTTGAAAAAAAGCAATGGAATTGTGTAGATCTGGCTCCAAAGTTGAAGACAAAAATTTGAAAAAACCGTCCAAACAACCACTGTTAAATGACATGATCACCGCCACACCCCTAAGCTGGAACACCTAGATTTGAGCCTTCCTACTATAAACAAAAGAAAAAAAATACAAATACAAGCCTCTATTGCCTAACGAGGCTAGGGGAAAGACAGCCACCACCGAATCTACCGAGGGGAACAAAAGTTCCATAGCCCTAATGGATGTGAGAAAGCTAGCCTCCACTGAGAAAAACTAAGGGAGGAAACAAAACACCTTAGTCCAAGAGGACTAAGGGACAAAACAAGAGTCGGGGAGAGGGAGGTTCAGTCGACCTCCCCCGGCAACAACAAGCTCTCCCATACAAACTCTCTCTCTCAACTTTTCTCCTCTCTGGGTGCTCCCACTTGCATGCTGTTGACATTAAATTACCTCTACTACTTCTTTTAAGGCTGATGCAAGGTGCGAAAACAAACATAAAATTTAAAAACCGGCGCCTACAAACATGTCTGCTCAATTAAACTCTTATGAACATACTGAATGTGTCCCAAAAAAATTGCCTATAAATACCCATGATAGTACAGTAAAAAAAAAAACTCAAAAAGACACACACTCTCTCTCTCTCTCTCTCTCTCTCTCTCTCTCTCTCTCTCTCTCTCTCTCTCTCTCTCTCTCTCTCTCTCTCTCTCTCTCTCTCTCTCTCTCGTACGATCATTTTTTTTTTTTAAATTAAGCTTTTGGAGCTACTTGAAGCGGGAGTGCTAGGTATAATTTTTTTATCCCTAATCAGTTTATGTCCATTCTAGTTATTAAAACTTAAATTATGTAGATATAATGTCTAAATTGCTGGAAAAAATGTGATTGAATATCTCAAGGAAGAATATTATATTCAATCATTCTTTTAAAATTATAAATGCATCGTTGGGCTGCTTAAATATTATTAGGTATTTTACAATAGCACAATTATAATGCCCAAATAATGTTTGAGGTTTAAATAAATATTATACTAATGTTGTAGTAATGCTCGTATGAAAAATATTTGTGGAAATGCTACATAGTTGTTATAATGCCCAAATAATACTAAGATATTTTAAATATGTCGTTATGATGCCCAAGTTGTATTATGACCTTGTAAACATGTCGTTATGCTGCCCGAATTTTTATGATTTAAAATAAGGCTTAAAAATGAGAAATGAAAATATAGGCTAATATGAAGGTTCAATATTAATGCAAAAAGTATATGAAGACACAGAAAATCATCTGAAGAGTATAAGCCTAAACTGTAAGTTCAAACTTACTGACCTTACATTATTTTACAAAAGCATGTCATATATGTTTTTATTGAACCTTGTTATTTTGATTACACGTATGAACATATTTTGATATGTTTTACATGTGTTAAATGAAAATGTATTTTCAAATGAAATGATATATAAAAAGAGATTGAGTTTTGGAAAAAAAAAATATGTGATTTGCGAAAATTATAATATTATATGAAATTATATACGTATGAATGCATGCAAAGGCCTAGCGATTAGGTGGGGATTATGCACCTAACATCCCGATGTTAGGAAGGGGGAAACAAAGTTGCCTAATAGCGTAGTGGTTAAGTAGGGTCACATGCTTAACACCTCGAAGATATAAGATGGATAAATTATTAGCAACCTTGCGGTTAAGTAGATTAACACTTAGCAAACTCCTGAAGATAAATGGAGTATAAATTCACTTATTATTATTATGATATGTTATGTCCTACAATGTTATGTACTTAAAGTATGTTGATTTTAACTGATGTTTTATTCATCATGTTATGAATTTTTTTAGGGGTAATTATTTTTTCCCCCGTGAACTACCAACTCGACCAAAATAAAGCATTCAACTACCAAAGACAACCATTTTCCCCCCTTCCGTCAGTCAAATGGGTTAAAACAAACGGTCAACGGGTCACGTGACCGTCACACACCGTTTTACCCTCATTTTCTTCCTCTTTTCCCCCATGAACTACCACCATCTTCCAACATGCCCCCATGTAAAACGGCACATGATCCGTTGACTGTTTCTTTTAACCCCTCTAACTGATGGAAGAGGGAAAAATTGTTGTCTTTGGTAGTTGAATGCTCTATTTTGGTTGAGTTGGTAGTCCATGGGGGCATCGCGCATTTTTTGGTAGTTCATGGGGGGAAAAGGTAATTATCCCATTTTTTTTTATTTCTTCATATTATGAAATGTGAAGTTAATTATGTAGTAAGAAAATGCAAATAAATATATTTTTATATTTTATTACTACGTATCAAATTATCTATCACATGGTTTCCTAGTTAGCCATACTTTACTCAAAACTCTTTTGTGAAAACTCTGCACGTAGTTGTCTAGTACTAAACAATAGTGATGAGATATTTTATAAACAAATGAGGGCTCAGATTTCAAATGGTCAATTTGCTTGAACCTGCTGAGTCGTGGACTCACCATTCCACCTATAATTTTTATAGATGTAGTTGAGGAGGAGGAAGAAGAAGAAGAAGACGCGAACCTGTTTGAGTGTCCAATTTATGATGAGAGAGGCTGACTAGGAACCTTAGTTTTTGGAAAGACTGGCGTACTTGAAGTCAATAATATGAATTCTTTTATTGCTTCGTATTATGAAATATGAAATTAATTATGTACTTGAAGGCTTTGACGTGGGAATGTAGGCTATAGGCCGTATCGTCTTAATTCTATATCTCTCTTTCTTGTTCTCATTCTTTCTTAAATTATATGTTTTTACATGGTATCAGAACTATAGGCTAACGCCAGTATCATAACCAAAATCAAAATGCCAACACATATCCATCATGTGCCAAAAAAAAATAAAAAATAAAAAATCTTGGGTTTTCTCATCCTTCCGCATTTTTTGATCTTGTGCCTTAGCTATTTCTCTTCTCACACCCACATGGGTCTCTCTCTTTGTCAAGATGACATGTCGCATTACCATTGTTTCCTCTACCAACAAATACCACCCACCCAATTCTCTTTTGTTGAAAAAATGAAAAAGAAAAAAGAAAAAGCCCAAAGAGGTTTCAGCCATAGTAGCTGCTTCCGGCCAAAGTTGTCGATGTCCAAATTTTGACCATAGTAGTCGATTTTAGCAAAAATCGCTGATGTCCAAGTTCCAACCATAGTAGTCGATGCCGGCCAGAGTTGCCAAAGTCCAAGTTTATGTCATAGAAACTGATCATGTGCCAACGACAATATTCAATCCTATGCCAATTTTATTTTTTTGTTAACTCTTCTTTTTGCATATTCAATCATAACCAAAATCAAAATGCCCACATATATTCATCGTGTGCATTTTTTTTCTTGGGTTTCTCGTTGTTCCACATTGTCTCATATTGAGTAGAGCTATTTCTCTTCTCACACCCACGCGAGTCTCTCTCTTTGCCAAGATGACATGCTACATTGCCATGGTAAAATCTACCAACAAATATTACCCACCCAATTCTCTCTTGTTGAAAATAAAAAAAAATATTAAAAAAAAAAGAGCCCAAAAAGGTTTTGTGCTTATAGGTGACCCAATTCCAGCCATAGTAGCCGCTTCCGGCTAAAGTTGCCAATGTCTAAATTCCGTCCATAGTAACCGATGCCGACAAAAGTCGCCGATGTCCAAGTTCCGGCCATAGTCATTGATGCCGACCAGAGTCGTCAAAGTCTAAGTTTCGGTTATAGAAACCAATGTTCTAATTCAGGCCATAGTAGCCATTTTTTTTTTTAGCCCTTTAATGTTCAATATCAAACCTCAACATCCGTGATCTACCGTTGGGTTTCTGGAGGCGTATTGAGACAAGAGTTACAAGAACTCAAGAGACAAGATCACAAGAGTTACAAGCACTTAAGAGACAAGAGTTATAAATTAATAAATTAGATTTATTGTTGTTAATGTAAAACTAGAAGAAACTTGTAACGTTTAGTCTATTTTTCTATAAAGAGAGTTTTGTCTACAATCAAATGAATCAAGCAAATATGTAGTAAAAAAAAGGCATTAATGTGTTGATATAGACTATAGATTGAACCACCCAAAATATGAATTTCCTCTATTTATTTTATCTCTTTAAATTATTGTTAGTTATTACACTGCTCGATGCCCATCATCAGACAGTACCACTCGAAGCTAATCGGGGATTCGGGTGGCATTTTTCACTCAAAAGCCACGGGCTTCTCAATATATACAACAAGAAGAATAAAAATTTTCCACAGCATCTTGCTTTTCAACGACAATAGACAACCAAAAACACTGCAACAACGCCTCTTCACAGATTAAACCATCTTCATGTTTTCATTAGCTACTAATAAATCTCCATGTCAGATTTGCGGCAAAACAAATCGATCATCAAGCTTTGAACCGCTACCACTGCATAGATTTTTCTTATCAAATTAAAGAGGCATCATCCATCTCAATTGGCTGCAATGACAGCTCATACCCATGCCGTATTTAAAGGAGAACAACTTTAGTATCTTGATAGTGGTGCTAACAATCATATGACCGATGATCTTGAGCTAGAACTTGACCACGCAGCAACCTTACCAAGAAAATGAAAATGTCAATGTTGGCAATGACAATGTTCTACAGATATGATAACCAATACTGTTTATTCTGTAATTGTTATACCTCATACTAAATTATTTCTTGATGATATTTTACATTGTCCCAATACTTCATATAATCTCATTTCTTTTCAAAAGATTTGCCAAAGCATGATTTGTCATTTCAAGTTCATATCTTCTTCTTTTGTCATTAAGGACTAGCTCACCAAAGAGGTACTCCTATGAGCAGTGGCGGAGCCACATAGAGGCCTTTGTGGGCCATGGCTCCTAAATGTGGCTCCCCCCACTACCTATGTAAAACAATTTAAGTGACAATTCGAATTGTAATGTAAGTGCAAAACAATGCAAGAAGGCATGCACGTAATGTAACTTTTTACAGTCCATCCCTGTAACACCCAAAGAGCTTATTAGGTTGACTAAGAATAATATAGTATAAATAATAGTTTTAAGTTAGATTAAATATATTTTTCAAATATATTTGATTCCTAATTTTATATCCTCAGTTTGAACTGAGAAGTGGACAGCTCGAACTAGACTCTGATTCGCATTATGAATAGTTTAACATTTAAGTTTTAAATACTTTGACTTAAAATAGTGTGAAATTTGTATGTAGTTTATATAAAGATGAACTAATAGGTTTTTAATTAAAAATAGGGTTAAACACCTTTTTAACCCCTGAGTTTTTACAACTTTATTTTTTAGTCCTTGAGCTTCAAATTGTATCACAGATGGTACCTCAATTTTAGAAAAAGACCGAATTGGTACCTCAGTTAATTAGTTTTCCATCCAAAATCTAACGGTCCGCTACGTGTCAACCTCAGAGGAGGTTGACAGGTGGCACTATATAAAAAAATTAAAAATTAAAAATCTTTAAAAAATAATTAACAAATAAAAAAAATATTAAAAAAAAAATTGAAAATTGAAAATTGATTTTTTTTTTTTTTTTTTTTTTTTTTTTTTTTTAAAAAAAAAGGGGTTGGCTGGCCGGTCTGGTTTGGCCACCCCTGGACAGAAAAATAAAAATAAAAAAAAATGGCAGGATCAGTTTTGTCCTTGTGGGTGGTCGAGCCACCCCAAAGGCAAAACGGGATAAACAAAATTTGGAGGGTTTGGCCCTTGGGGGTGGCTGAACCACCCCCAAGGGCCAAAACCGATATTTATTTATTTATTTATTTTGTCCAGCCGAACCACGTTAGTTTTTGGATGGAAAACTTAACCTAGATACCAATTCGGTATTTTTCTGAAATTGAAGTACCATCAGTGATGCAAATTGAAACTCAATGACTAAAAAATAAAGTTGTGAAAACTCAGAAACCATAAGAGTACTTAACCCTTAAAAATAAATAAATAATATATGCGCATAGTTCGGACAGTACGAACTTGCATCTAGTAAGTTTTGAAAACTTGTTTTTTTTTTTTAAGTACAAGTTAATATTTTTTTTGAAAAAAAAAAAAGAAAAAGAAAAAGAAAAAAAGAAGAATAAGAAGAAGAAAGAAAGAAAGAGAGGAAGATAAGTTGACTGAATGAAAGACTTTTCAAAACCTGTATGTGCATGTGCAACTCAAGCTAGTTACAAAAGCAAAAGAAAAAGAAAATAAAAGAAAAAGGAAAGGAAGAAGGGTAGTCAAAATTGTATGAAAACTTTTCAAGTACAAAAGTAAATTCACCAACAAAAGAAACTCACATGAAAACTCTAGGAGATTCACTAAACCTCTACTACTACCCTTTTTTTGAGAGGGAACTGTAGATTCCATTAAGCAAAGTCCGCAATTACAACGTTCAACAACTAACTGGGGCACAAATTAAACCACACATGTTGGGACTACTGAGAGATAGCAAATTTTGCCAGTAAATGTGCCGCCCTATTCCCATCTCGTCTCACGTGAGAGACTCTCCAAGAGGGGAAGGTCTCCAGCATCCGCCTAGCTTCGAGGACCAAATTCCCGACACTGGAATCGACCTCCGCAGAACTCCTCAGAGCCAAGATGATCTCACGGGCGTCGCCCTCCAGCTCCATCGATTGGACTCCCATGTTGTGGGCGAATTGTACAGCTCGACGGGCCGCTATGGCTTCCGCTACAGATGGATCCCTAATATAGGGGATAACGTCGCACATGGCAGCCTTCACATCCCCATGGTGGTCCCTCGCGATAATACCCATGCCCATGATTTTCTTCCGGTCATCCAGCGCGGCATCCCAGTTGAATTTGATGCTGTTTACCGCCGGTCTCAACCATCTATCATGCGAGATCTGCCCCCTAGGCCCTAAAGCTGAAGTGGCTTCACGGGACTTCCTAAATTCTTCGACAATCTTGGTGGCTTCTCGGATTAGGATGGAAGGGGGCAACACTGCGCCCCCAAAAACCACCATATTGCGGCGGGCCCAGACTTTGTAAGCGACAGAGGCAAACAGTTCCAGGTCTTTATCCTCCAGTCTATCACAGAGAAAAGCGAAGATGTCGAAAAACTCCTCCGCCTCCACCGAGGTCTTTTGAATGGGACCCCTGCAGCTGCCCCACACCGCCTTGGCAGAGTCGCACCTCCAGAGGACATGCCCGTTGGATTCTGCCTCAGAGTTGCACATCGGGCAAAGTTGGTCAATAACTATCTTTCTCCTGTAAAGATTAATTTTTGTCGGAAGAATATCGTTGCATGCTCTCCATATGAATATTAGAATGAATCGGGGTAGCTTTAGATTCCATAAGCGTCTCCAAGTAGGAATAGCAGATTGCACCGAGGAAGTACTCCAATTTCCCCTATTCCTTCTCTCCACTTCTAGGTGATAGGCACTATGAACCGAGAACCTACCATTTTTGGTCCCTGCTCAAAT
This sequence comes from Alnus glutinosa, assembly GCF_958979055.1. Taxonomy (NCBI): domain Eukaryota; kingdom Viridiplantae; phylum Streptophyta; class Magnoliopsida; order Fagales; family Betulaceae; genus Alnus; species Alnus glutinosa. Next base: position 8,161,517 of record NC_084886.1, on the reverse strand, counting down.
TAATTTGTCCTCCTGAGATCGGGGGTTAATAGGGATACTACAAATCTGCTCCACTGTTTCCTCCGAGAAGATTTGTTCAATTAGGGGAATGTCCCACCAGTTGGCTTCCCAGTTGATGATTTCAGCTACCTTTGCATCCCTTGAAATAATCCGCACAGGATCGAGAATTTTGTGAGGGGTAGCTGGAATCCATTTGTCCTTCCACAAATCAATCCTCGAGCCATTCCCCACCCTCCATATGAGGCCTTCTTGAAGAAGGGCTTTAGCTTGCCAAATGCTCCTCCAGGCATAGGAAGGCTTCTTCCCTAAATTGGATTCCAAAAAATCCACACCCGGGTAGTATTTTTCCTTCAAGACACGAACAGCCAAGGAGTCAGGCCATTTCAGCAACCTCCAGCATTGCTTTGCTAGCATAGCCCTATTGAAACATTCAAGATCTCTGTAGCCCAAGCCCCCAGTGTCCTTGCTTCAGCCCATTCTTTTCCATGACATCCATGCAATTTTGTTGAAATTCTCCTTGAAACTCCACCAGAATTTCCCCATAATGGAGTTGATCTCTTTGGTTAGGGTTTTTGGAAGGCAAAAAACACTCATCGTGTACGTCGGAATCGCTTGAATCACAGCCTTCAACAAAACCTCCTTCCCTGCATGCGTGAGAAATTTTTCCTTCCACCCATTCAATTTAGCCCATATCCTTCCTTTGATATGGTTGAAGGAAGAGATCCTTGAACGTCCAATTAAAGCCGGGAGTCCTAGATACCGCTCAAAACTTTGCACTTGGCCAGCACCTACCCTTGACAGAATCTCCTTTTTGGCCCCTGGAGGAGTATTTTTGCTAGAGGAATGCTACATATCATCCCCTTGTCCTCCTTTTGTCCTCCCAAAATTGATGTGGTTCTTAAAATCATTATTGGATCAAAATTCAACAATGATCTATCATAAATTCAATGGTGATTTTAAGAGCCACATCAATTTTGGGAGGATAAAAGGAGGACAAGTGGATGATATGTAGCATTCCTCTTTTTGCTGAAGAAAATAGACGTTTTCTCCCTGTTGATCTTCTGCCCTGAAGCCCTTTCATAGCGCTCCAGAATTTCTTCAATGTGTCCCCACTCTCTGGGGTTAGCTTTACAAAACAATAGGCTGTCGTCGGCGGAAAAGAGGTGATGGATTCGGGTTCCACCCCTGGAGATGGGGACTCCTGTAATTCCTCCTTCTCTTTCCGAGTTTCGAATTAGGGAGCTAAGGGCTTCGGCTCAAAGGATAAACAAGTAGGGCGATAGAGGGTCGCCTTGTCTCAGGCCCCGCGAAGGAACGATCCTCCCATAGGGCCTGCCGTTGATGAGGATGGAGTAGTTCACGGTCCGGACACACATCATCAGAAGATTGACCCATCGGTCCACAAATCCAAGCTTCCGGAGCATAGCCTCCAAAAAGTCCCACTCCAATCTGTCATAGGCTTTACTCATGTCGAGTTTTAGAGCCATATACCCCTCCTTCCCCGAAAGTCTGGTAGCCATAGTGTGGAGAGTCTCAAAAGCCACTAAGACATTGTCATAAATCAAACGACCCGAGACAAACGCACTTTGCTCGGGGGAAATAATGTTAGGGAGAATAAGCTTCAACTGGTTAGCTAAAACTTTAGAGATCAATTTATACAAAACATTGCATAAACTAATAGGCCTATAATCCGTCAGTTTAGAAGGTGAGCTTACCTTAGGGATAAGAACAATATTGATCATGTTAATCTCTTCATCAAGCTGTCCCTCCCTGAGATAAAACAACACAGCTTTACAAACATCTCTGCCCACCGTGGACCAATTTTTCTGGTAGAAGATTGCCGGATAACTGTCCGGGCCAGGGGACTTAAGGGGATGCATCTGGAAAAGCGCCTTCTGAACTTCCTCCTCAGAGAAATTGTGGAGAAGCCAATTGTTCATTTCATTGGTAACCCGGGTGCCAATCAGATTTGTACAGTCCTCCACCAAACCAGTACTTTGGGAGGTGAAAAGCCCCTCAAAGTAACTTAGGAACACCCTGCCAATGTCTTTGTTCTTCCTCCATATTCTGCCCTGCTCGTCAGCAACGCTCCTGATGGAGTTAGTTTTCCTCCTATGCTGAACCCATGAGTGGAAAAAGGCTGTGTTCCGGTCACCTAACCGAAGCCAATGCTGTTTAGCCCTTTGCTTCCATTTCAGATCCTAAAAATCGAGCAAATCCTCAATCTCTCGCTGGAGTGATTTGATCTGAACAGCCAAATCAGGGGACTCATTTCGTTGGAGAGCTGCCAACTACTCAGATTTCCTCTTAATATCATCCTCCACCTTACCAAATTTCTGCTCGCTCCAGCTCAACAAGGCTTTTTGACAAGATAATAGTCTCCTCTGAATCCCTTCCGAGGGAATTTCTTCAATGTTACCATTGCTCCAGGCTACGTTTATAACATCCCCGCATTCCACATCACTCATCCAGCTAGCTTCAAATTTAAAGCCCCTTCTAACCGGACCCTGGCCCTGCCTATCCAACTGACGAGGAGAAAAACTGACCAGTATAGGGCTGTGATCAGACGTTCTCGCCGCCATAGTCAAATCAGAAAAAGAGGGGAACAAAATACACCACTTTGGATTAGCCATAGCACGATCTAATCGTTCCCTGGTGAAGGATCCATCTGCCCTCCGATTGGTCCATGTATACATAGATCCCAAATAACCCAAGTCGCCTAAGCGGCAAAATTCAATAGCTTCCCGAAAACCTTTCATCTGGGATTCCTTACGAAGGTTATAACCTTCCTTTTCCACCTGTTCTACAATTTCGTTAAAATCGCCCGCGCATAACCAAGGGATCGGATGGCAAGTGTTCAGGAATTGCAAAAGCTCCCACGATTCAGCTCTTCTAGCTAGATCAGGATTGCCATAAAAACTCGTGAGCTTCCATAGAGGATTATTCTCCCCATCCTTGACAACAATATTGATATGTCTTCTGGAATAATTATACACTTCTAGATTGGACTCCGAACTCCACAAAAAAGCAAGCCCCCCACTCTTGCCAACCGGATCAACCACAAAAATACTGTCAAAACCAAGCCTTCTTCTAATGTTATCCATGTGCTGTTTGGAGCAAATCGTTTCCATAAGAAAGACAAAAGTGGGCCGTCTCTCCCTCACCATTTGGTGAAGGTCCCGAACTTTCCGGGGGTGCCCAAGTCCCCGGCAGTTCCAGCTTAGGAGGATCATTGTGACCGGTGGGGCTGGTGACCAGCCTCCGCCCAAACTATGTTAGAGACCTCCTCTACATCTGCCCTCCCCTTCTTCACCTGCTCTGTGAGATCAGCTCCAACGGTTAACGCCGTCTCTTCAAAATTTCTCTTGCCCGCCTTCAGCAGTTCCTGGACAGTAGTAGGAGCTCGGGTCCTGCGTCTCCACTTACGGATGGAACCTTCTCCTGACAAGTTTCTCTCATTTTTGTTTTCCTCCAAAGAAAGAAATGGAGGGTCCATCTGGGGCTCAGTCAGTAATTTAGGCCCAATGACATGGGATGGTGCATCCAAACTCCACCCACCCGGCCCAGTATTCGGCCCACCCTGGTCTGGACCTACCATATGATCTTCCCCCTGATTTTCCTCAGCTACCTTGTCAGTGTCCCCCTCTGCGACCGATGGACAATCATCCTTAGCCACCTGAACCTCAGAATGCATTAATTCCATGAAGTCACATCGCCGGTTTTGACCCTGCTTCTGTCCTGTCTCCGCAGCCTTGGATTCCCCAATCTCTCTTCCCAATATAGTCTGCAGGATTTTCCTCTCATTTCTCTCCTCGAGGCTGTCAGCACACCTTTCCCTGTTAGAGTCCGTACTTGGGAGGTCTGAGATGGCTTCCCTCCCTCCCTCTAACTTTGATTCTGTCACTGAGTTACCTCCGGCAGCCCCTACCCTCCGGTTGGTTACCCCCATATCAACTGGACTACCCCCCCGCCTCCTTCCGTACCTCGAGTTTCCCTGTGAGAAACGCATGTCTTCTGCACGGAGCCAAGTGCCCCAATGCTTTGGAGAGGGCTCTACTCCCTGCTTAGGATTCTTGTGTTTCGCTACACTGCAAATGGTTATGGAAAATGCGACCACAGTTGAAACAGAAATGTGGAAGCTTTTCATATATGAAATTTGCCACACCATCTTCCCATTAAGGCTGAGAGCTCGACCTCTTTCGAGAGGCTTAGTGATATCTACCTGCACCCGAATCCGAAGGCACCTCCCCCAGCCTATCCCTTCCCCAGTAACGTCCACTTCCTCCACTCTTCCGATGGATTCTCCAATCTTGTGCCCCACATCTTTGTTCATGCAGATGAGGGGAATATCATGAACTTGAATCCAGAACGGGGACATTGAGAAATTCATTTGGGCAGGCGGAATACTTTCCTCCACTTCTTTAAGAATCAGGACATTTCTATCAAACAGCCAAGGATAACCCTCATGTACTCTCCTTTTGTCAGCTTCTGTGGAGAACTCAATAAGCCAAATGTTGTCCTGTAGCTCCTTGAAGACCACTTTTCCAGCCGTTTTCCACAGTCGAGCCATAAAAGCCCTGAACGCCTCATTTTGAATCCTTCTTTCAGACATGAAACGCCCAATCAGGCAGCGCCCATTTGCCAGTCTCAGGTCTGCCGTCTCATCTTCTGTGATCTCGATGCTCATCCTTTCTCCCTCTAGTAGTCTCATGCTCCCACCTAACTTCTCCACTAACTCCTCCATCTATGGCTTGATCAAGATAAACCAGACAAATCTGGACTCATGACCAAGCCAAGCCAACTATGGAAACTCCTAGCTGGCAAGAACCGGCTAGGGACTCCAACACTCTCCTCTCGGGTTTCCTAGAGAGAAAAGAGCCAAGAGAGAGGACTCCAGCTAGGGCTGATTTGGGTTCTACTACTACCCTTAAGGCTGATGCAAGGTGCGAAAAGAAATAGAAAATTAAAAAAACGGCGCCTACATACATGTCTTCTCAATTAAACTCTTATGAAAATACCAAATGTCTCCCAAAAAAATTACCTATAAATACCCACCACAGTACAGTAAAAAAAAAAAAAAAAAAAAAACTCAAAAAATCTCTCTCTCTCTCTCTCTCTCTCTCTCTCTCGTACGATCAGTTTAGGAAAAATAAAAAATAAAATAAAAATATTTAAGAATAAAAATTAAGCTTTGGAGCTACTTAAAGTGGGAGTGTTAGGTATAATTCTTTTATTCTTAGTTTATGTCTATTTTAGTTATTAAAATTTAAATTATGTAAATAAAATGTATAAATTGCTGGGAAAAGTGTAATTGAATATCTCAAAGAAGGATATTATATTCAATTATTCTTTTAAAATTACAAATGTGTCGTTGTATTGCCTTAATATTATTAGGTATTTTACAATAGAACTATTGTAATGCCCAAGTAATGTTAGAGCTTTAAATAAATATTATATTAATATTGAAGTAATGCTAGTATGAAAAATACGTGAAAATGCTACATAGTCATTATAATGCCCAAATAATGCTAAGATATTTAAATATGTCGTTATGATGCCCAAATTGTATTATGACATTGTAAACATGTTGTTATGCTGTCTGATTTTTTAGGATTTAAAATAAGGCTTAAAATGAGAAATAAAGAATATAGCCATGTATAATATTAATGTAGAAAGTTTATGAAAACGCAGAAAAATCATCTAAAGAGTATACGCCTAAATTGTAAGTTCAAACTTACTGACCCTACATTATTTTACAAAAACATGTTATATATGTTTTATTGAGCCCTGTAATTTTGATTACACATATGAACATATTTTGAAATATTTTACATGTGTTAAATGAAAATATATTTTCAAATTAAATGATTTATAAAAAGAGAATGAGTTTTGGAAGAAAAAAAAATTATTTGTGAAAATGATAATATTATATGAAATTATGTACATATGAATGCATGCAAATGCTCAACGGTTAGGTGGGGATTATGCGCCTAACATCCCGATATTAGGTTGGGGGAAACAAAGTTGTCCAACTGCCTAGCAGTTAAGTGGGGTCACATGCTTAACACCTTGAAGCTATAAGATGGATAAATTATTAACAACTTTTGCGGTTAAGTGAAGTAACACTTCGCAAACTCCTAAGGATAGGTGAGAGTATAAATTCACTTATTGTTATGATGATATGTTATGTTCTGCAGTGTTATGTGCTTAAAGTATGTTGATTTTAACTGATATTTTACTCATATTATGAATTCTTTTATTGATTCATATGATGAAATGTGAAGTTAATTATGTAGTAAGAAAATGCAAATAAATATATTTTATGTTTTATTACTGTATATCAAATTGTCTATAACATGGTTTCCTAGTTAGCTATACTTTATTCACAACTCTTTTGTGAAAACCCTGCATGTATGGCTGTCTAGTACTAAACAATAGTGATGAGATATTTTATAAACAACTAAGGTCTCAGATTACAAATGGTCAATTTGCTTGAATTTGCTGAGTCATGGATTCACCATTCCACCTATAATTTTTATAGATGCAATTGAGGAGGAGGAAGAAGAAAAAGAAGACGTGGACCTGTTTGAGTGTTCGATCTATGATAAGAGAGGCTGGCTAGGAACCTCAGTTCCTAGCCACCACTCTAAACCACAAAATCCAGCAATTCCAACACACTTAATGTCAATGATATCAAATCCCTATTAAAAAGAGTTTAGATTTGTCTATTAAAACTAAAAAATACATGTACGGTGCTATTGTGATATATAGTTTTTTATTTGTTACTATATATTTATGATGCAATTGATTGCACGGTTAGACTTAATCAACAAACATCTGCACAAAGCTTTTTGGGATTGCCGACGAAAAAAACTATGCTTAATTTAACAAAGGAAATGGTTTATTTCTCTAAGGAAGAAAGTTAGAGTATTTGTTTATGAAAATATTTGGTGCATGTTTATCATATTTTTAGTTCACCCTCACAATTATCATTTTTTTATTTTGGCTCTGCCACTGCCTACAAGGGCCGAGTATAACTGGGGTGTATCCTAATTTGAGGACTTCATCCTTTAAAAACTCATGTACGATGCACATGACTTATTTTCTGCTAAAAAAGACGAAATTGGCAACGTCGGCGCTACGTGTCTCACTGTAAATCCAATGTTCTATGCCCAAATGAAACACATGCATTGAAATTGACCTTCATTTTGTCCGGGAGAAGAGGTTGCTCGAGCTTTGTCTGTTAGGGATAAAATTAACCCTAGAGACACGTGGACTCAGAAACATCTCGGATCTATGTCTCGGACATTTATTTCGGCCAGCGAAGAAAAGATTGCCTAGGTATAAATAGATCTCGGAGGTATAACGACATCTCGGTACAAATACATCTCGGAGGCAAAACGACATCTCGGTCTTAACACTCCAGGTTACGGTATATGGAACGTCCCGAGATATCCTAGTCTGAATAGGGCGAGCATATCTCGGATATTTGTGTCTCAGAGTACTAACGTCTCGATATATCCCGAGATCTCCAGGTCGGAGCGAACACGTCTCGGATATCATCGCCTCGGAGGTTAGCTGAAATGTGCTACAGACTTCTAAAAGGTGCCATGCGCCACGTCCGTCTTAGAGTGAGATAAAGATAGAATCCCAGAAGATCAGGGATAAACTACAGATCCATAATTTATGGGATAAAATGGTTATTGACATGGAATCAAGTTCAAAGAAGTACAAACGCGATCAACTACGGACTTTACACTCCTACTCGAATTCCCTGAAGATGTAGTTAAAGTTCAACCAGGCTAGGACTCAAACTCCTAATCCAACTAGGTGTCAAGAAGGTCCGGCCTATAAATAAAGACCGTCACACCAGGTATAAGGACGAACTCTCGAAGCTCTTGAGATTAATATTCAGAATACTCTGCAGAAAACTTTTTAGACTGACTTAGGCATCGGAGTGGGCGTGGTCGGCACCCCCGACGAGTTGTTTGTTCCTTTTTGCAGGGTTGAGGTATTCGGTAGAAATCAACAGCGAATCTTCAGGCGACACGTCACCATACCGGAAACTGTACCAACATTGTCGTTTAAGTTTATCTCAAGCAAAGACCAATTAGCTGATACCTTCGCAAACTAGAGTTATTCTACAAGCTAGTCCTATTGTATCCCTCCAATAATAAGGTGCATTTTAAAATTATATTTTGATCAAAATTCAGTAATGATCCATCACAAGTTTAATGGTTATTTTAGAAGCTGTCCACATTATTATTTGAGTGACATAAAAAAGACTTTTAACATTACTCCAAGATGGACTTCCTCTACGATTTTTACATGATCGAGTTACATGCCAATCTCATTAATGTCACTGCGTCCCGATGAGACAAAATCACTGTCAGTACCGTATTGAGACAACCACATCTTCAAACACGGTCCCGCGCGTCCTAGCCTGTAGATCAATTAAGCAGATGATGATGAACAAAAACAGTACTGTAACAAACAGATAATTGAGCAGAAGGAGATGATGATGAACAAAAACAGTACTGTAACAAACAGATAATTGAGCAGAAGGAGATGATGATAAACGGAAGCCACCAAATAAGGATAAGGATCAAAGAAACAGATCAAACAGCAGATAGGTCATGATAAATACTTAATTGTTACATTTTTTATTTTTATTTTTTTTAATGATGAATAAATACTTGTAACATGACAGTTTAGATAAGGGAAGATACATAAACAATACATGATTGTATTCATCCAAATATTATTGTTATAAATACGTACATGAATATTTTCTGTTCTTTTAGCGTGTAAACTTCTCTTTTCTCTCTCAATTAGTATTTGATGGACTAGTCAAGGATGTGACCTGTTTGTATGGGTTCTTCATATCCTCATATATATATGTTGCACGGACTTGCAATAATGTCATGAGACTCTAATTTTTATGATGTGAAATTCATGGTCCACGTTAATTCATCGGTCATAATTCCTTGCGAAAACAAACATCTATGCATGTCCAGAGAAATATATATAGAATCTAATGTCCATAAGACGTGCTTAATCTTTTAACCATATATATTCTCTTAGCAGTGATACACATGGGACAATACCGTTTCTTGACACCTACTTTTTATTAAAAAAATAGATTTTAATCAAAAAGTTGTCTCTAATGCCACATTTGAGACAACTTTTTCATTAAAATCCAATTTTTTAATAAAAAGTGGATGTTAACCGTTCCTACAAATCATTTTTCATACTCTCTACCTCTACTATTGTCGGTCTTATTTAAGAAAATAAGACATTTTAAGGGAATATAATTATAAGAAAACCTTTTCTCACAACGACAGATAAATCTCATATAATCTCTTCAAATTACTAACAGTTCAAACGGGTTAAATGCCATGCATCTTTATCCCTCGATAGGACATGCATCTCTGAAAGGAATTTCAAAAGGGTCAATGAACATGATTAATTTACTTAAAAAGGTAATACTCTTTTTTTTCTTTTTTCTTGTTTTTTTTTTTTTTTTTTTTGGCTTTAAGAAATTCAAGACGCGTTTGTTTTTGAAATTGTTTTATATATATTCACCCTGTTTTCATCGTGTACAGTATTGCATATATATATATATATATATATATATTTATATACGTACAGCCTACAGGTATGAATGCTTACATAAAATAAGAAGCATCTGAAAATAAAATAAGAATTAAGCTAATAATGTAAGAGCATTCATACCTGTATATAATTAAATGAAATACTGTACACGATCGATGAAAACAGGGTGAATAAAAAAATTTCCAAAACAAACGTCTCTTAAAGCCAAACAAAAAATAATAATTAAAAAGAAAAAAAAGAGGATCACCTTTTTTTAAGTAAATTAATCATGTCCATTGACCTTTTGAAACGGATAATATTTTGATTTTTGAGACATCTGAATTAAAATAAAATAATAAGCTAAGAATGTAAGACTCAAGTAATAATTTTAAAAAAATTATACAAAATCTTACAAAATTAATTTTTTACCTTCTCAAAAGTGTTCTTTTTTTTTTTTTTAAAAAAAAAAAAAAAAAGAAAAAGAAAAAGAAAAAGTTTTGTCCCCCTCCCAAAACTTAAAATTTTTATTCTGCCCCTGCAAACGTCAACCTAATTAATGTGACTGAGGTTGTATTTTAGCCTAAACTAATAGCATTTTTGTACTAGCTTATACTACAAAACTTTGAAAAGTAATTACATCGGGTCCTCATATATACTTGTCAAATTAGACACTCCATTAAGAACTATCCTCAAATTGGACAGAAGAGAGGCCATGTATTCTTCTTTCTGGAATACCCTTCAAATTAATTATTTAAAGAAAAGAAAAATAAAAAATAAACATTTGAAAAAAATTAAAATGAAAAACGCCAAAAAGGGGGCTGTTTTGGTGCTTGGGCCACACCCTTTTTCTGGTTTCGGGCCTTTAATTTTTTTTTTTCTTCCAATTTTACTTTATTTTTAATTCAAGTTTGCTTATTTTTATTTCATTTTTAAAAAAATTTTAAAGACATTACGGTAAGAAGCATTAAAAAATAGTACTACGCACTTTTTTGTTATTTTACATTCATTTCTTAATTATCGGAGTATCTTAGGCTTAGATATCATTTTTTAAAATTTGACGTCATAATTACAAAAGTCGTACTCGGTTCAATTTTACGCGCATGAATCTCGTTCAAGAACGAGAAACACATGTGAAACAGTGAAAGAACAAAAACAAAAGAAAAGTAAAGGATGGAACATATGTATCTTCCTGAATTCTGAGTCATCATGAGAGGTCACAAACAAAGTTAATTAATTTGCTTCAGTACGTTCCCACTGCCCCCCTGACCTGCACCTAGGCTAGCTATCCCACTCTTTAAAAGAACGTACATCCACCTTCCTTTGCCTTCACATAATCATCAAACATGATGAGCCTTTCCTTAGCTTTCTCAACTCTCTCGCTCCTTTCGCTTCTTGTTTTCTTCATCTTTATAAGTACTGGTGCTATATCCAGCCGATCTTACAATCTCGGTTGTTCATCAACCATGTCGAAATACCTCAACTTGATGGCCACCCATTTGAAATGGGCATGCAATAATTGCTTGCCTTACGGTACAGCTGGTTTTTCCAAGCCACGACACGCGCATGGTGTGCCAGAAAGTAGTGGTGAAGAGCTGATCAGCACAGCACGATACGAGCACGACCCCTGTTCTTCGGAAGTAGAATGTGCTGTGTGTCTGTGTAAGATTGAAAATGGAGACGAGATCAGAGAGCTAAGATGCGACCATCTCTTTCACAGAGTTTGCTTGGACAGATGGCTTGGATACAAGAACCTAAGCTGCCCTCTATGCCGCGATTCGTTAGCTCATCCGTTCAGAGCAATTACTGAGCTTGGAGTGGAAGTTCTGTCGTTTAAGATTTTCTCCTTCAGTTCGTCTGACCACGAGACATGGTGGCTACGTTGAATCAAATTAATGATGCCAATTTCAGTTCTTCTGCCAGTCTTGTAATGCTCTTCTGCCCTACATTGAGTGGGAGGGAGTAAGGTGAGAGTGTGTAACATTAATCGCCCCACATTAATTTAGGTTGTTTCTTAGTTATGACCTTAATTGGATGTCTAATATTTAATAAAGACATGCAAATCTATTGAAAATTTGAAAGTACATGAACATGCACAATAAGAGATCTTGAATCAAATTGGTATATCATAATATAATCAACATATCAGGACCCGTTTAAATCCATGTTACATGTTACACAATGGCACTTGCTTATGTATTTTCTTTCTTTTCAAATAAGAAATTATTATGGAAGACATCGGAAAATAAGATTCCTATTTTTCTTTATAACATATTAAAATGAAAAAAATAAAAAAGTAAAGATACTTCATCAAACGAGTACTTCATTGTCAATGTCTCTCTCAACTCTTGCCTCTGCCTCTTGCCTCAAGGTTTAAGGCAAAACCAAAACTTGAGGTTTCAACTGCATCTCTTTTGTGAATCTCCTTGCTTAGAATCAAATCTTGAATATTTGCATATATATCTGAGTTTACTTTTTCCTGTAGAATTGCTCGTTCACTGTCATTCTCATAGCCTTCCAACTATTTGGCAAAGAAGCCAAAACGATCAATAATGCTTGGATCTAATCACCAAAATCAATATCTACAAAGGACAATTTATTTGTGATTGCACCTTTTGCCATCTTCACATTAAACTACTTTTTTATCAGATTCACCTTGTTGTTAGTAGACGACTTTTCATACATACATGAAAAAAATCATCATTAGACCCATTGTGATCTTCTCTTTCACAATGTTGTGCGCAACTAATTTTGACAGTGTTAACCAGAAAACTCCTAGCACCCGTCGATCAAGTAGGACCCATTCATCATTCTTTATGCTGTCATGTTGCTCCCCTAGAAGAGCCAAATGTAATTTCCTGGCCTCCTATATAGATAATCTTCAAATTGCATCTTCCAATACAGTTAATGCTTCTCTAACACTAAAAAAATTTGGCAATACCACCCCTAAGGCCAACAAAAAGTAAAAATAACCTTAAAAATTTTTCAATAAAACAAACATCTTTAGTTTTTTTTTTTTTTTTTTTTTTTTTTTTACCATTAATGGAACATTAACACTTTTTAATAATTTGAAAGCGCATTGACTCAATAATAATGTGTGAATGACATTGATAATTGGACGATAGTATATATAAAGGATTATGCGTAGTACGTACTTTTCCTTATTGAATTAAGTTCACAGCTCATATGGGTTGCAAAATATCTAAGTACAGGGCTCATGTTTGTCCATCAGTCTAAGCGGAGTAAGGGTGTGTTTGAAATTGCGATTTCGTAGAGAAAAAATGCGATTTTAAACCAAATCGCAGAAAATGAACCGTTCGGAAACTGCGTTTTTAAAAAATTGCGATTTAAAAATGCATAAAAGTGCTTATTCAAATCGCAAGTAATGTGGTGCTTTTTTGAAAACACAGTATTTTAAAAGGCTAACCCGTGATTTTAAAGGTCAAACTGCGATTTTACCAAACGTTTAACTACGTTTTTAAAAATCACTTTTTTAAGTCGCACATTTTAAAATCGTTATTTTTAAATCGCAAATCCAAACAGACCCTAAAACCTCTTGTTTAAGAGACTCTACTCCCATGAAAGCTATTGTGCTTTTCCCAATCTTTTTTTTTTTTTAACCAAAAAAAAACAGGCCAACTATTGTGCTATAGAAAATGCTCTACTTCTCTCTCTCTCTCTCTCTCTCTCTCTCTCTCTCTCTCATTTTTCTTTCTTAAAAATTATTTTAAATTAATGTGCCATTATCTTATGGAATAATGGAGATACCAGATTTTAAGACATGCATGTCAATGTCATCCATGGTAGCAAAAGAGAAATGATTTTTTTTTTTCTATATCTCTAGTACATCTTCCATATGTTTCATTTTTAAATCAATTATTAAATTCGTAGGACTTTCAAAGACTCACATGTGAGTCTTACATATTTGATGGTTAATTTTAAAAATAAATATATAAAAGATATATAAAAAACATGTCTTAAAAAAAAATAATTATTTGTTCGGATCAGGATCCTCTAAAATTTCAAAGAAATTTGAAATTCTCAAATTTCTTTAAATTAAAGCCGTTTTTTATTTCGAAAATGGTGTAAAAAATATTACATATTAAAGATATGATATGTTATCAATGAAAAAAAAATCATTTCAAAAAGTTTTTCCTACGCTTTATGTCGTATAAAATATTTGAGCAAAAAACTGTCTTTCGATTTAGTAAAAAAGAAACGTCTTTTTAAAAGTGAAGAAAAAAAATTTTAAAAAAATATTTTTTTTTTTGTGAGTTTTATTATTAACATGTCATATCGTAGAACATCATGATGATGTTTCGTTCACAAACACAGAGGGAGTTGTTGAACTAAATGTCGATAAAAATCAACCGCATATTTGTGGGTCTTGTGTCATATTTTCTAATATATCACCGCCATATTTAGACTTTAAGCAGGTACGTAGGACTAGAGGCTGAGAGGCTCTTTGGTCCCTTCAAAGTTTGAAAAAAACATTTAATGTGCATGCTATTATCCAACCACTCGGAATTTGTAACCTCCCCAATACAAAAATAAAATAAATACAAAAAAATATATTTTAGATAGACAAACAGCTATTTAAGAATGTATCATTACTAAAAACACTAGCTATAAAAATACATTCCACAATATATTATTTTAATTTTTCCTTATACTATTAAAATAATAATTTTGATATTTTATTTTCTTTTTAAAAACATCGTTTCTCTCTCTATCTCTCTTTCTCTCGTTTCTGTTCTCGTCTCCTCTGTCTCTCATCTCTCTTTTCTCTTGTCTCTATCTTATAATCTCTTAGTGTTTTTGGGTGGAAGATTTCGTGGATTTTACAGATTTATTTGTTCAATCCTTTGATCTTGATTTGAGTTGGTTTTGGTGACGATTGAAGGCTTTAAAGGTTGTAAAAAAAAAATAAAAATGGATTGGGTATGTGTTACATTAAGTGCACTACTTCTTGCAAAAGTCCATGGCCAATTGACATTTTCAAAATACGCTTTCAGAGAAGAAAAAACACCATGACTTATAAAGTGTACAAATAAAAAAAATCTTAGCGATGTGAGTTACTTTAATACCTCTCCTCATTCTTTCATGACTCCGCAGATATGCTAGTACTCAAAATTGTAAGGACGAGGCGAGAAATGATAGACAGGGAACGTTCAAAAGTCCCCCGTCTATCATTTAATATTAAAAAATATACTCTTTTTTTTTCATTTATCCTTTATGCATTTTCTCATTTTTTTTTTAAAATAAAATATATTTTTTAATTATTAGCTTTTCGAGTTCTTTTATAACCTTTTTTGGATTTATTTTTTGGGTTTTAGCAAAAAAAAAAAAAAAAAAAAAATCTATTATTGTGTCGCATCACAACCGTTTGTACGTGTATTTAATTCGATCATGACTAGCTTCGACTTCTTCTGCCGAATTCATTTTTGTCTACTTCTTCGGCTGAGTGATTTTCAGTGAGCCCACTAGTTTTCCTCTTCAAATTGATTTTGGTTTTGGACCTCACATTTATATATACTTCTTCCCGAAGTAGGGGAAGTTGACAGCTTACCTTACTTTAATTTCTCCGAAAAGGGATTTGGCTGAAGTACCAACCAAAAAAAAAAAATTACAAAATATATATATGATATAATTTTTTAACGATCTAAATTTAATTTATTTTTTATTTTTTCATAAAAAGCTTGAATTAAATGTAGATAGATAAAAAATTATAGAGCGATTAAATTAACAAGTAAAATCGAGCTTAAGAAAAATAAATAAGAGAGTTTCAAGGATCCATGTACCTAATATTCTATTACCCATTCTTAAGACATTTTTTACTCAATTAGGTAGAGAATCAACTCTCTTAATCGGAAGATTTAACAATGAAACACTAAATAAGAGATAAAGTTGATTGAACATGAGTTTGATTGATAATTTGATTTTAATGACATGTTAAGAGAGATTAAGGATTCATTATAAATTTGAATCATAAAAAATAAACAAAAAGTAAGCATTTAATATAAACAAAAATGATAATGAATCAAAAACTAGTCAACATGAATCTTTCTCAAATTAAAATCATCTCCACATTCAATCATTGATCTACGAAGAACATCCAAAATAGTTTGATAAAGAACACAAATAATAAAAATTTTAGGCTTCACCCATCCCTTAACTAAAAGATTAGGAATCCGGCTTGTGTGCTGTAGTTAAAAAACTACAGCACACATGCTGTAAAAATATTTAATGGTTGAGATTGAGTAAAAATATTTTGACGGCCCAAATGTATCAAATTAAGTGTTCTTGAAAACCGACCCTGCAACTTGACCATCAACATACCAAGTTCTCCATCTATCCCCGATAGACAAGTTCAATTGCATTCCATTCTTGCGTGCCCACATACGGAATCACCATGTCGTGCTCGGAAGCATAGGCCCCGACCCGCACGGCTGAGTTCTAAGCTTGAAAGAAATGGAAGCAAGTGTTAAGAAGATGATGGACAGATACGTCACCGTCACGGCCACGTTGTACAGAGAAATAGACGAGCTTTCTGTTATCATATGGAAAGTGGACTAAGCAAAATTGTTCAAGTGTAAGGAAAAGGAGTCAACGATTTGTGATCTCCAGCAGAATATTTTCTGGCAAAGACAAGAGGTTAAGTATTTGAAAGACATATCGCTATGGAATCGAAGCTTTGATACTGTCGCCGACTCGCCGCCATGCTTGTACGGTCTACTTTCACCGTCCTGGCAAGGATCAAACATGTTTTACGG